>NC_041215.1:67821757-67999134 GCF_002837175.3 Physeter macrocephalus | reverse complement strand
ATGTGGTACATATATACAGTGGAATATTACTCAGCCATAAAAAGGAAAGAAATTGGGTCATTTGTAGAGACGTGGATGGATCTAGAGACTGTCATACATAGTGAAGTAAGTCAGAAAGGGAAAAACAAATATCGTATATTAACGCATATATGTGGAAACTAGAAAAATGGTACAGATGAACTGGTTTGCAGGGCAGAAATTGAGACACAGATGCAGAGAACAAACGTATGGATGCCAAGCGGGGAAAGCGGCGGGGGGTGGGTGGTGGTGGGATGAATTAGGAGATTGGGATTGACAGGTATACACTGATGCGTATAAAATTGATGACTAATAATAACCTTCTGTATAAAAAATAAATAAAATAAAATTCAAAAAAATAAAGTAAAAGAAAAGAGTAGCTATATTCTGCTGAGTAATTGCCACCTTCATGTTGGAACCAGTGCAACTATAGAGCCTGCATTCTCAATGAGGGCAATATTGCCCCCTAGGGAGTGGTTCTTGGGGGCAAAAAAATTATTTTCTGATGTATAAAGCACAGATTTATATAGAACATATAATACATAAACAGACATACAGTATATCTGTGGTATTTGAGTTGAATGTGGGTGTTGGTTAGGAAAAAAATATCTAACTAGAAGTGAGGGTGGGGGAACGTAGAGAATAAGGAAATAAAACATTTGAGAAACAAGCTGTAGAGCCTAGGTAAATACTTTTACCTAAAACTGTGCTTTTCAGCCAGGGAGTTAAATAGCATTGGACCATCCCTCTTGGACTGCATTTACCTTGTAATATCTGGCTTTTCAAAGTTCTCCCTAGTTGGTTTAGTTTCTGTTTGAAATACTACAACTACTGTCCCTTCTATTAAAGCACAAGGAATATCACCATAATAAAGGTCTCGGTGTACACCCATAGCAAACACTCCCATGTAATATCACTAAAAAGATCCAATTCCCATGTAGTCCTTCTTTTCCATCCTATATCGCCTTTAAGAAGAGAAAATCAAGCCCCAGTAAACAGATGCTAGTCCAAAAAGTATACTATGAGAGTAGTCAAGTTTTACTCCACCATCTTGTCAAGAAAAAGGAGAATCCTACATAAATAATTTTAAGCTGTATGTTTAATCTGCTAAAATTACAATACAAAGTTTGGACTATTCTAAATAAATAAGAAATGACTGTACACTTTAAAATGGTTAAGATATTAATTTCTTTAAATTTATTTATTTATTTATTTATTTTTGGCTGCATTGGGTCTTCGTTGCTGCACTCAGGCTTTCTCTAGTTGTGGTGAGCGGGGGCTATTCTTTGTTGCGGTGCGCGGGCTTCTCATTTTGGTGGCCTCTCTTGTTGCCGAGTGCAGGCTCTAGGCGTGCAGTCTTCAGTAGTTGTGGCACACGGGCTCAGTAGTTGTGGTTTGCAGGTCCTAGAGCGCAGGCTCAGCAGTTGTTGTGCACGGGCTTAGTTGCTCCGAGACATGTGGGATCTTCCCCGACCAGGGCTCGAAACTGTGTTCCCTGCATTGGCAGGTGTATTCTTAACCACTGCGCCACCAGGGAAGTCCCAAGATGGTAAATTTTATAGTATGTATATTTTACCACAGTTTTAGAAAATGACAGCCTTATTTTTCACTCTAGTCCAATGCCAAGCATGAACCTTTTTCCCCCTTATTATTGTTCTTAATAAAACAGCATCCAGTAAATCTGAAGGCCCTTCCACATATAATTTTCTGATTCTGTGATCTACCACTCAAAAGAGAATAGGTCGTCCCCCCCATGGAAAATTAGATCTTTAGTTTAGTTAGAGGTCCCTAGCCTTGTTCTACTGGTCCTTGCTCCTTCTTTCCTTAAATTAGAGTAACCACTGTCCAGCCTCTCCACTCCTCCACTACCCCAACCTCATACACATACACCACAACCATCACATCACCTCACATTTACAGCTTGGAAAACACTAAAAAGGAGATGTCATCATAGCCACAGACATTTTGTGAGAATCTGGCTCCAAGGATCTTAAACACATTTTCTCATAAAGTCATACAATTATTTCTTAAGTCAGGAGCTAATATAAGTAAATCAAGTAAATCACTGAAATTTTAAAAAACCCACAGACTAGCCAAAGGACGCTAATCAAAGAAGAGCACAAAAGTCTCGTCTCTCTTTGGCTAATCTCTGTTCTAATAGGTAGCAAGAGAACTTTATTGGGTATTGAGTGTAAGAAGAACTCTTACTTGGTATTACTGATCACTGGGGCAAGGAAAACACCCCAAACTACAGCTGGAAAACAGTTTTTAGAGATCTGTATGTAAACAAATACAAACCAACATGATTTAAATTCTTCTATGACAAGCTCCACACAGAGAAGCACCTGCCCAATTAATTTTGCAACATCAAGTTGATGATTCTCATACTATTTCTAGTTCGTCCATTTCTCAGCTATCCAGCCTATGCTAGTGCCTGCTTCTTATATCTAAAGTTCAAGTCTGATTGTGTTCCTTTCTCTGGAAAAATTTTTAAGTGGTTCCCTAGTACATACTGAATACTGAATTTAAGACTGAAGAATATGTCCAAGACCAACCCTATTTCCTGGTGAAACTAAGCTAATAGATTTTCCCTAAAGATCTCCAGCTTTGTCACTCAGGCTTCGTGTAGCTATTCCTTTGGTCTGAAATTTCTTCTTTCCATATGTCTAAATCCATAGAATTACCTGTCTGTCATGTGGTAGAAATTAATTTTGTTGTAAATAACACAAGCAGAATAATCTTGCAAACTCTGGTTGGTAGGGAAAGCAGAAAATGGAATGGAAACAGACTGGGTTATTTTTGAAGGTAATCTGAAAGAAGTGACTTTTGATCTGGACTCCAAAGGACATGCTAAAAAAGTCATTTCCACACAGGTGGGCAGATTTCCCTGATTAGGTGGAGAGCAAGGAGGGCGCTGAGCAAAAGAATAAATACCTTTGTACTTCCTTTACTTATCCTGCAGAGCTGAGGGCAAAGAGTAAGATCTGATCAGCTTCCTCCCAACCCCCCAGCCCTGCCATCCTCCCTCTCTCCTTTCTTTCCACACGCGGCGAGATCCCATTTTCCCCTCGCTTCCAGTTCCAGCAGACAAGAATGAAAAGATCTTATGTTATTTTTTCATTTGATTTAATTTTTGCATTTATTCCACCAACACTTATTGACTGCTGATGTGTTCCAGGCATTTTACTAGGCACTAGAGAGAGAAGGATGGAAGAGAAAGATAAAAGAATAAATGGAACATCTCCAATCTATATGAGGAGACAATTTAGCAAATAATTTGTACTCTCATGGTGTTGGGCCGTTTATTTGGTTCTATTTCATTTGGACCCTCTTATCCATCTTTCACCCTTATCTTCCCTGCCCAGTGCCTTAGGAAGCTGACCCCTGCAGGTAACATCCTCTATCATGCAGGCTCCTTTGCCCTCTGCTTTTAGCTGGGTTCCACCAAAGGAAGCCACCAGCAAGATATTGACAAGACTAGGAGGAAGAGAGAAGAGTATTTATTCCACCTGCTTTTTATCTGCTTTGCTCTGCAATCTGAGCAGTGAGAGGCCCGCGTACCACAAAAAAAAAAAAAAAAAAAAAAAAAAAAAAAAAAAAAAATCCCATGAGCAGTGAACTTAAACTCCATGGTGTTTCTCCCATTGTTCGGTGTCTCTCCCTCAACACACACCTATAGCTTCATAAGAGTTCACCACAGCCAGGCAACAGAGGAGGGAAAAGGCAGCCTTATGCAAAATAAGCTGGCACCAGTCAAAAGTGATGGCTGCTACCTTACAGCCCCCCTCAGGGATGTTCTGAAATCTAGTAGAAACAGAAATCATCCTGACACACAGAACTTGGAGTAGTACATCTGTTTTCCATTTTTCATGAAACGAGAGATGGCCTAATATAGGATTTACACTGACTCATAGGTGGCGGTTAATGTGTTGGCCAGCTGGTACCTTAGGGACTTGAAGAAAACAATATTGAAAGACTAGTGACAAAGAGGTCGGGGCGGTGGGGGGTGGATTTAGGAAAGAATCTCTTGAAGTTGGCAGTTGTGTTTTGTGGAATACTTTCCAGAGAACAAGATGATCTGCCCCCATGGATGTCAGCCAACTTCCCCCAGCTTCCTGGGGGCTTGCTGAAAGTATGGTGTCAAGGTGCAGGTATGGAGGTCAAGCATGCACTCAACTGTACTGACTTGCCTCCTGCATTTTGCTGAGTGTACAAACTGGTGAAAGCAGAGACCAACACTGAGCCCCCAATATGGCACCATTCCCTGTTGTCCTTGTCAGACGGCCTCTCTTCCCAGCTCACAGGCTACAGTAACACTATTGACACACCTCCCCAGCAGCTGTAAGAGGGAGGAGGAAATGGATTTGAGAAATACTTGTGAAGGCAGAAATGAGAGGAATTGATAGCCACGTGAATGTAGCAGGAGAGTGGAGAAGAGAAACTGAGACGACTCAAGCCTTTAGTTTTTGTAGCTGGTGAATGGGGTCACTTTTTTTTTTCTGAGCTGTGTTTTTATTTTTATTCTATTATTTTTTTAACATCTTTATTGGAGTATAATTGCTTTACAATGGTGTGCTAGTTTCTGCTTTATAACAAAGTGAATCAGCTATACATATACATACATCCCCATATAATGAAGACAGAGATGATCAGAGAAGGGGTGAGGCTGATGGAAAGGAGAAAGAGTTCAGTTCCAGCCTCTGGAGCTCGGTGTGAATAAGGGTATGTGTCATAAGCAACTAGTAGCCAGAAGGGAAAAGATCCCTGAGCTCAGAAGCAACATCTGGGTTGGAGATAAAGGATGGAAACTGGAATTTATTCATAGTCATGTGTTAATGCTGCATAGGACTTTGCATTTTTAATCTTTTACCTCTAACTTTGGACAGAGAGGTTTTGCAGCTGAGTGAGCAAACTGAAGAGGCCTCCCGGACCAGGGCGCGAACCCGGTTCCCCTGCATCGGCAGGCGGACGCGCAACCACTGCGCCACCAGGGAAGCCCAACTTTTTTTTTTCTTGAGGACCATCCAAAACTGTTTACCATCACCTGGAAGGATCAGCAGTATATTTTTACCATCTTACTTCAGGGCTATGCTCTCTATCATAATGTAATCTCCTGGGACCTTGATCATCTTGAAACCCCATAGAACATCACATGGGGCCATTACATTGGTGATATTATGCTAACTGGACCTCGGGAACAGTAAGTAGCAAGTTCCTTATATACTTTAGCAAGACAAATATGACCCCAGAATAGAGGATAAGTCCCATGAAAGTTTTTGCAAAGTTTCAAGGGATTCAGCAGTCTAGAACATGTCAGGATATCCCCCTTAAAATGAAAGATAAGTCACTACAACTTGTACGCCCACCACAAAGAGGAACAATGTTTACCAGAACTCTTTGGATTTTGGAGATACCACATACCACAACTGGATGTGTTTCTCCAACCTATCTGCTCAGTAGCACCTAAGGATGTGTATTTTTAATGGAACCTGTAGCAAGAGAGGGATCCCTAAGTCTAGGCTATAGTGCAAGCTTCCCTGATATTGAATCTTAATGACCTAGCAGACAATAGTTATTAGAAGTGCCTATGGTAGCCAAAACCTCTGGTGAGCCCCAATAGGAGAATCACAGAGGATCTGCTTAGGCTTTTTAGAACAAAGTCATGCCCTTTGCCAATTTGTCGGTTATCTATTGATGTATAATGAGGTATCCCCAAACTTTGGGACCCATCTTAGATGCAAGCTACAACAGTCAATGACTATTCACTATATGAAAACCAGCTCCTCTCTTTCTATAGGGCCCTGATAGACAAAAGCATGATCATGGAACCCTTAGTATATTAGTATGCTAGGGCCACCATAACAAAGTACTGCAGACAGGATGGTTTAAACAACAGCATTTTATTGTCTGACAGTTGTGGAAGCTAGAAGACCGAAATCAAGGGATCAGCAGGGTTGGTTCCTTCTGAGGCCTCTGAGGGAAGGATCTGTTCCAGGTCTCTCTCCTTGGCTTGTAGATCATTGTTTTCTTCCTGTTTCTCTTCATATCATCTTCTCTGTTTTCCAATTTTCTCTTTTCTCTTTTTATAAGGATACCACTCATATTAGGTTCCACCCTAATGACTTCTTTTTAACCTGATGATTTCTACAAAGACCCTATCTCCAAATAGGTCACTTGCTGAAACACTGGAGATTAGGACTCCAACATATCTTTTTCAGAGGGGACACAAACTCAACTCATAACTATACAATCTGAGCTATGATAATGAACTGGTTGTTACCTGATCTACCAAATGATAAAGTTGGGCATGTTCAGCCATGTCCCATGATTAAGTGAAAATGGTATCTATGAGACACAGCAGATGAGCACAAGTGGTCCAGATGGCATAAGAAAATCACAGACTTAAAGAACAAACTTATGGTTATCAGAGGGGAAGGGTGGGGGGAAGGGATAGTTAGGAAGTTTGGGATTGACATGTACACACTGCTAAAAAAAAAAAAAAAAAAAAAAACAAAAAAAAAAAAATCCCATGAGCAGTGAACTTAAACTCCATGGTGTTTCTCCCATTGTTCGGTGTCTCTCCCTCAACACACACCTATAGCTTCATAAGAGTTCGCCACAGCCAGGCAACAGAGGAGGGAAAAGGCAGCCTTATGCAAAGTAAGCTGGCACCAGTCAAAAGTGATGGCTGCTACCTTACAGCCCCCCTCAGGGATGTTCTGAAATCTAGTAGAAACAGAAATCATCCTGACACACAGAACTTGGAGTAGTACATCTGTTTTCCATTTTTCATGAAACGAGAGATGGCCTAATATAGGATTTACACTGACTCATAGGTGGCGGTTAATGTGTTGGCCAGCTGGTACCTTAGGGACTTGAAGAAAACAATATTGAAAGACTAGTGACAAAGAGGTCGGGGCGGTGGGGGGTGGATTTAGGAAAGAATCTCTTGAAGTTGGCAGTTGTGTTTTGTGGAATACTTTCCAGAGAACAAGATGATCTGCCCCCATGGATGTCAGCCAACTTCCCCCAGCTTCCTGGGGGCTTGCTGAAAGTATGGTGTCAAGGTGCAGGTATGGAGGTCAAGCATGCACTCAACTGTACTGACTTGCCTCCTGCATTTTGCTGAGTGTACAAACTGGTGAAAGCAGAGACCAACACTGAGCCCCCAATATGGCACCATTCCCTGTTGTCCTTGTCAGACGGCCTCTCTTCCCAGCTCACAGGCTACAGTAACACTATTGACACACCTCCCCAGCAGCTGTAAGAGGGAGGAGGAAATGGATTTGAGAAATACTTGTGAAGGCAGAAATGAGAGGAATTGATAGCCACGTGAATGTAGCAGGAGAGTGGAGAAGAGAAACTGAGACGACTCAAGCCTTTAGTTTTTGTAGCTGGTGAATGGGGTCACTTTTTTTTTTCTGAGCTGTGTTTTTATTTTTATTCTATTATTTTTTTAACATCTTTATTGGAGTATAATTGCTTTACAATGGTGTGCTAGTTTCTGCTTTATAACAAAGTGAATCAGCTATACATATACATACATCCCCATATAATGAAGACAGAGATGATCAGAGAAGGGGTGAGGCTGATGGAAAGGAGAAAGAGTTCAGTTCCAGCCTCTGGAGCTCGGTGTGAATAAGGGTATGTGTCATAAGCAACTAGTAGCCAGAAGGGAAAAGATCCCTGAGCTCAGAAGCAACATCTGGGTTGGAGATAAAGGATGGAAACTGGAATTTATTCATAATCATGTGTTAATGCTGCATAGGACTTTGCATTTTTAATCTTTTACCTCTAACTTTGGACAGAGAGGTTTTGCAGCTGAGTGAGCAAACTGAAGAGGCCTTTTAGGGAGTAGGGGTACTTAATCCACAAGAGAGGAAGTAAGCATAGAGGAAGAACCTAACTGCAAAAGTTCACCTGTGTATTTCAGACTGAAAGTGCCAAGTGCACATGTATCATCTATCTTGTCCCACTTCTTTATCTCCAGCATCTAGATGAGACTCTGGCACTTTGCATCCACTCAAATATTTGTGGAATGGGTGAAATAAATAGGAGGATGTGGGGATGAGTGAATGAAGAAAAAAAGGAATGAGTGAAGGAAACTACAGGGCATCCTGGAGGAAGGGAGGAAGAAGCCACACCTGACCTTTTACCTTTTTCCAAATCCTCTTTGCAAGACTGCAAGATGAAAGGTCCTGTGGAGTAGTGGTTAAGAACATGGACTCTGATTTCAGGCTCCACGACTTCCTAGCTGCCTTGACTTGGCCAAGTGACTTAACCTCCTGTGCCTAGGCTTCCTCCCTGTAAAATAAACACATAAAGGCTTAGAGCAGCTCCTGGGAAAAAGTTAGTTCCACCTAAGTGTTTAGTGTTATTATTTTTGGCATCTTGATGAGAAGGTAAGCCTGCAAGACAAGTCAGAAATCCCCTGTGGAGAATGAATCCAGACAGCCTCTAAGTGCCATCCACAAGTGAACAATCACTTTTTCTCTCTCTTGGCCTTCCAGAAGCTTTAAACACCCCAGAACTCCCCAACATACCATTCACTGGCAAAAGACAGAGGCCTGGGTTTTAGCTTCAGCTGCCAGCAGTGAGCTGTGTGTTTGCAGAACCCCGTGCCCTCTCTGGGCTAGGTCCCCTTGCCTGCCCACGCGAGGTTGCGGGAACTGAGCGCAGAGGTCCCTTTGAGTTAAGGCCGACCATGGTCTCCCGCCGGGCTGCAGCCTCAGGGCTCGGCATCGGATGCCAGGCGCTGGTTAGACGCTGCTCGGGCGGTCACACCCCTCCTGCGCGCCCAGCAGACGCCCCGTGCTCAGCGCGCCCGTGGGGAGGTGCCTCTCGGGCGCTCCCCGGCCGGGACGCCACTGCCGGGGCCCGGCGGGACTTCGCTCGCAGTCTGCCCGCGGCCCTTTATACCCAGCCGGACCGGCGCTCACTAATGTTTAACTCGGGGTTGAAACTTGGGAGCGCCGAGTGACTGCGCGCCCGGGGCTGCGGAGCTGCACGCGCGTCCGGGAGGCTCGCCTGACTTCTGCCTGCGCTCCCGCTCCGAAAGCTTAGCTCCGAGGAGACGCCGACCATGAAGGTGAGGGAGTAGCTGGCCTCCCCCGCACCGCCCCCAGAGCCCCAGGGGCGAGTTGTAGGTGCCTTTTCACCAAACTCTCCCCAGATTGCCCCCAAAGCTTGCGGATCGAAACCAGGAGCTCTCATTAGGCGGAAGCTTCAGGGCCACGCTCTGACAGGTGAAGGGACGCCCCAGGGCTCTCGCCTGGCTCTCGGACCCGCGGGCTTTCTGCTAGAACCCAGGCACCGAGCCTTGGAGAACCTGGAGGGCCACCCGCAAAACGCACGCCTGAACCCTCACTTGGCTTCTGAGTTGTAGGCCTAGAGAAGCAAACAATTAAAGTGTTCAGGGGCCAAAAGTTCAAGGGAGACCGCTCTTGCAACCTCCGACTGGTGCGCTCCAAACCCTCCCAGCCCGCGGTGCCTCTCTCCCAGTGCGCGCCCGTCGGCAAACCCCGCCGCCTCGGGTGCAGCCCAGGCCCCGACACTCTTACCCAGCCTGGGGCCAAGCGGCTGGCTCTAACTGGACGTGATCTGCCCGCCTTGCAGACACCGTGGAAGGTGCTCCTGGGACTGCTGGGGATCGCTGCGCTCGTCACCGTCATCACCGTGCCTGTGGTTCTGCTGAACAAAGGCAGTAAGTTTAAAACATTTGAAAAAGATAAGACAGTTGGAGACCGGGATCAGGTTCTATTTTACCACACCAAGGAGACCTAGGGATTTTGCTGGGGACTGGGTGGGATTGGTGTGCCAGGTCGTCGCTGAGGCTTCGCTGGCGTGGTTGCTGCTTCTTGTGTAGCCGCTAGATTCACTTCGTTGGTCTCCAGTGTTTAGGCTTCGAGAGCCTTGCACCTGCCACGTCTTGTGTATGGCAAATACATACTTCCTGAAAATAAGGGGAAGTTTTAAGATTTCTTTATGTTAAATTTGAATTTAGTACCTTTTGAATGTAAATTTTTAAAAAAGCAACTTTCGTGGTTGTGATTTTCAAAGGAAAAGAGGCAGCGTTCAAAGATCCCAGACAGCAGTAAGAATGTCATAAGGGGAGGGAAAAAAATAAGAAAGCAAGTCCCCAAATACAGTTTTGAGAAAAGACAGTGCTTGGGGAGCCCAGGGGGTTTTCCTTCAGGGATGATGGAAATCCATCAGTTGGAGAGTTGGGATGCAGGAAAATAACAATTTGACCACTTATAGAAGTAAGTATTTCAGAGTTAAATCATAAAGCTGTTATCCATGGTAATATTCAGAGGAGGTGGGATCAGTGACGTTTGGTGGATTCTTTCATTTAAATCCACCTTGGTTTCTTTTAGCTTGCCTCACTGTTCCCGTTTAGTCCTAGCTCTTAATATAAAACATTCATATAATGAAATACACACTATTGGATGCAAACAAGTGAGAATAACTAGTTTGGGTCTCCACTGGCCCTACTTTCCTTTTAAATAGTAACTTTCATGTAAGTATCCACATTCTAGTCAGCCAACTGAGGTGTTTTCTCTGATGGTCTAGTCAACCAGGAAATGTGTAAACAGTGCTTATATCCTGAGGGGTCTTATCTAGATTTCAGTTGACCATTCAGAATTACTTTGTAGAACCATCAAAAATCATGTTTGGCCGGCAATTTCAGGGCCAGGGCAAAGGTGCCAAAGGTTAAATAACTGAGTGTGTTGACCTATTGATAATGATTTTCAATTACTTAAGAAAGCCATGGTTACCACCATTTTAGACCATTAAATGGCAGGCATCTGTCCACTTTTTTGACTCTTTGTTGTGAATTGTTAAAATATAACTGCTTTCATAAAGTGGTACTTTGTATATTTAAACAACCACACACACAAAGCCTTCCTGTGGGAAAAGCACGGGTCACCCATACAATCAGTAAATATTCACATGACCTACATTATGTTCTAGGAACTGTGCTAGTTGCTGCAAATCCAAAGATTAAATTTTATAAATAAAAAGATCCCCAACCTCAGGAAGTTTATAATCTAGTGGGAAACAGATATGCAAACAAATCAAAGTAACCTGGATAGTCCATTCATCTCTAATATATTGCTGAGGCACCCAGGCATCCTTGGAAGAATGGGTAAAACTGTAATTATCAGAACTTCCCTTCCGGAAAGTTGAAAGGAACACTAAACTTTGATAAATAAACCACTTAAGACGGCAATGAAATGGCTTAGGGGCCTGAGTCATCTATCTGCCTTCCATGGGGTTTGGTTAAGTTAACTACAGGGATTTTGTTTTGCTGGGGGGCGGGGCATACAGACTGGGGAGGGGCTATCTTACCATTTCCCTTAAACCATACTTAGTCTCTTCTCCAAATAAAATTTGAACAAAGATTTCAAGGACATTTCTCTTGACAGGGACTTCCAGAGAGGTTCAGATGTCTAGGTCCAACTATTATTATGATTCAGTGAGAAAATTTAGGGAGGCTTAAGCAAACTTTCTCAGGGGTTAAAAGGATCACTTCTGGGAAAGTGTGGGAAGACTTCTCACAGAGATTTTTTTTTGTGGGGAGGCCTGAAGAGTTAGTATCAGTTCCTGGAGACAAGTTTTTCCAGAAAACATGAATGACTTGTGAGTCATCATAGAGACACAAGATCACATCCTCTATCTGGGAACATAAGAGGACTCCTAGCAAGAGAGAAGTGTGGGCAGCAGGGCTTTAACCTGTAGATGATGGAGAATTCTAGCATGCCTGAACTGTGGTGCATGACAGTGGGAAGGTGGGCTGACATGGGGCAAGGCTGGAGAGGAAGCAAGGGAAGTATCCCAGGACACTGATGGCGCAGAGCAGAATTTGGAAGCTACAGAGCTACTCAGAAATGTGAATGATTAGACTTTCGTAATTGTAAACAAAGGGAGTAAGGGGGTAGGGTGGCTAAGAATGCCTCTTGGACTACTGGGTGGAGATGTGGTTTCACTGTGTGCTTTATTTAAACTTACACAATAAGTTATTTCTCTTCTTGCATTTCTTAATAGGAATGTATGTATATTTGAGGAGAAAAGGGAAATTATCTTGTTTCAACTCCAGCCTTATCATAAGGAACAAAGATAAAAGCTCAGGAATGCAGTATTTTTGCTAACTCAGGAATACCATTCCTGGGCTGTGCCACAATGAGGGACAGTCTTTTTACAAAGGATCCAGAGTCATCACCCAAGAAGTGTCCTTCATATTGTCAATCTAGATTTTCAAGTCAAACAAAACCAGAAAGGAAGAGAAGAAGGGAGGTGGGAGAGAGGAAATATAAATGGAAAGGAAAGGAAAGGGGAAAAAAAAAAAGAAGAGAAAGAAGGAAGGAGGAAAGGAAGAAAGATTTTGATAGAACAACAAAACAAAGTCCTAGATTATGTGGAAAGCAAAGAAATAAAGAGCCAAGAAAAAAAGAGGAAGAAATGAGCAAACCCAGGTTCATCCCCTGAGAGGTTGGTTTAAAGGTTAAGTGTTTCCATATGAAAAGCTGACTTTAGCAGAACTCTGGACACACCCAGAGCAGAGAGAGAGAGACCGAGACAGAGAGAGAGACCGAGACAGAGAGAGAGATGGAGGTGTAAGCTTAATACTGTTAATGAATTGTTTTAGAATAAAAAATCCTCGAGGTCAGGAATTATGCATTTCACAAAGCAAAATTAAAAGTTCATCTCCTTCTGTATATATAGTAAAGGATTGTATTTTGTTTTAAATCCCTCAAGTATCCTAGTAGAGAAGGATATTGCATATTTGGACATTCAGTTTCTCAGAGAATCAGCAATAAAATGTATAAAAATAATTTACTCACATTGGAATTGTAGAAATCTTCCTGGCCTAGAGGCAATAAAACCTTCTCACTCAGCATTTGTGATCCCTTTAATTCCCTCTTTACATTATATTATAGGCTGAGTTTTTTAAATAACTGTCAAATAGTTTCATTATTGAGTTTTGTCATTTGTCAGAGAGTTTTCTTATTGGGTTTTGTACGGGATAGAGACATTTCTGTTCTTCTTGTGTTCCTTCCACTGCTGTAGCAGTAAATTTCCTCAATACCTTCTTTCAGCGCATAGGAAATTTGACTGCTCAGCCATCCACCAGTAATAAAAGAAAACCCAAATGTGAAGGAGACAGGAATAATCAGAGAAAGAAAAGATAACATCTATGAAATTTGCCTGAGGAAGTCCAGGATCTATTCCAGGTTTAAAAGCACAGAAATGAGCCTGAATGAAAGCTTTGTATATTTCAGAGGACAGGTTCTAAACAGAGAGCCCTGTAAAAGCTCGAGTTGACTCCAGCTCACTCAGTTATCAAGCTTTGTCAAGTGCTCCTGAGGTCAGTGGGTTGGTCTTTTTCAGGCCAGCTATTTTGGCTTTTGGTGCCCCAGCTATAGCATATGCCTTAAATTTCTCTATCATAGACATCTTGCCGCTCATCTTAAAAGGGATCAGAGAGAAAAAGGGAAGACTATTTGCCCAACTGATGCTTAGAGAAAAATGACATCAAGAGACTGGCTAGAGCTGGATCAGTGTACTTGAAATTTTAAAACTTAACAAAGTGCTGAGCCTAAGGAATGTAACTGTAAGTACCTGCAGGACCCCTTTCCTTGTGGAAGAGAAGGCACAAAGATGTAATAATAACCAACATGGATTCACTCTGTGCCAGGTATTGGGCTGAGGGCTTTCAATACACTTCTCATTTGATCCTTATAACAACCCTTTGAGATAGGTTATTATCTCCACTTTTACAGATGATTTACAGAAACCTTGAGAGGGTGCTTTAGTTATTTATTACTGCATAATGAATTGTTCTCAAACTTAAAACAACAAATATTTGTTATCTCACAGTCTCTATGGGTCAGGAATTTGTCAGAGGCTTAGCTGGCTGTTTCTGGCTGAAGGTCCCTCATGCTGCTGCAGTCAAGATATCTTCTGAAGGCTTGACTAGGGCTGGGGGATCCCCTTCCAAGCTCTCTCACGTGGCTGTTAGCCAGAGGCCTCAGTTCCCCATAAAGGATGGGTTTTTCCAAAGGGTGCCAGGGCAGCTGTCTTCCCTTAGAATGAAGGATATAAGAGAGCAACTGAGTAGGAAGCCTCAGAGCTTTTTTGACCTAGCCTCAGAGGTGATGTGCCATCACTTCTGTTGTATTCTATTAGTCACACAAAACAACCCTGATACAAAGTGAGAGGGCATTACACAAGGGCATGAATATTGGGGTGGAGATCATTGGGGCCATCTTGGAGGCTGGCTACCAAAGTTAAAGAACTTGCTCGAAGTTCCACAGAGTTGGCGTTCACGCTCAGGCACCGTGCATTTAGAGCTGGTACTTTGTGATCAAGTATAAAGTTAATGTGGCCATATTAGCATAAATGTTACAACTTCCTATTTATATGACTGTATTTAATTTCATGACTGCTAATCCCTGGATGCCAGTGTTCTGGGGAAAAGTGCCTGCTGCTGTCTCTGTTCCTACACAGAGCTGTAGAGGAGCAACAACTTCCAGCCCAGGACTGACATCTCACTCTTTTGACTGGTCTTATTAAGTGTTTTCAGTGGTAGTAGTAGGTCCAGATTTAGTACTTGCACTGGATTACACTTGTTTTGTTTCCAATGTATGCTGTGTTATTTCATCTGATCTTCACAAAACAATCCACATCAGAGGAGGTATTCATTTCCTGACTTGTTACACTTAAGAAACTGAGGTATAAAAGTTTAGTGCTTTGTGAGGAAGTACTAGAACTTGGGAATTCAAATCTTGTAACTTCTAGCCTTCCCTGAGTCTGCTGGTTTCCATGAATAACTGTTTTAGAGAAATGCTTTGGTGGAAACTTTTGTAACTTAAAGATTAATCACTGCTTTATGGCTTGATGCTAACCCTTGCATTATTGTAAATCAATTATCTTGTAAATATTTTCACCTTTAGTCTTCACAGGTCCATTATGACTTCCCAAAGAGGGCGTGTCTCTCAGAGAGCAAACTGAAACCACAAAATTAGCACTTCTGTGTTAGCTGTTTTATTTTTGCAGTTTTGTATGGTACTTCAAAATTATAACTTCCTAGGAAATTTCTTCAAACTTTATGATAAACCATTTGCTTTCATTAACTGTGCACATTAATGAGCACATTTCTTCATTGTTTGGTCCACTGGGGAAGCAAGTAGACCCATGAGCTTAGGTCACTTGTTTCAGCATCTAAGGCCCAGGAAGCCGAGGTAATTTAAGGCAGAGCCAAAGCCAGCAGGGACTTTGTTCCTGGCAACCGGAGGGCCAAGGTGGCTTAGGATGTGCAACAGAGAAAGAAGGGCAAGGGGGGTGAATATTAAGTGGGTAACACCACCCACCCCTTCCCTGACTTAACTGTGGGTCCCCCCAAACTGGTTGGGTGGCCCCTGCATCCTTAACATCATCTCTGTGGGGCTGGGATGGCTCCCATTTCCCTATTATTTTCATTTATTCTTTTATTCCAGGCAGAAAACTTGTTGTATGAGATTTAAAACCTCTGAAGGGCTAAGGTCCTATATTGGCCAGAGGCGATATTTGTGAACTCTCCTGTGTGCACTGAATGCTTACTGCATGGCAGCTGTTGTTGCGGGTACAAGGGATGATTCTCTAAACAGTAGAGGCAAAGAGCCTGCACCCATGGGCCTTTAGGGTTATGGGGCAGGCAGATAGTAGGCAAGCTGAGTACTGTCTGAGTACTTTCAGACAGTGATACAGGCTAGGACAAAAATAAAGTGTGGTCAAGAGGATGGAGGGACACAAGAAGGAGTTTCTCTTTTTCAAGCATGAGTGTGGCATGATCTTGTTTCTCTTTCTAAAATGCCTCTGACTCTGGTATAGATAATGGTGGATGGTGGGAAGTGGATTATCCAGGTGAGAGATGATGCCAGCTTGGACAGGGTGGTAGCACCGGAAGGAGGAGAGACAAGGATGAATCCTTGAACAGTCACTGGCTAACCCAAGTGGAGACCTTTTTTCTTGCCCTCATGGCTCTATCCTTCCCAGAAGAGCTAATCTGCATTGGTCCCTCCAGTTTCCTCATCCTACTGGATACACTTCCTCTTTCCAAGGCAGGTCTCGGGAGGGCCTTCTACATAACGCACCCAGCATGTCAGCAGAAGGTAATTCTCTAATTCAGCAAATATTTTTTGAACATTTTCTACGTTAGGCACTTTGTTGGTCCCTGGAAATATAAAAATAATAGACAAGGCCCTTGCCCTCAAATAATTCTTAATCTTAAAGGAAACATAAACATTAACTATAATAAAAAGGGCTAAGTGTCCTCCTAGTAAATGATCAAAGTGCTGTGGAAGCTCTAAAGAGTTGAACATGGTAAATGCTGCCCAGGGAAGTTCCTATATGGAAATCAACCAGGCTTAAAGGGTTAATAATTAACGGGCCTGAATACAACCTTTTCGATCTTGGAGCCATCAGACTGGCTCCCAGGCATGCAGTTCACCTACGTGTTTATCCCTCAACAGTTTACAGCCCCGACCCCCGATTCTGTATGCAGTTTATGTCAGAGAGAACACTATTGGCTGCACGTAACAGAATACCTGGCCCAAAGTTGTTTAAACTATAGACTCTTATTGTTAGCATCTTTCGTAACTGGAAGTGCAGAGGTAGGGCAGTTCTAGAGTTTGTTAACGCAGTGGTCCCACAGCTTCCTCCAGGGCCCAGGGTCTCTACGTCTTTCAGCTCTGCTGGTCTCGCACTCTTACTTTCGTTCTCAAGCTTGTCCTCTCAGGTCGAGCATGGCTGCTGCTGCAATGCGTCATTTGTCACACAGCCATTTCACAAGGTAGGGAGGATGCTCTTCCTCATTCATAGTCTGTTCTATCAGGGAGGAAAACTACTTCCACAAGTTCCCTGGCCCAAGGCGGACTTTCCCTCATGTCTCCTTGGCCATATTTGTGTCATTTATCCATTCTAAACCCATCTCTGGCAAGGGGAAAGGATTCCCAAGCTTGGACTAGATTAACCAGGACTCACCTTTCTGGGACCAGGAGGGAGCTCCTTCCTCAGCCCTTGGAAGGGGAAACGGAATTACCTAAGTTGAACTGGGGATTCTAAAAGGAAGAAATGGGAGGTCTATGTAAGTGCATCAGATATTTTATGATTGCTTATTTTTCATTACACTGGAAAAATTTAATTTACTAGCAAAAGAAAATAGATGTCAAGCCAGCTCTGATCTCCAAAGAATCCAATCATACAACTCTCTCCCTCTCTTCTCACTTTCCTTCCTAACCAAACGAGTTTATTGTAAAGCAGGGTGTTTTGATGCTGCCTTTTTGATCCTGAAGGCATTTTTGAGCCCAGCACTTGCTTTCTGTTGTTATCCAAAATGATTGAGAATAGGGAAGAATTGAGTTTGCAACATTTAAGATACAAATCTGAGAAAATGGAGCAGGTCAGAAACATCTGAGGGAAACTACTCTCAATTTTCTCATAAAAAGCACATATAAACTGTTGTATTTTATCCAATTCATAATGGGGAAATGTGGCAGAAACAGTTAACATAAAACAAAACAGTCAACATAAAGAAGTTTCAAAATACATGGTAAAAGTTAGACCTGTAAAAGTTGACCCAGAAAAGTAGCATTTGAAATAATCTACATGGTAATGATTTCATTAAGATGAAAATGGTTTGACTGGGCTGAAAAGAAAATCCAGAACTCCAAAAAAATCAAGCAGCCCCTTCGTACTAGCTGGAGATCCCCACACCCCGACCCCTACCCCGTGCTCCCCCGCTGCTCCCTCGCCTACTCACGTGTCTCTGCTCCCCAGGCCTCCAGCACCTCCCCACGGTCATTCTCAGCTGACAGCCAACCTTGCTTTCTATTTTAAGGAGAAAACTAAGGCTATTAGAAGAGAAGGTCCTCAATTCCCACCAGCCCCCTCTCAGCACCTGCCCAAGGCCAAACCCTTCTTTGTACACTGACCTCATCCCCTTTCACTTACTAAGAGATGTGGCTGCAGCTAGTTCCTCTGCCCACTGCACTGTCATTTTCCCCTCTCTATATAAATGTGCTGTAAATCTCTCACATCCTGAAAGAAAGGGGGGGGGAAGGAGGGAGGGAGGAAGGGAGGGAGGGAGGGAAGGAGGGAACGAGGGAGGGAGGGGGGAAGGAGGGAGGGAGGGAAGGAGGGAGGGAGGAAGGGAGGGAGGGGGGAAGGAGGGAGGGAGGGAAGGAGGGAGGGAGGGAGAGAGGAAGATCCTTTCTGTACCCCACATCCCTGCCCCCCTCCCAGTCCCTTTCCCTGCTCCCTTTACCAAAAAACTCCTGGAAGAGTTTTCTATTTTCTTTGTCTGCTGTTCCTCTCCCGCTCCCTCTGGAACTCACTGGCATGAGGCTTATCCTCACCCGTCACTAGAATGTTTGGCTCTGCTCGCGTCAAAATCCCTAACTTCTGTGTTGCTGAGTCCAGGGCTCAGTTCTCCCTCTGAATCTCCCATTCCCTGTCAGTTGATCATGCTTCTTCTCCCCCTTCTCTGGGTTTCCACTCTCTCTTAGTTTTCCTCCTGCACTTGCACATGCTCCCTCCCATTCTCCTTAGGGGCTCCTCCTCCTGTCTGACTTTTCTTTTTAACATCTTTATTAGGGTAAAATTACTTTACAATGGTGTGTTAGTTTCTGCTGTATAACCAAGTGAATCAGCTATATGTATACAAATATGCTCATACTGTATAACAAAGTGAATCAGCTATACATATACATATATCCCCATATCTCCTCCCTCTTGAGTATCCCTCCCACCCTCCCTATCTCACCCCTCTAGGTGGACACAAAGCACGGAGCTGATCTTCCTGTGCTATGCGGCTGCTTCCCACTAGCTATCTATTTTACATTTGGTAGTGTATATAAGTCCATGCCATTCTCTCACTTCATCCCAGCTTACCCTTCCCCCTCCCAGTGTCATGTCTGACTTCTAACCTTGGACTCCAAGGCTTCATCCTGGAACCTCTTCCTTCTTTCCCCCAGGTGATCTCATCTACTCCCATGGCCTTAAACACCATCTATAACCTGACAACAACACGCAAATTTATATCTCCAGACCAGACCTCTTTCCTGAACTCTACATGCATATGTGTGCATCTATTAAGTGGACATCTCCATTTTGATGCTATTAGCATCTCAAAGTAACATCTCCCTAAACTTTTTAATCCCCTCAAACTTATTCCTCCCTTAATACATCTGGTCTCAGCAAATAGCAATTCATCTGTTTTTCAGTTACTGAGGCCAAAATTCATGCAGTTCTCAACTCCTCTCCCTTGTTCACACTCAACATCCTATCGGTCAGCAAATCCTTTCACTTCTGCCTTCATGTTCTTTCAGAATTTGGCCGTATCTCAGCACCTCCACTACTACCACCCTAGTCCAAAACACCATCACCTTTCACCTGAAATATGCAAAAATCCCCCTATTTCTCTTCTTACTCCCTGCAGTGTATTCTCAACACAGCTGGCAAGATGACTCTGATAGGCAGAATTCTAAACTGATTCCCCAGATTTCCTCCCTGCCCCGTGTGCTAATCTCTGCCTAATCTCTGAGATTGTGAATATAATGGATTTTATCTTGGTGGTTAGGTGATGTTATATGATGGCATAATCAGCTTTAAGAAAGGGAGATGACCTGGGTGAGCCTGATCTAATCACATGAGCCCTTAAAAAGCAGAGATTCTCTAGCACTTAACTGTGACACTTAACCTCCTAACATAAGGCATTATTTATTTACTGTTTGCTCCTATGTCTCCCCCCATTAGAATGTAAGCTTCATGAGGGCAAGAATTTTTTATGTTTTGTTCACTCATATCTCTAGTGCTCAGAACATTGAAGAACAGAGTGGGTGCTTTCCTAGGGCTGTTGTAACAAATACCATACAGTGAGTGGCTTAAAACAGCAAACATTTATTCTTCCACAGTTATGAAGCCCAGAAGTCCAAAATCAAGGTGTCGTCAGGGCCACGCTCCCTCTGAAGGCTCCAGGGAAGAATGCTTCTTTGCCTCTTCCAGCTTCTGGTGGTTACTGGCAACCACCTTGACTTGTAGCTGTATGACTCCAAATTCTCCTTTCGTTGTCACATGGCCTTCTTCCCTTTCTGTCTCCACATGGTCCTCTTCATTTTCCAAGTCAGCAAAAGCATGTCTTTGCATGGCCTTCTTATAAGGCCACTCCCTAATCCCGTATGACCTCATCTTAACTAATTACATCTACAAAACCCCTATTTGCAAATAAGGTCACTTTCTGAGGTTCCCAGTGGACATGAATTTTGGGGGGTGAGGAAACTATTCAACCCAGTACAACTTGACAAACATTTGGTGAATTAAAGAAATTATCTTAGAGCTCATGTAAAAACATATTTTTGATGAACATTTTTTAATGTTACTTTAATTCTGATTAAAATTCTTATATTCCTAAATATGGGGTCAAGTCATCCACTACTAGATCACACATACCTATTCGTATAGTGCCAGCAGCTGCTTGATAAAATAAATTCATCCTTTCAGCTTACTTATAGACCAGTGAAGACATGACTGTTCAGATTAAATATTTAACTAATGATAGAAGATTACTTGATTAATTGGCAAACTATATGTTATAGAAAATAAACATTGAAGAAGATGATGTTGTAGCAAAGTGTAGTGTACGGAGTGAGGGGTAGTTCCAGAGGCATGAGGAGGGACCATGAAAAACTGAAGGCCACAGATGCGGATTGTTTATTTGAGAAGTAGGCTGATAAATACAAGAAGAGAGATAGGAAGAAGGCTGCCAGAGCCCACAGGGTCAGTAAGTATTTGTTTGATATGGGTACACCCTGTGCATGCTTATGGAGAGGGCAGAAGTAAGCAGTGAAAACAGAATGAAGATACTGAGGGACAAGAGATGAAACAGAGCCCCTAAGAAATCAAGAGGACCAGGATCTGAGGCCCGGGGCAGGTCCACTTCTGCCTCTGAGTGCTGAGGAAAGGGTTAAAGAGTGGAGGAAGGGACAGACAGAAGTGGAAAGCAGAGTAACAAACAAGCCCCTGTGGTGGCTCTAAAGGAGGAATCACTGAATGTTTTCAATGGACAAGTTCCCACTCTTTTGAAAATGTGTACTGCAGGGCCTGAGTTATTCAAGATTTGTTATGTTTAAGATCTAGGAAACATGAAAAAAAAAGGGTGGGGGGGAGAATAGAAACCTATTATAAAGCTTGCATGGCTACTTTTTATGAGTGTAGGGAAAAGATGATGAGAGTTACCAGTTGTACCATGGAAGAGAGGAGGGTAGTACAACCTTCTTTCCAGAAGTCACAGAGTTGCCATCCTTAATAACACTCCAGAGAGAAAATTCTAGGGTTTTCAGAAAGAATTGATGCCCCTCTGACTTCGGAGCACTAGAACAAATTATGTTCTAATGTAACCTACCAACTGTCCCAGGTCCAAATGATACTACCAAGCTGCCTGTTTAGATTATTTGCAAAGCTTGAATCCAGACACTTCCATAAAGTCTAATCCATCTATGCTAACTACAAAAACTGCCAACAAGTATTTACCATGTACCTCACTCTGCTGCATACTTAGGTTGTTTAGAGCAGTGGTTATAACCACAGCCTTCAGAACCCTATTGCCTAGGGCTTACTAGTCATGAGACTTGAGTCTAGTTACTATCTGCACCTCAGTTTCCTTATCTGTAAAATTGGGATGAAAATAAGTTAATAAGTGTACAATGCCTAGAATAGCCCAGCACATTGGAAGGTCTCTATAAGTATCTGTAATGATTACTCTTTATATATTTTTAACTTAAAAAATTTTTTTAACAGTCCCAGAGACAGGCATTATGATAATACTTGTCTCACACTCCTGAAAGTTTTGCTGGGTGAATGCTGGAGAGGGCAATTTCTATGGTAGTTTTGTTTTCCAGTGATCATTTTCCTCACCTCCTGGCAGACAAACAGTTGTCACAGAGAGTAGCCTTGTTGATCATGCCTGTAAATCTTTCTGGAAAGTTCTTCAGTGACTTGGTATTAGAGCTTTCAGCTTCCCCAAATGCTGATGTTCTCTAATCAGTTTTCTTTCCAAACTAATCATTTCTAGCTTGCACTGTGACCTCCCAGTGATGTCTCACTACAACTACTACTGCTAAAAACCAGCCCTTTGCTAAAATAGTTGCTTGTTTCACGGGCCTGTGGGTCATTTATTTATACAGTTAAGACGTTTCCACATTTCAGCTGTTTCTCATCCCCTTGGATTACACTGGCTTAATGTCAGTCGACATAGTGGGGTGTAAAAAGCCTTGTCAATATTAATTATGGCCACAGTTATCCAGTCCTGATTATTCCCAGAAGAGTCCTAACAAGGGGTGAGGGAATAACTATAATCAGAATTAAAAAATTCCATTTCAAAAAGGAATAAAGCCATCCTAATGCCCTGTTTAGTGCTGGCTTCCTGTGTGTGCTGAACCTCCTGGCTCTTCACTGGGACGAGGGCAGGGTGAACTGGGCAGGGTAAACTGGATTTAGTTCAGGCAGTCCCTTTGGCCTTGCATTTCTTCACCAGTGGCTATAGACATCATCTTGACCTGAAGTTTGAGACGTGAATATTCTGCCCACTTTCACTTCTCTGCCGTATGTATTGGAATCTTATGTTGATATTCATATTGTTTCAAGGCAGTTAGAATTTCAGTCTCAGCATCTGTCTTTCAAACTGTTTTTTTTTTTTTTTCGTGTTGCTGACCATTCTGAGGAATGTCTAGATAGGGTCGTCAAGCTACAGTCAGGGCTGGCTGCTTAATTTTGTAAATTAAGTTTTATTCGGAATACAGCCTTTTCTATTCATTTAGATGTTGTCTGTGGCTGTTTTCAGGCTACAGTGGCCGACTTGAGGAGTTGCAAAGCCTAAAATATTTACCATCTGGCCCTATAAGAAAAAGTTTGCCAACCCCAGGTCTAGATATTGTAATCTTACAGCCAGAAGAGACCTTCTTATTTTATAGGTAAGTTGTGTAAATCCGCACAGAGATGTGATGAACACTGAAATCGCACTAGATGTTTCAGCAGAGAAATTTGATATAAAAATTGGTTACACAAATTAAAGAGCAAAAGAAAAAATTGTGAGGTGAGTGAGAGACAGAAGCTGTAGGAAGAAGCTCTCTCTAGGGCTTGGGAAAAAGAAGAAGAGGGACATAGAAGTTCTGGGCTCTTAGTTCCAGGGTGTGTGAGGCGTGCAGCTGAGAGGCAGGATGCGACAGGTTCAGGTATAAAAAGAGAAGCAGGAGGCTGGGACAGGTGCTCCTTCGGGGCACCTGCTGACAGGACCAGCAAGATAAAGGGAGTCTCTCCTGCTCTCCTACTGACTCCACTCCTTCTCTGTGTTTCCCTAATGGCAGGACCTAACAGGAAGCCTACCGATGAAGGGGTCTGGGAAACACAGCTGTAGACCCCCTTTGAGCAAAGGATAGAAGTGTGTGTTTGAGCTGATAGACAATAGGTAAATGACGGTCACAGGCTTAGAGAAGTGAGAATGCCTGGTGACAGCGAGTGGAAGGCTGGAGCCTGAGGCTCCTGTCCTCGCTCTATTTAGACCCAGCTGGCCCAGTGCACTGCTTTCCTACTTACCAGTCTCTTGGAGTTCACGATGCTCATATTTAGAGCTGTGTTCCTGTGTTTGTGCTCTCCTGTTTATGTTGTCTGGCTTTTATCTTTTCATTTGACAAATATTTATGAAGTGCCTTCTACGGCCAGGCATCATCTAGGCCGTGCTGAGATAACTAGCAAACAAAACGTAACAAAACACAATCAGTGCCCTCCTGGAGCCCACAGACAGTCAAGAGAGGCAGACGATAAACAAGTAAAAACTAGAGTACGTTAGATGGCATCACTGCCGAGGAAAAAAAATTCAAGCCAGGAAGGGCGATACAAAGAGAATTTCTTAACCATGGGGTTGTAAATGTTAGTCCAGGAAAGGAAGGTGACATTTAAATAAAGACCTAAAGGAGGTAGGGAACAAGCTTTGGGCACATCTGAGGGGAAGAATATTCCAGGCAGAGGGTGTAGCAAATTCAAAGTCTCTGAGGCAGAAGTGGGCCCAGTGTGTCTGAGAAAGAGTGGGGAGGCCAGAGCAGATGGGAAAAGAGGAGAAGGAGGGCGGAGACCAGAGTCACGACACGGACAGCCCCTCATTGTCTCCTTTTTTTCCAAATTTTTGCTATTCTGAAAAATGTGCATGGTACCAGTTGGTTGGCCTTTCAGAGTAGACCTTTGAAAATGCAGCGATTACATCCCTAACAAAAGTTTGCTCATCTGACACTCTGATCTTAGAGTAAATGCTTAGAGTACACAGCCCAAGGTTCAAGGGCTCCAGCTCAATGGCAATGCATTTATCAGATGCACTTGATGTCCCTGGGATGTTTCTCTTATTGAGAAGGGAAATCCGGTGATAGTGATTATATTTTAATGCCTCCTGTGTATAGTAATCAGAGAAGTATCACTTTTCACAATTCCTCTAATTCCTCTCGAGTCCAACATTTTCCCTCCATGTGAACGCTGTGGATGGTATTAAACTTGTCAAAGGAGGAAGTGATGCTCATCAGTACTTAGCAAATGATTCAATTGTACTTATCCTAGATGCTTTCTCAACGTGATGCTCTTATGCTTTCTTGTCAGGATCGTTTGGGATTTGAACACAGTGCAAGTTAATTAGCTATATTTTATTGCAGTGAATTTCCTAATCTCAGCAGCACTGCTAGGTACTCCAAGGGAGAGACTCTTTCATCTTTGTATCCTGATTGCTTAGCACATGCTTGGAACAGAATAATAATAAATAGTGTAACCTATCTGGAGGGCTTCCTAAATTTTAAATCCTGAGCTAAGAACTTTGCATACATTATCTCATTTCATCATGGCAGATCCCTAGGGCCTAGATAGTGCTATTATTATCATTTTATAGATTACAAAGTTGAGGTTTTGAAAGATTCAGTAACTTTCCTAAGGCTCCTTTGTAAGAATTAGGCCTGGGTTCAAATTCAGGTCCTCTGATTTCAAAGCCACCAGGGACCCAACCCCTTATTGGTATTTGTTGAATCATTGGTAATGGGTGGCAGCCCACGTGTACTGCTGGAGAATAAAGGATGTGAGCAACTTTCCAGTCAATTTCTTCTTCTGCCTTCTTGATTTTTCTTCCTCTGTCCCAATGTCAAGGCTGCTATTTTGCTAGAGCAAATTCTGAAGTAACACTCATTTTATTTCCTTAACATCAATATAAAATGTTAACTGATTACCATATGGAACACAAGAACTCTATGATCAGATATCTATTCCCCATGTTTAACAACTTTATGAGTTTATGAGCTGTAAAGAGCACTTTTCCTTTTAAAATGGCATTTCATTAGCCATTTATTTACCAAAACAGTTTATCTTTCTGAGGTAGAAATATTTTATATCACAGTTTCATACAGACCGGAAAAGGTTATTATTAATGAATATAAAAAAATTCAAAATATCCTGTAATCATAAAATAACCATTGGTTAAAGCAAGACTATTCTGTGGAACGACACCACTCTCTTACTTAGATCTCACCATTCTGGAACTCCTTTTATTCGGAAATGATTTTGATCCTACAACCAGTACTCATTAAGATACCATACACTTTGATGAGAAATTATTATTAAGTTGAACCATTTTAAAAGCTGTTATTCTGCCATTTATGGCTGATAAAAATGGCATTTTCGTATGGTTCAACCTAATAGTTGGTCTCACCAAAACAGTAAAGTATAAAGTTGTTAACCGTTTTTTGATTTTTAAATTCAAGGAGACATGAATCTAGGAGTTTCTGTGTAAACTGATGGGTAACATACGATTAACTGCTCTGCTTGGCTAGCATAATGCTTTAAACTGATAAGTCAAATAAACGATATGTCCCAGGCCCACCAGGAAGACCACACTAGCAGCCAGAGACCTTCATCTGTTGTTGCACGGGTGCCCTGTCAGGGAGCAACCAGACAAGGAAAGAGAAATGTGGGCGTGTCCTCTGGTGTTTGACAGAATAGGTTGTAACTTGGCAGCAAACTATGAACTTGCTAAAGGTCAAAACTTGGACTTGGCGTTCATGTCTCACAGAACTTGCTTATCTAGATGTTTCGAAAGAGTCTTCCAGTTTGCACTGCTTATCAAATGGCAAGGCAAAAAACAAGGAACATTTGTTGCTCTGCTTGTTCCAGTTTTGCAGTGGTGTTTGGGGTCTGGGGAGCCAGGATAGGGAACCCGGCTTGAAGGTTGTTGTAAAGGAGCTGAGAGAGGGTCACACAAGCCAAGGGTGGCCCGGGCCTTGCACCCATGTCCTGGGCCGTAGCAAGAACGCGGCCTGGCATCAGTATTGCTATCTGAACATCAGCAGTTGGATTGAAATCACGATGAGCCCATCATAAGTGGAAGGGAGTCTGAATCTGGCAGAGATGATGGGTTTAGAAAAGCTGAGGCCTGATGAGAGGACGAGCCCAGGGACATCTGAGGCGAAGCGGCAGGAGAGGTAAGTGCCCAGCAAGGAAGAGCAGCATGCAGGGCAGCAGGTGACATCACAGGGGATTTTTGTCTCAGTTATTTTATTATTCCAGATTGAAGTGTGTTGTCCTATAAAACCTGGGCAAATACCCCCATGTGAGATAACACTGTATCTGATCTATATTGTAGGTATTCAGTTCATTCTCACAAAATCAAGAGTCAGTGATAGACGCTTTATGTTGATATGTCTGTCTTATTATAGATATGTATGTCTTAGTATGTGTGGACTGCTGTTATAAAGATAGCAGAGATTGGGTGACTTAAACAACAAACGTTTATTTCTCACAGTTCTGGAAGCTAGGAAGTCCAAGATCAAGATGCCAGCAGGTTCGGTGTTTAGTGTCTGGTGAGGACCCGTTTCCTGTGTCCTCACATAGCAGAAGGGGTGGGAGAGCTTTCTGGAGTCACTTTCTAAAGGGAACTAATCCCATTCATGAGGATTAGTACTCATGATCTAATTACCTACCAAGGGCTCCCCCTCCTAATACCATCATATGGCGGTTACGATTTCAACATGTGAATTTTGAGGGGATACAGACATTCAGTTGGTTGTAATATGCGTGTGTGTGTGTGTATAAATTGATCTACTTCTATTTACAGATCTATCTAAACATCTACATCAGCAGATAATATTAGGATTGTGAATGTCTCTTACCACTGATACCTTGATTTGTACTAATTTGGGGATGTGTTTTATGTTCATTTTAGACTAATAGCTCTTGATAGCAGGGTATTTATCCTCAACAATAATACTCACTTTATAACTATTTTTATGTAATAGGATGATTGGATGAATACAAACAATTGAGAGTGTTTAATGAACAAATCCAGATTTGTAATTTTGTAGTCCAACATGAGTTTCAAATATTATTTTCTGTAGCACAAGGCTTTACTTCTTATTTAAAGGTTAAACTCAAGGACTGGCTTTACTCACTCGCTCTATTTTTGCTAACAAACACAAATATCTTATTAACTTTCAGGGGAGAAATGCAGGATTGAATTGAAAAACAAAAGTTTTTAAAAGAATATTTTACTTAACAAACTAGGCTTAAACAAAATCAATAAAATAATAAACTAAAGGGTAGCGATTTTATCTATCGAAGCTGAAGGTTTTATAGGCAGAAACAAGACTATGTTATCAGATCAAATCCAAAGAAATAAAATCTTAAGAACATTTTTTGAAAGAGCATTTCCTGTACGAGATCTACTTCTCCACAGGCTGTAAAAAATTAACACGAGAAGATACTGCTGGCTTTGAAATCCCCTAAAAGAACTGCAGTTATAGGAATGTTATGGTAGTGGCTGATTTTGTGAGTGTATGTTTACACGTACGTGGAAAATGTAGAGAGTTTGGAAAAAGACTTGAGGGTATTTGTCATCAGTGGAGGCTCCGGGATTGAGGAAGAGGAATCACACTGGCTTGACTGTGCTTATAGGATGATACCCTACTCCAATCAACAAAAACTTTTTTTGTGTGTCTCTTTTATGCCATACAACTGTGCTAGATGCTAAGGTTGATGAAAAACAAAAACGAAAACCCCAAACCAACGAACAAAAACCCAAAGCCCTGTCTTCAAAAGAATACATGGTCTAGCTGAGTAGATCACACAGGCAGGCATGGAAAAATAGTTATCAACACAAGTTAGTAAGTGACAGGAGCCCAATGAGTAGCATGGGGGCAAAAGTCAGAGGCCGAATTGAAGTCTTCATGACACAGGTGGGAAATGGAGGAGGGAGGCTTGTGACAGATGAGGAAGCAGTTGAGGACATGCCAGGAAGTGGCTTAGGACAAGGAGTAGAGTCAGACAAGCCTAAGAAGATTTGCTGGGTTCAGTAGGCAGATCAGTGTGACTAGGTTAGAAGGTTCTTGCAGGGAGAGAGTGAAAGTAAGCCTGGAAAGAGTCTCACATCAGACTGTGGAGGCTGCAATTGCCAGGCTAAGCAGTCTGAATCTCCCTGTAGACAGTAGGGACTCATTGGAAGCTTTTGAGGAAGAGATCACCAGAATGAAAGTGGCATTTTAGAAAGATCATTCCAGTGATAGTGCAGGGCAGGAATTGGATTGGGAGAACCTGATGGCAGGGATACCTGGAGAAGAGATTTCGCAGGAAGAGTCAATAGGGTTGATTGGTTGTAGGAGATGGTAAAAAAGAGGGAGACATCAAAATGATCTTCAGCCTTTGAATTGGCATCTTCAGTAACAGAATAGAAAACCACACAAATTTCCTATGGAAATCTAGTTTTGGAAGGAAGACAATTATTTTAGACAGGGTATGTAAAGGGTTAGAGTGGGGCAAGTCAACTAAGAAGGCTGAACACAGCACTGGAAATGTAAGCGTGGGTGCGGTAGGCTAAGGTAGTGAGAGCAGATATTGTCATTCGTCTAAATGGTGAGTATGCCTGAAGCCCAGGAACTCACGTACTCTGGAGTTCCCTGGAAGGAAAACTGTAGAGAGAGAGGAACAGAAAGCTGAAGACTAATAGCAAAGCATTTCTGCCTTACAGGTCAGTGGAGAAAAATAGAGTCAAAGTAGGAGGTGGAAAAATAATGGTCAGAGAGTTAGGAGAAGGACTGAGGCTGTCACAGAATCCAAGGGAAAGGTTTCAT
This sequence comes from Physeter macrocephalus, assembly GCF_002837175.3. Taxonomy (NCBI): domain Eukaryota; kingdom Metazoa; phylum Chordata; class Mammalia; order Artiodactyla; family Physeteridae; genus Physeter; species Physeter macrocephalus. The sequence goes on along the minus strand of NC_041215.1, from coordinate 67,969,936 downwards.
GTAAACTTTAATCAAATTCAAGGAAAAGTGATGATAGAAACGAAGATCTCTGAACTGGGTGATCAGCATATCTTAAAGGTCTTTGCGGAGCAAGAGGGCTTAGAAGTGGACCTCAGGGCCTCACGAAACGATAATCTAGCCTTGTGCCATCCACGGCATGACTGCATTGACTGGGAAGGTGCCCATTCAAATTGAGGTATACTGTAATCATCAATTACATATCAGATTTTAAAGACAGTTGGAAAAGAAGTAATGTGAAAGATCTATTAATAACATATAAAAACTGACAACACACTGAAATGATAAAATATTTGATATACTGGCTAAATAAAATATGCAATTAGAATTAATTTCACCTTAAAAAATTTTAAATATGGCTACTAGAAAGTGTACTCACACTGTTTCCCTTGGACATTGTTGATCTAGACCTTCGAAATGAAGCTCACTAATATAGCACCGTGAAAAACACTCTCGCATCCACATTAACAGCTAAATGCATTTTTACCCTTTTTCTCAGTCCGAACTCTTTCAAAATGTGTTTTGCATTTTGTCAGTGTATTTCTGTATTTTGTGACGAGAGTATGTTGTAGATATCCTTTTTTTTTTTTTTTAATGAGAAAAAGGTTATCCCGTCTTACTGAACATTTGGCTCTTTTTTCCAACCAGCAGATGATGCTACAGCTGATAGTCGCAGAACCTACACTCTAACCGATTATTTAAAAAATACTTTTAGAGTGAAGTTCTACAACTTGCGATGGGTTTCAGGTAAGGATTTTTGGTGGAGAGGGGCTGAGTTTTATGGTTATTTTCATTCTGGTTAGGTTGTGGGGCACTTTTATGGCACTGAGAAAATATTCTTATTTTTTTTTAACCGTATGGGGAAGTATTTTTTTTCTACTTAAGGGTGGAAAGGGAGATAAGACAGAAAGAAACTTGAGTATTTCTTTGATATGTACTATAAAAAGTTAAATGTGAATTGAACCCTTTACAATAATGATGGAAAAATGAAGGCATACTAGTGTAATTTTCATCAGTTCATGTTTTTCCAACTTAGAAATGCCTTTTTAATACTTGTGTGAATTTGTCTTAAATTTTTATTGCATGGTTTTTTAGCTTATGAAGATGTTTAAAAGCAACTTGAAATACTGATCTGGTCGTTTTCTCTCTTTAGATCATGAATATCTCTACAAACAAGAGAATAATATCTTGCTATTCAATGCTGAATATGGAAACAGCTCCATGTTCTTGGAGAACAGTACATGTGTATGTTTAATCACATAATTAATTCATGCTTTAAGGGAATTCTGGGGATTTTCTTTTTCATAACCTTTCAAATCATGAGTACTATCATTTCTCATCCTGTTGGACTCTCTCTGCAGCATATGGCACAGTGGATCTTTCTCTTCTTCTTGGAACGCTCCCTGCCTTGGCTACTTTTTAGTCTCCTTTGACGATTCCTCCTCCTCTGTTCATACTCTTACGTGTAAGTGTTCCGCAGGGCCGTGTCTTCACTGCTACCCTCCCTCCTCACTTTGCATGCTCTCCTTCAGCGAATTCCATGCACTTGCACAGCACAGGTGCTTCTCAAATACATGCCTGTAACACTAACCTCCTCCCAAGATCTAGACCTCTGTTTCCAGCAGCTTGCTGGTTCTGGCACATGGATGGCCTGCAATCATTTTAAACTCAGTGTCCCAAGCTAGACTAGTTATTTCCCCTTCCCTCTCCTAGCAAACGGAAGGCATACTAGTCCTCTTCCTGAGTTCCCAATCTTGGCAAATAGCTCCCTCTTCAAAGTCACTTAAGCTAGAAACCTCAGAATCCTTGATTCCTCTGTCATTCCCCTTATTTAGCTACTCAGCAAACCCTATCAGTCCTCCCTTGCAACGTCAAGTGTCTCTCAGATTTCCATTTCCACGGTATCGTCCTGGTTTGAAGCCTTGATTAATCTTGTGAGAGTATTCTAACGAGTGTCCCTCTCTCCATTCTGTAAATCAGACCACGGCATTGCCCAAGTCCAGGGCTAATGTAACCCCTCCCCTCTCGTCTCATCTCAGCCACTGGGTCACCAGAGCATCTTTGTAAAAGCCAGAGAAGATTCTATCACATCCATGTGCAAAAAGTAGTTCATAGGTCCACTTCTTATAGCTAGGCCTTGGCTATTTTTCTAATTTGATGTCTTCTCCTTGTCTGACACACCCTATACTGTATTCAGGTTACAGCTAACCTTTAGGCAGTCTCTAAATATGCATGCCCTTTCTGCGTCTGGGTTTTTACTCCTGCTGTTTCCCCTACTGAGGAAGTTGTCTCTCTGTTCCTGATCCCCACCCACATAGCCATCTTTCCTTCATTAAAATAAATCCTTCCCTCCCTGATTCTCTAACCCTGATCACCACCCACCTTGCCTCATGGTCATTTGTGTGTGAGGGAGTGTGCCCCCTCTTCTAGACCGGAACCTCTCAAGCTACCAGCCAGAAGTCTAGAACCGTACCCTCTACACAGTAAGTGCTCAATAACGGCAGTTAAATGGAATCGTTCAATTGTTCTTTTTTCTACTTGATTGACAGGATGAATTTGGATATTCTATAAATGATTATTCAGTATCTCCCGATAGACAGTATATTCTCCTCGAATACAACTATGCGAAGGTAAAAGAAACGCTTTTTTACTGTGACGTTTAAAGAATCCTATGAGTATGTTATTTTATAACTGATTTCAAGTCTGTGACTATTTAGGATTGATACCTAAGTAAAACAGTAGGAGCTAAAAACTCATTAATTCGGTATCAAAAGGAGAAATGGTCATTCTCATTCATAAAAGATAAGTCTAACGAATGTTTTAAAAGAAATTCATTTTCAGGGTTTTCAAATACTAAAAAGCTAAAGTAATATTATACATAGATACTAAAAACATAAGTTCATAAAATAGAACTTATAATTTAAAAGTATGTGTACATGTCTGACTTGTACATCCAGTAATAGAACCCTTTATTTCCTTTGTCTCAGTTCGACATATATTAAAACTCTCAAGTATTTGCTTTAAAAATAGTTAAACTTCTCATACTCTAGAAGAGACTCTGCACGGTGACTCAGACCACCTCCCAGCCCCCAGGTCCCACCATATACAAACCGTTCCAAAGGGGCAGCCTCAGCACCGGTCATCAGTGCCCTGCAGGGAGCACTCCGCTTCCTCCAGTTGCCCAGCCCAACATCAAATTCTCACACATTGAGGAAAGATTACAGCCTAATCACACATCCTTCTCATGTTTAGGGTGGCTGCCGATCGCCAGTGACTTTAACTGCAGCTTTTTGATTATTCATGGATTTGACAACGGTTGTTGAGTATAGGAAGTTTTGAGACATACAGGAAAGATTAAAAACCTGTAGAGAGATTCTGCTTGAAAACAAAATACAAAGCTGGGGATCCCTACCTCTGCCTTTTTTCTCTAGAATAAATAGTAAATACTGAGTGACCTTATCCCACACACCAGCGCTGCTGTATTCAGGCCATGCCGACCATCCCGTACTCCGTTTCCCATTTTGGGATGGTGACTCCTGCTCATAATATTTGCCCTGATTCATTGTGCTGGGCTCCATTTCCTGGACATGAAGCCTTGCTGACTACGTTTTGCTAAACCAATCCACCAGGAAGGAATCAGAAGCCTAAGCCAACTTTAACACATCTGTTCCCAATTAATGAATTAGTGTTTGTTTAATTCAGTGGTTCTTATTGCTGTCTACAGATTAAAATCACTTAAGGAGCTTTTAAAAATTCCTAGTGACCAGGTCCAATCCCCAGATCAATAAATTGAAGTCTCTGGGGTGAAGCTGTCATCAGTTTTTTTTTTTTTTTTTTTTTTTTTAACATGTAGAGTATTTTAATGAGCAGCCAGGGTTGAGAACCACAGATTAACAATTTCCCATGTTAAATACAAACATATAAAGACTATGAGGTTAAGGTAGAAACAGCAAGGTAAATACCGGCTCAATTGACTATGTAGCCAAGTTCAACAAGTGCCATATGATGTGTACTAACGGATGTATTTCACTGGTAGACCTTAGCTGGACAACCATCATTGGTAATTTGTATTTGTTGTATCACTGGAGTTTCCATGTGCATTTAACTGCTTCTGCTGTTTTCATTCTGTCCCCTTCATCCTGCCATTCTGCCCTTCTGAACCCACCTCCCACCTCCCTCTCTGCACTCACCATGCGTAGCTAGTGCTGCCCATCCCTGCCTCCTCCTTAGGATCAATCACCTGGGGAAGTTTTTTTAAAATACAGATGCCTACTGCTCACCAACTAACTCAGCACAGCTATGGATGGGGCCCAGGAGTGGGTAGTTTTAAGGACTCCCAAGTGATTCAGTGACCCAAAGTTAAGAACCTTTAAGTGCAAAGCTCTTCATTTTTCTCAAGCATCACTTTCATTCCCATCTAAGGGCCAAAGCATTTGCTATTGCTTCATCCTGGCACCTTCTTCCCCTGCTCATCATATACTCTCCGTTTTTAGTAATTCAGGTCCAGGCTTTGTTGATGCTACTCTGTTCCCCCACCATTCACTCTCTATCACGTTAGCTTGCTTTCTTCATACATTTTATTGCCGAGCATTAAATCAAAAGATTACTGAAATAGAGAACTCTATATTCTATTTTACTTCCCGGAGTATCCAGTAGAATTTTCTATACAGCGTAAATGTGTTGACTAATCAACTCTCAAGAAACACATCAAGAACAAAGAAAAGTCTACTTCTATTCCATTTCCCTGGAGGTCTACTTCCAGTGTTCTTTAGATCCTACTGCATGGTTTCTCCATGACTGAGCTAGTGCATTCAGAAAGATCAATTCTTAATTTTAAGATATAGCTACAAAAAAAGGTGAGTCAGTGAACAAAAACATAAATAATTTCTAAAAAATTAATTAATTTAAAAAAAGAAAACATAAATAAGTAAGTACCATACAGCCTAGTATGGATGTTCTCATAGCATCTCGCCTCATTGCTTAATGCTGTACAGATAATAATAGTTGCATCGTCTGTGACTTGTTGACAATGTCCAGGAGTCCTGCTAAATACTTCACATTCATTCTCACGCTCCTGAGATTGCTTCTGTCACTATCCTCACTTTCCTAAAGAGAAAATTGAAGTCTAGAAAGAAACTTGCCTGATATTACATATTGGAGACTTGCCTTCGTCCATTTGGGTTCCTATAAACATCACGGACTGGGTGGCTTAACAACAGAAATTTATTTCTCAGAGTTCTGGAGGCTGAGAAGTCCAAGATCAAGGTGCCAGCAGATTCAGTGTCTGTCGAGGTCTCACTTCTTGGATCATAGTTGGCCATCTTCTCCGTGTGTCCTCACATGGTAGAAGGGTCAAGGGATTTCTCTGGAGTCTCATTTATAAGGAAACTAATCCCATTCATGAGAGATTTCCCCCTCGTGACTTAGTCACCCCCCCAGGGATCCCATCTCCAGAATACCATCACGTTGGGGGTTAGGATTTCAACCTATGAATTGAGGGTAAGGGGGGAATACAAATATTCAGTCTATAGCAAGACTTGAATCCAGGTTTGAAGACTCCAAAGTTTGTGCTCTTAAACATGATCTTGCCTATCTTCGTGCTTGAACCTCTTTCTGCTATGATGCTTTTTTGCCCTTCTCTGTGTGGCAGTCCTCTGCCACTGAGACTCAGTCCAAGAATCACCTTTTCCATAAGCCTCTCTCCCTCCCCAATTCCTAATTTATGACTCCTGCCTTTCCCCACCCACCTCCATTGCATGCTCTGCGATTCTATTCTTGTAGTTTATGTCTCCATATCCCCCATTCAACTATGAGCTCCTCAAAAAGAGGGAGCCTGTCTTATCCAGTAATGCCTAATCAAGAGGATAGGTGCCAATGTTTATAGCCTAAATAGACTGATGAGTCTGTTTCAGAAGACGAAGTGAATATACAAACATCTTGGATTTCCCTTTACAACCCATGATAGATCTGTCACCCTGAAATGATCTCAAAACTTCTTAAATCTCTTAATATTTTTAGCCTGTACCACAACTTTTGGCTCTAGCGAGTATTATACTCAGAGGTTTTCCAGAAACAAGCATGGAGTGTGTCAGAATAATCCAGGATTCAAAAAAGAATGTATGACTTGCAAAAAAGAGGAGACAATAAATATTTGTTGACATGAGAGGACAGGAGGGTGATAAATGATAAGTGGGAAATACTTTTCAAGATTAGGGACCTGACGTGTCTCAGCTCTGCTAATACAGCTGGGGGGCTTGGGCTACCTATTTCATCCATTTCAGCCTCATAGGTAAACTTTGATTATTTTAGTTTGGTCTGTTTCTTGAATACATACTATGTGGCTTGTGCTAGACCAGACTCCGGGTATTTAAAGATGAATAAGATACAATTTCTTACCTCTAGGAGTATGATAGGGAAGACAGACATACAGACAAGTAATTTTGAAAAAAAAATCTTTAATTTATATATGTATCCACATATAAACATAATATTTCATAAATGCACATCTGTGATCATATATTTTAAAAATCTTCAGTCTTATTTCTTTACCATTTTTTCTTGACTCCCTACTCCTCACCCCTCTGCCTTTTCCCCAGGTATCCCATGTTGAGAATCTATTGTATACCCCTCCATATTTTATATTTGTTTCTTTATTCATATAATTCTAGGAAGATAGAGATTCTTTTTAGTTACTGTTTATTTTATAAAAATAGAATCCTATTTTCCATACTTTTCTGTAAATTGCATTTCTCACTCAGTGGTACCATGTGGAACTTCTTCCAAGTCATCTGCTATGGCTCTAGCTCATTTATTTTTGAATTAATAGACTTTATTTTTTAGAGCAGCTTTAGGTTTACAGAAAATGAGTGGAAAGTACAGGGGGTTCCCATATACTTCCTCACCACCCCCCCACCTCACATCCACCCCTGTTATTTTCCCTATTATTAACATTTTGCATTAGTGTAGTACATTTGTTACAATTGATGAGCCAATATTGACACATTATTATAACTAAAGTTCATAGTTTACATTAGGGTTCACTCTCTGTGTTGTACATTTTATGGGTTTTGACAAATGTAGAGTGTATAATGACTTTTATCTGTCATCATAGTATCATACAGAATATTTTCACTTTTCCTAAAAATCCCCTGTGCTCCACCTAGTCATGCGTCCTTTCACCCGAACCCCTAGCAACAACTGATCTTTATTCTGTCTGTAATTTTGTCTTATCCGGAATGTCATGTAGTTGGAATCATACAGTATGTAGCCTTTTCAGATTGGCTTCTCTCACTTAGCAATATGCATTTAAGTTTCCTCTATTTGTTTTCATGGCTTGGTAGGTCATTTCTTTTTATCACTGAATAATATTCCATAGTCTGCCTGGACCATGGTTTGTTTATACATTCACCTGTTGAAGGACATCTTGGTTATGTCCAAGTTTTGGCAAACATGAATGAAGCTGCTGTAAACATTTGTGTGTAGGTTCTTTGTGTGGGTATAAGTTTTCAGCTCATTTGGATAAATGACAAGGAGTTTGCTGGTAAAATTATTTGAGCTGGGAGTTTTCTTTGTACAGAGGTTATTTATGGATTCAGTTGTTTATTAGATGTAAAACTATTCAGATTCACTCTTTCGTCTCACGTTTGATAACTTGCTTTTCAAGGAATTTGTCCGTTTTTCTAACTTTTAAAATTTATAGGTAAAAAACATTTAAAATAAGGTCTTATAATCTCTTAGTGTCTGTAGTGCCCATTGTGGTATCCCATTTTTCATTTCTGATATTATTCATTCATACTCTTTTTCTTACTCTGTGTTAGTAATTTTATTAGTCTTTTCAAAGAACCAGTTTTTAGCTTTGTTGGATTTTTCTCTGTTGTATTTTTTCTATTTGATTACTGCTTTTACCTTTATTACTTCTTTTCTTCTAATTTCTTTGGATTTGGTTTGCTTTTCATTTTTTAGATTCTTGAGATGGTTGTTTAAAATATTGATGGTATATGTATTTCAATTTTAAAACATATTGCCAGGTGGCTTTCAAAAACTCTGTAACACTTTATATTTTCATGATCAATGTAGGAAAGTAAACATCTCTCCCCATCACTACCAGCAATAGAATTAGAGATCTTTAAGGTATTTTGCCAATAAGATGGTTGAAAAGGGAAAATTTGCATTTTCTTAAACAGGTGAACTTAACATTACTGTGGTAAGTGCTAGGAATAATGTTTGCCACAGGAAGTGGCACCTCAGCCCACTGTGGTCCTGGGAAGTCTCCTTTGCAGAGGTGAGGCCAGGGAAAAGTCCAGAGGAGTTTGTACTAGATGATTTCTGAGATATTTTCTAATTCCAAAATTTTAAGAATCTAGATAGGGAATTATAAGATATAAAATTTGAGAATTATACAATGTTATACGGCTTTATCTCTCAGCTGGGGTCCTATAGCAAGTGGTCAAACTACCAAGATTCACAGAAGCCTGAAATGTTTGGTTTTTTTGCAGCAATGGAGGCATTCCTACACAGCTTCGTATGACATTTATGACTTAAATAAAAGGTCAGTGACTTCCTCCCAAAATCTGTTATGCTTTTCTAGTATAATAATAATTTAAAAAGAAAAGAAATTCCACTGTGATTTATTCACTTGGAAATGTTTCTCTTTATCTTTTTCCAGGCAGCTAATTACAGAAGAGAGAATCCCAAACAACACACAGTGCATCACATGGTCACCAGTGGGTCATAAATTGGTTAGTGAGTCTCTCCCCTTGTCAGAAAAATAATGGCTCAAATCTCTCATATGCAGAAGTTGCTAACCATGATACAGAGCAGATACTTAGGAAGCCAGTACATCACTATCAAATAGAGTTTTATTGCCTAAAATAATAATTTATTAGTCTAACAGAGTAAATACAATTCCTGAAAGTTTCTGAACTACTGTTAGGGAATTGTTTATTTACTGGGAAAATGTTCATTAAACTCTTAAATTCTAATTCTGTTGCACTTTGGGTTTTGTTTTGTTTTTTTTGAGGCATTCCTGCTTTCTGATAGTTCTGTGACTTTCTCTATGTCACTATAGATATACCTTCATGTGCTATAGTCTTAGGAGAGAGAATGTCAGAAGTCCAGCAGAATCTAAACAGGAAGACAGACTGTTTATCTGTAGTTGACTTCACCCTCTGGGCATGCAGCTGCCCTACATCTACTCACCTTCCCTGGAGAGAAATGCATAGCACACATCATGCTATAGAAGTGGTCAGTCTTCCCAGGCTTCGCATACACTTTAGTATCCAAATTGTGTGGTTGTGAGTTGCTTCTTGGGCTTCTATATCTATACTTATAATTTAAGAATGTGAGGGGAAGGAGTAAATGACTCTTCCTCCTGCTCAATGGAATAAGCTTAGGTAATCATTACACGTGCATAACAATATTTTTTGAGGATAAAATAATTGATAAGGAGGGGTGGGATAGGGAGGGTGGGAGGGAGGGAGACGCAAGAGGGAGGAGATATGGGAACATATGTATATGTATAACTGATTCACTTTGTTGTAAAGCAGAAACTAACACACCATTGTAAAGCAATTATACTCCAATAAAGATGTTAAAAAAATAATTGATAAGTTTTTTAAGTTCCAGGATAAAATATATTATGTATCAATCTTTTTTTCCAATCTTTCTAGGCGTACGTTTGGAAAAATGATATTTATGTCAAAAATGAACCAAATTTGCCAAGTCAGAGGATCACATGGACTGGGAAGGAAGATGTAATCTATAATGGAATAACTGACTGGGTTTATGAAGGTAGAGACATTAAAGCTTTTTCAAATCAGAAAATCTGTACGTTTTCAAAAACAGGTAAAATGGGGGGAAATTCAATGGCATTCAAAATAAGTTGCATTTTAAAAATGTCATCAGGGCTTCCCTGGTGGCGCGGTGGTTGAGAGTCCGCCTGCCGATGCAGGGGACACGGGTTCGTGCCCCGGTCCGGGAAGATCCCACATGCCGCGGAGCGGCTGGGCCCCTGAGCCATGGCCGCTGAGCCTGCGCGTCTGGAGCCTGCGCTCCGCAACGGGAGGGGCCACAGCAGTGAGAGGCCCGCGTACGGCACAAAAAAAAAAAAAAATGTCATCAAATCTCCTTTAGCACTCATAACACTAGGTATCTCATAGACCAAGAATCTCTTCACAGTGGCTACTGCTGCTACATCCTCACTGTCTCTTCAATGCTCCTATTGTCTTTGCTCTACTGCTACAAAAGGGCCTTTCTGTGTAGGTAGCTTTTCTGCTTTACTGGGGCATAAAAGCCTCCAGATTGATATCACATGTTTCTCGAACCGGGCCTACCTAACCCAGAAGTTACTAAAGAAAACGAAATACTCCCAGAACATTCCAAAAGATGACAAAATATTGTCTGGAGATTGGGGAGTCAAGGGTAAGAAAATGCCTTTTTTTATAGAGGATATGCGTTCATTGGAACTTGAACAAATTAGCATTTCCTGTTTCTAAAGGAGAAAAAAATAATTAGAAAGACTTAGGAAAATATGGGTTCAAAAACCAGAACTGAAAAAGTTTAAAAGAATGATTCTCTCTTTAAGGATAAAGAGTTTTAGAAAATATTAGGAAAACATTATTCATGTCTATAGTTGCCAAGGTAGAAAGCATTTCGAGGCTATTCCAAACCCTTCATAAGATTGCCTCATGCTTATTAAAGACTCATCCTTATTTTATCCTGTTATTTCTTCATACTTAAAAAAAAAAGTTTTTCTTCATGACTTAATTTTGGTTCTTACTAGTTCAAATCGAGTTCAGTTAAGTGGATAACATTATAAGAACAACAGGAAACACTTTAAAAGAAAGATAAATTCCCGTGGCCCAGAAACAAGTGTTGATTAAAACTTACAAAGAAATTTACTATCACCTGTCACTTAGATATTGAAAAACATCTTTAACACTTGTTGGACAGCACAACACAACCTCCAGGACCCCCAACGTGAGCTGGATAAAGCCTCTTCCCAAAGCTGTGACTGACCCTTCCTTGGAACAGCTGGACAGCCCTAAGATAAAAACACTCCGACACTAAGGTTCTTTCTAAGGTAGATAATAGCTGGAGTGATCTCATTTTGCCTGTTCATGACTAAGCCATTCACAAGCAGAAGAATGGCTTCACAGTTCCAATGTGGGCCTGTCTCTAAAAACGGGACTTTAGTCCCTACAGGGAAATTCCTACAATTGGTTTTGTACATTTACAAATGCTCCATACTTAGAAAAGGGCACACCTGCTTCTCCATATATCCAATCACCTTCCTTTTGGAGCCACCCTCTCCACTGTAGCAATGAAGACCTGTTGGGATCAAAAGAGAGTACATTTTGAGAATCTGTAGGTTCATAAGTAAATGGACAAACAAAGCTGCAAGGTCTAAACAGGGCTATGTGCCACACTGGGGAGGGACACTCACAGAGGAGCCTATATTCTGGGACTTGGGCCGCCACCCCACCGTGGGTGCCCAAATAGCTTTCTCTCTCAATTTCTCTGTTTTCACTTTATTTTATGATTTTCTAATTGGTTATTATTTTACTTTAGTTAATAAGTGTTTTCTTTTTCAAAAAAAAAAGGCTAATACTTTATCTCCTAGGATGAAGTTAATTACGTTACAGTCACTTTTGAGTATGAATGTAGTTTACCTAACCCAGAGCTGAAAATGAGAATTTTAGTGAGATGAGAGGGGATAGAGAAGGAAATAATTTAGGGAGATGGAGCACTCCTTACTCCCCTGAGGCAGTAATGTTGACAGTGGTGGGGGGGTTGTGATTAATTCAGTGCAATTCACATTGAGTTCAACCACCTACAAGGTGCTGTGCCAGGTGCTGGGGACACAGAGACAAATGCTACCCAACTGTTGCTCTCAGGGAATTCAGCCCAGAGAGGCACAAAGAAGCCAACAGAAACTGTCATGGAGTGAATTAAGTATCCTATTAGAGGGAGGAAACTAGGTCCCAGGGGTACCTAAGGAAATTCAGAGTGAGTGGCAGGATGGGAGTTATCACAGGATGGTGGTGGGAGTGCCATAGACAGCCGTCGTGCTCATAGCCAACTTCAGGAAGGGCTGGATGTCTTTTCCTTCTTTCTTTGTTCTTCTTTCTCCTTACCCATGATCCCTTCATTCTTAGGACTTTGAATTTGACCAGAGTAGTTTTATAATAATGGTTTTGACACATCATTGTTATGGAAAAATGTGTTCAGTATTCTAGTAAGGCAGAAAGAGAAAGACAAATACCATATGCTATCACTTATATGTGAAATCTAAAATATGACACAAAGGAACTTAGCTACGAAACATAAACAGACTCACAGACACAGAGAACAGACTTGTGGTCACCAAGGTTGGGGGGTGGGGGAGGGATGGATTGGGAGTTTGGGGTTAGCAGATACAAACTATTATAAATAGAATGGATAAACAACAAGGTCTTACTGTATAGCACAGGGAATTATATTCAATATCTTATGATAAACCATAATGGAAATGAAAATTAAATAAATAGATAGGTAGATAGATAAAGTGTTCAGTATTCTAAATAACTACTAATCCAAAACATAGACTCCTACCTGCCACCTGTACTTAAAAGTGATTTTACAAATCCTTACCTTGCTGTCATTGTATTCATTTTATGTAATTGCATCTTGATCTTAGATTAGAACCAATGGGTAGAAGCTATAAGGAATAAGACATGAACTCAGTATATGACGAAGTTCTTAGTGAGAAACCCCCTTGGCTTAGAATCACAAGGCCTGCCTTCTTGTCTCTGTCAATTCACTCTATCTCTCTAAACCTTCATTATCCTCTCTGTAAAACAGCCTATGAATAGACTCACCCAGGGTTCAATTAGATAAGTGTTTTGTAAATTCTAAATTGCTGCATAAATGTAACTCAGTGATATAAGTATAAAGCAGTCAAAGGGGGAGCAGGCTGCCTGATCAAGTAGGAGGTTTTCTGTTACTTGAAGTGCTGAAATAGGCAGGAAGGAACAGTAGAAGATGGACTCCAACCAGACAAATCTGGATTCATTCTTGATTTTAGCAACTATTGGTCATGTGCTCCTGAGTAAATTTCTTACTCTCTTTAAGCCTGCCTGCCCCTTTGCTCATCTGCACAAGGAGTTATTGTGAGGATTAACCGAGGTAATAGATGTCAGTTACTTATTAGTGTGTGGTCAGCAGGCATTAAATGGCAGCTGCTCATCATTATAATTATTATATTTTATTATTATTGTTATTTTTATTACTGTTACTCCTACTACCATTACCATTGTCATAATTGAAAACAAGCATTTGGAAGAAACTTGTCAAGAAGCCATAAGAATCAGAAAAGTGATTGGGATAAATGATTTCCTAACTCTAATATTCAAGTTTTTATGCTTTTGCTTTTACCTTTCCTCTTGCAGCACAACATGAAATGTGTGGATTAACTCTGTAAAGGACTAGGAGGCTCCATCAAGTCTACTTGAATCCTCTATTCCCAGTTGGTAAAAGAGGTTTTGGCATTTTAAGAGGCAGAGATTGGAAGTCCCCTGAGTAGACTCCATAATAAACATAGGAAGGAGCTACCTTTGCCAGAAATTGAGAACAAGTGCAACATTGTTCAAGAAAGGAAAACCTTTCCTTTCATTTTGCTTCCATCTTACCGTCTTCCCTCACCCATCAGCTGATAGACCAGAGGAGGGTGTTAATCCAAGGGAGTCTTCAGTTTCTAGACTAGGCAAAGGAGGTGCTTCTTGGTAGGGGTCTCATGGAGCTCCCTTCCATTCTAAATCCATCATTCTCACGCCTTTTGTGCCAAGAGTAGTAAACTCTGGGCACCATATTGGTTTGATAGCCTGGAGCCACACACCACCCACCAGTACCCTGCGGGCTCAGTACAAACTGAGCCCACTTGGGGAGCGTATGCTGGCATGTTGACTGTTTGAAAATTAGAAAGGAGAATCAGACCCTTGTGTGAAATTTACTTTTAGTATGTTTTGCGGCATAAATTTAGAGGATTATAAGATAAAGAAAAAAATGTAGAGTTTATATTAAATATTGTGTGCTAAAATATTCAAAAATGGTCCAACGGGTTACTTATTTTTACAATCCAGCTCTATCCTTGAAGATTTTATTTTTATTCGTTTGTATTACTCTGATTTTGGAAGCCCAGCAAATGCAAAGTGGTTCATTAGTTGAACTCTACTGTAATTACTAAAGCTAATGAGAACAATATTTTGAATGCCAAAGCCAATTTATCAGCTACTTCTTGTAACAGAACAATTTCTGTCTTTTTTCAGAGGAAGTCTTCAGTACTTACTCCGCTCTGTGGTGGTCTCCAAACGGCACTTTTTTAGCATATGCCCAATTTAACGACACACAAGTCCCCCTGATTGAATACTCCTTCTACTCTGATGAGTCACTGCAGTACCCAAAGACCATGCAGATTCCTTATCCAAAGGTCTGTGCTCCGTTCATATAGTGGTTCCGTGATTTGATGGGAAGAGAATGGTTTCATTTAATCCTTCCCTGCTAATGAAAATATTGTCAGTCTCTCTTCAACAGCTTGTGTGATTACTCTTGCTGAAGTCAACAGCATGTGGCAATTTTAAAGTATTTTTATTATCCCAGGAAAGAGTGTGATTTAAGGTTTTGTAATTTCTCCAAAAACTTTGAAGAATGACAAGCCGAAAAAGATGGGGAAAATGCTTTTGAAAGAAGTAGGGGGAATGAAAATGTTTGAAAGGAGGAAAAGAGAGGCTGTGATTGAATCACAAGCTCATCTCATTTGTAGAAGTTGGATTGTGCCCTAGATAAAGTTGAAGAGCGGGGTTATATATCAGGTTGTATTACTAACAAACAGATACATGACGAGTTTTAGTAGTTCTATTATAGATTTGGCACTAATGTAAATTTCACCCGTCCTACATTTGGAATAATAGTGTCATGTCTTGGTTTTCAAGACTGTTTCCCCCTCTGGTGTGCATGTTTATGAAAACTGAAGAGCCTTATTAAGCAGTATAAGCCAAGGAAGAGGGAAGTTTAGGAAGGAACCAGGATTCTTCACTTCACTAGTGTCATAATAACAATGGCCACAGTATCATCTATAGGAAAATCTAATAGGAAAGTGTTTTTGCTGTAAGCAATCTGGGAAAAGAGATTTTTATTTTTACCGACTCCCTCAATTTGCTTTATGAAGAGCTGCCATTTTAGGGAGACAGAGGAAGTTAAAAGAAAAAAAAATCAGAGACTAAATATGGAGATGTATTTTCAGTGGAATGTTATTTTTTGAAGAGTGCAACTGGCAAAGAAATACCATAGAGTGTTCTCACTAAAAATATCATATTATTTCTAACTAATTTGTCAATTGAAAATCTATGTGTATATATAAAACGATTTTATAGATTTCTGTCATAATATTGATTGTAAAACTCCAAAGTACTGAACCTGAATTTGGAGTGGAAGTGATGGCTTCCTAATTAGCATTTTGGCTCTAGGCTCAGGTAAACTAATTTTCCTGGGGGATTGTGTCTTTGGCTGAACCCAGGGTATTCTTCCTAGTGGTCAGCCATCAGTCTTCTTGTCTTCGGGAGTCAGGGTATATTTACAAATTAAAAGAATTGATTTTAAAAAGTTTATCCTTTTTTGCTCAAAGTGCATAAATTATGAGCATTCATTACTTAAACGGGAGTCATATATGTATTTCTGTCTGAACATGAGAAGGTTGCATTTCATGACTCTCCCTTATGTTCATTTTGTCTGTATTAAATTGTTTGAAAGTGTCTGATTGTTTATCATTTTATGGCCATAATGCAGACATTTTTGTACAGTTTTAAACTTGTGTGATGATGTTATGTATATATCTTTTGTCAATACCAATTCTGTGATTGCTTTTTCCTAGGCAGGAGCTGTGAACCCAACTGTAAATTTCTTTGTTGTAAATACCACCACTCTCAGCCCAGACATCAATGCAACTTCCCAACAAATCGTTCCTCCTGCTTCTGTGTTAATAGGGTAAGACTCTTGACCCAAATGCTTGTGTTGTAAACAGTTCCACAGCTCCCAGGGAGAACACTTTCAAAATGAATGGCAGAATCAATGGCAGTATCTCATGGTGTCACCTGGCCCGGCCCGTCATTCATTCTTCCATTCAACCACTCTATTGGGCTGCAGTTGCCCAACTTTAAGACCAAAGAAGGAACACAGAGTAAGCAACAAAGACATCAGTGGTTTAATGGGTGCGGGAGCTTACACATCTGAAGCAAGGTCCTGGAGCGACACCGCACAGCGTGCTGCTGTGGACAGTGGGTAGGACATGGCAGCAGGCTTCGCTCCCAGGGGGAAGAGGAGATTGCCAGTTACAGGGAGGATTACATCAGGTTGGCTCATTATTTACCAAGGAAACCTGCGGAGAGGCACGCCCCTCACCTCCCCTTTGTTAAGAATAGTCACTGGCTGGAGCCTGGGGCGAGTTTGTAGGAGGGTTACTCAGGGAAGTAGGTGTTAGGTGGAGCAGGCACTGGTCGAGCAGGCGATGTACAGAGAGCAAGAGAACAGCCATCTTGGGTGGCCTGACCATACACACTCTTTGCTGAGTTCCAACTTCATGCCTTCATGCCAGGCGTGCTTCCAGGGGTGAGGTTGCAGAATGAATAGAGCAGCCAGAGCCTCTGGTGTCATGGAGCCTCCACTCAAGTAGGGGAGGTGGACAACAAACAGGTAAACATATAAAGTTATGTGAAATGTTGTGAAGACAATCAAAGGAGGGCAGCCGTGATGCTGATGGTTGGGGGGAGGCCAGGGAAGGTCTCTCTAATAAGAGGCCTGTGAGCAGTGATGTGAAGGAAGAGGGGGAGATCTAGCCACATGGAGAGCTGGGGGAGCAGTATCCGGGCAGAGGAAGAGCAGGTGCAAAGCCCCTGCAGAGGGAGAGTGCTTGGTGCAGTAGAGGCCCTGCAAGGAGGCCACTGAGTCTGGAGCATCTGAGTGGAGAGGGGAGTGATGGGAGGAAGGTCAGATCACACGGGGGTTTGCAGGGCCTGGTAAGACCTAGAGTAATTCAGGGAAACCGTGGATTAATTTTAGGCACCCCCGCGACACCGATGTGCCTCCAAATGTCATTTGCTTGAATGATCCTTGGTGGTTTGAAACTCTCAGCCTCTCCTTTATTTTCCTGTAAACACCAAACTGCATGAAACTTTTGGCCATCAGGTTGCTCTCTCTTGTTTTCCATTACTTATGTTGGTTTTATCATTGCTTCTAAATAATGACTAGCATCTATTGAGCACTCTCTGTGTGCCAGACACAGGGCATCACATGCTTTATCTTATTAGTCTTTAAGTAACTCTTTCCAGCAACTATTATTATATGACTCTTTTACAGATAAGAAAATGAGGCCTAGAGGTTAAGAAAATGACCCAGTAGGGGGCTGTATTCAAATCTTTCTGACTTGAAAGAAGGAGCTTGTAAGCACTCTTCTTCGAGGTACCTCTCTCTCCCTCTGTGTGAATTCAGCTGGTGCCCTCAGATGCCTGAAGTTATCATCAGAGCCATATGGAAGCATTTTCCTTCTCAGGGTTGCATTTACTACATCAGGCATGCTGGAGGCTTTGCTCTGTGGTTATTAATTCATTTACTTGCTTAGACATATCTATATTAACCTGTTTATTCTGAGGGAAAATTAATTCTCAGTCAACTAAAAAGTATTTTTTTAGGTTCTAAAATCTGCTCTTTGGTCCCGTCCAGCCATCTCTTCCATCAGCATTGATTAAGCACCCACTATTTATACTCACAGATGTCCTGTAGGGCTGAGTCTGCCTTCTGGCACTTAGGATGGGGTGGAGGATATAAAACATGTCAATAAATGACTCCCAAAGTGCCTATGACAGAGGCATAAACAAAAGGCTGGAGGCATTCTGAGGAGGGGGAGATGGGTTTTCCGTGACCCCGGGGATCAGAGAAAGCATCCTGGAGAACGAGTGAATTGGACAGGGCACGGTGGGGAGGAGAAGGACTGGAGTGGATCACCGAGCGTGCACAAGCTCGGGGCTGCCCAGGAAAGAGCAACAGACCCTGCGTGCCCTCTTGGTCTACGCCCAACATCTGTCTGAAGGGAGGATGAGCCGTGAGCTCCCACGCTGAAAGATTTTAGATCTGGAAGGGGCTTTGGACCTTACAAATGTTTTTAAGGAGCGAGAAACCTTTGTGCAAGTGAGATACAACAGAGGTGGGGTGCCAGCAAGCAAACGGCAGGTGGCTGCTCAGGTTATAGGCCCAGCCCCTGTGCCTTCTCCTTCCTCCAGGAGTCTCAGAATCGACAGAACCTACCGGGGTTCCAGAACACACTCAGAACACCTCTGTGAGACACAGATGAGAGATCTGAGGCTCAGAGAGGTAGACCCATTTGCTTAAGATCACACAGCAACTTAGCATGGGAGCTTGGGAATAGGACAGAGGCCCACACTTGCTGGGCCAGAGTAATAGAAGAGTCGAATTAAAATGTATTGGGTGCTTCCTATGTTGGGGACTGTGTCTGGTGCTCTGCTCACGTTGTCTCATTTATTACCCACATGCTGCCTATGGTGTCATTTTCACGGCCATTTCACAGATGAAGAAATGGCATATTTCCCACTTAGAAATCACTTTCCAAGGCACAGTTGTGAATTTCGGAGCTCAGGAAACTTAAGCAGTTTAAGGACTTATTTTTCACCCTATATGAATGAATCCTTAAGTCTTTGTTCTTTGCAGTTCTTTACGCCACACTCACAGTGAGGGTTGCCTTACTCACTGTGGGTATTTTCTGGGGAACGTATTTCACCAAGGAAGCATTTCTGGAAATGCTACAGGAATGTGCTGTGTATGAAACTGCAAAAACCAGGCTTGAGGGCCCCTCTGGAGAAAAATGTTCTAGTACACGGTGGTGCTTCGTTTTCTAGCCTCATGCAGAGATCAGCAGGGCCAAGTTAACGCGGGCAAGTTATGCCTCTTCGGCTGCCCAGCACCTTCTGCTCTGTCTTGTAGTAATTCACTCGCTCCTGGAGCCAGGCCCTCCTCTGCCCGCGCACCCATCACTAATTTTCTCCTTAGGCCTCATCCTTTCATCACAGAGCATCCAGCAGCTGAAATCCTACAGGAAGATGAGCCTCTCCCCACACATGCACACGTTTTCCAAGGGTTGTTTTATGAAAGTGAACTCCAAATAGCCTCCTTCTTTTCTAAAGTGGCCTAGTGGAAAGGGGCAGGTGAGGTGGGAAGAAAGCCCTTTAACATGATTAGTGGGTCTCCTGGTACTAAATAACTTTATCTACTAAAAGCCAAAAATTATGCTTCAGGTTCAGCAATCAGCCATTTAAAAGCAACTTTTCCCCATTTGAAAACATTGAGCGATGGAATTTGGGAAGTCTGCCAGGAAACTCACATGCATCTGGCATCTTCCCTGCCCATTTCTAGATCAAAGGTTCATGAACCTGTATCCTCCACTACCTTTGTCACTCTCCGCAGCCCAAGGTGTACTCTGCACCCTGTGAGGGCTCCATAAAGGTGGTTCACCAGTGGAGCAGGGTGTAAATTTTGAATTCTTATATAAACACGCTTCTCTTCAATCAGTTTCTCTTTAGGATTTGGAATTGAGGGGAGACAGAATGAGAGTGCATAACCCAGCCTGGAGCTGCGATCACACCAGGCCAGGATGTCAGTGAGTCATGAAAAAGATATAAGGAAACCAAGGGCTTAATTGTAGTTTTTACTGGAAGTTTTAAGTCCCCACTTAAGACCAGAAAAATCCAACAAGCAGGAGCATCAAGTATACTTTCCACAACATGCCAATTTTATTCTGTAAAAACAGAGCCGCACATACTGAATAGACTGGTTAGAGTGGTTGGGGGAGGGGTGGAAGAGGAACCAGGGACCGTACGGGCAGCCTGGCCTTCCCTTGAGCCACTGACTGCCTTTCCCAGGTTACACACAGTGATTCAACAAGATCTTCTAACTTCTGGAACAGGATTAGTCCAAGAGGAATACGATTAATTTTAACACTAAAGCAATGAAGTAATTCCTGTACATAAGGAGAGCTCACACCCACGTGGAGTCTGCTCTGGGCCAGGAACTCATCTAAGGGCCGACATAAAGCTCATGACCCCCTTGTGCTGGAGGAATGTTAGAGTTCATGTTTTGCAGACAAGTAAACAGAGGTGTAGAGAGGTTAGGTCACTCGTTCAAGGTCACACACTGGACAGGGTTGGAATCAGGATTCAAAATAAGCAGTTGGCTTCAGATTTCCTGCTCCCTGTCGTTCCCTCTGTAGAACCTCCACCCGTCCCTCTGGTAAACATTGCTGGTTAGCTTCAACCTCTTAATTCTTTTCAGGATAAAACTCCTCCCTCTCTGAAATCTATTTATTCCTCGAGAGTGTATGTAGACGGAATAACTGAATTTTATAAAGCAAATCATATTTGAATGCACTGGGAGAGACTTGTGCTTGAGAGTCATACGACACAGGGTATCCTGTGTCGTATGACACAGGATAGGCAAAGGGTAGGCATGTAATAAAGGTCTGTTGTGTGATATTAATTCCCCTAATTTGTGTAAATGTTTCTTTGGGTATATTAAAGATACTTAAAATAAGGTACCTATTACTACCTGGAAAGAAAACCACTACTAAGAGCAACTGCATACGGTGGAGTGATTAATTCAATGAATCACCCAGGGAAGAGGGCATCCTGCCAACGCTGGCCACAGACTCCATGCTACCCTTTTTTCCCCTAGAGACAGGTACATAAAACAATAAGAACTACTGGGATAGAACAGGGCTTAGCACCCCTGGGCCTGCCGGCCAAATCCTGCCCCCACCCGTTTTTAGATGGTCCCCCAGGTAAGAACGGTTTTTACTTTTGTGAATGGTTGGGGAGAAAAATCATTAGAAGAATAATGCTGCATGACAGGTGAAATTTACATGAACTTCAGATCTCAGCATCTCGTTGGCACGCAGCCATACTCATACATTACGCACCGTCTCTGGCTGCTTTGGTGCTGCCAAGGCAGAGTCAAGTAGCTGTGACAGAGAGAATGTAGTCCACAAAGCTGGAACTATTTACTGGCGGGCCCTTTTCTGAAAAATTGTTCTAACCCCAGGTCTAGAGAGTTCATTTCAAAAACTTTTGTTTTCTATGTTGCGTTTCATTCTTCCATTCCCTTTGCAAGTATTTATCCCCTACCCTCCCGGAAGACTGGTTTGCCTTTCCATTTTCTCACTTAACGCCTCTGCCCCGGGCTCAGTACCGGGCAGTTAGACTAGATGAGGCGCCCTTGCTCCTGGGCCGGTGAAGCAGCATTCACCCTCTCAGACTCCGCAGCCTGGCGGTTCGTGATAAGCGCCATGAGACCCGTGATAGCGGTGTAGAAGCAGGGGGTCTTCAAGAAAGCCTCACGGGTGGGGGATATTTGAGTAAATCCTGAAGAAGTTAAAGCATGACAGTCATTTCAGACCGAAGGGCAGGCTGACAAAGGGAGGCATGTGGCAGACCTCATAGGGTGTTCAGGGGACACCAGTCGTACAGACTGGACAGTGTACAGTTCTTAATAAGCAAGAGGAAGGACTGAAATGGAGAGGAGTCCCTGTTTGTGTGAAGGTGGTGCTTTGCTGCTCGGTGAGGGGTTCTGGTCTTCTTTCAGTGCCTGCCACCTGCAGCGGAGACAGCCCGGAGGCCCGGGTACCCCTGGGCGTATTAACACAGTGACTGTCCTGCCCCACAAAGGGAGATGGTGAAGTGGTGAGGGGCTTAAAGTGCTTTTTATCCAGCACCTGATCCATCCTAAGCGCTCAACAAATATTTGTTGTTTGATTTAGTGTCTGTGAAGGGAGTGGGAACAGGAAGGGATCTGTGAATTCTGAGGAAGGACAGAGCTACTTAGGTCACGAAGATGGGACAGGACTTCCCCCTCTGTTCAGTGCTGCATTCCACAGAATTTTCGTGAGCACCTGCTTTGTGCCAGGTAGTCTGCTAGGCCCTGGAGATACCCTGTGAACCAGACAGCTGTGGCCCAGCCTCAGAGAGTTTGCAGTCAAGCAAGGAGAGCCTTGACAAGAGGAGGGGTGGGCACAGCCCGTGAAGGAAAGAGCAAAGGAGCATGTTAGTGTGAACGGATATGGCCATAGGGTCAGATGGGAAGGGGTGGAACGAAAAATTTCCTTTGGAATTCTTCTGACCAAAGGGAGCAAGGTTTTGATCACACACTGGACAGGAATGATTTAAGAAGAGTCATACAAAAATTGCACGAGGGTGTGGGGAGCAAATAAAATAAAATAAATTATCCAGAGCAAATATTTAGGGAGGCTAGCAGAAAGGTAAATTAGGAATTCCATGCATCTCACTTATCTCTCAAAGTGTAGTTCCAAACACTGTTAAAGGTTTTTGTTGGAGGAGGCTGTACTGCTCAAGATATCTCTATTTATATAAATTTATGTTAAAATACCAAAAGTTTCCTTAATTTCTTCACACGATTTATATTTTGACACTTGAGAAAAGATTTGTAGGATATAATTATTTGGTTTTCAAACTTTGCAGAGATGAGTCCATTTTTTTCCCCTTTGAAAATGAAGTTGAGAAAAGGGTCAACTGTAGTTTCTCCCTAGTAGGAAGAATGTTTTAGAGAAACCTATCAAATTACCAGAAAAGAATAAAATCTCAACCAGTGTCCCTGGGTTCCCTGTAATGGTCCCTCCAGACAGCAGAAAAGAGATGGGAAAATATCACCCTTGACACCCTGGCACCACCAAAGGCCAGTTGTGGACTTGCAAAGTCCTGAGCCATGGTGTGAGGCATGTATGTTACACCTCTGTGGGATGTTAGCTCTTCCTGTCAGATATATTTGCATTTCCATTCAAAATTAAATTACACTTTAAGCTTTAAGAAAGGGTAAAATTTAACACTAGGGTGTTAAATGGCTTCAACAACTATTTAAAATTGTATTCCTATTAAGACTGATTTCATTGAGCAGAATGTCTATTTGTACCAAGGTCTGGAAATAGTTATTTTCCTTCTCCCCTCCCTCCCTTCTCTCCTTCCCTCCCCTCCCTCCATCCCTCCATCCTTCCTTCCCTCCCTCCTTTCAGGGATTACTACTTGTGTGATGTGACATGGGTAACCGAAGAAAGGATTTCTTTGCAGTGGATCCGGAGGATTCAGAACTATTCAATCATGGATATCTGTGACTACGATGAGTCCACCGGAAGATGGATTTCCTCAGTGGTAAAGTTGAATCAGGATGTTCTGCTTCCAAAGCTACATGTGATCTGAGGGCTCTACGAAAACAGGGAGAGTGTTATCAGGAAATACAGCTTGAGTTTCTGTTCTTTCTCTGTGTCTGACCCTGAGGCAGTGAGTAAGTCTTGACTGACTTTTAGATAATTTGATATTACCCGGTGGTACTTCTATAGCTCAGCTGCTCTCACTAGTCATACTGTTTTAGTTACGGAGACTATCACTTGGGAAAAGGGTGGTGGTGATTGGAAAGCCAGAAAATAGAATTTGATGTCAAAATTCACAAAGTCCAAGAAAGCCAGGGGCTGCAAGGTCAAGGAAGCATGTTTCAGGAGATGGGAGTATACGTGAAGCAAAACAAATATCAAAAGGCCACAAATCTATTACCACACTGTGACTATCTTTCAGCAGTAAACAGCTTTAGAAAGTAAAGAGATAACTTCCATGCTGAGAGGGTGGTAACATTAAGGCAAAGCCAAGTGTTGATCCAACCTTGAAGTTCTGGGGGCGTTTCCAGCCCAGAGATCTCAAGGTATAGGCCACGGATCAAAATTAAAGCCCCATTGGGACCAACAACCTCAGGAGGGGTAGAGCCTGGGGGAGGCTTGCTGGCATAAGTCAAGGACAGCTCTACAAGCCCTTTTCCGGTAATGGGCTCTGTGCCCACACACCTCTTCTCCCTGCTCCACCCTGGTTGGGCACATGGCAGAATCTTGCCTCAGAAATCCTGCCCCCCACCGCCTGCCCCTGTATCTTGATGCACTCATTCATTACTTATATAGCAATCATCGAATACCTATTTTGTTCCAAGTTCTGTGCATAGCTCTGGAGGGAAAAAAAAAAATTAGGCAGCATGCCTGTCCCTAAAATGTTTATTTTCTAGTAGGGAAGACTGTTATGAAAATCAATAATAATAGTTACCATTTCTTGAACACTCACAGTAGCCTGACACTGTGGAGATAGGCTCAGTAAGGTTAAGGAGCTTGCTTAGGTCACAATGACAGCCAGAATCCAAACTAAAAAACCAAGCTCTTTGCTTCCTGCCAATTAAATCATCTCAATATCAGAGTAATGTGCTCTAAAAGTGTATAATCAAGGTACAAAGGAAATGTAGGGCAAAAGAAGATAATCAACCTGCCTGGGGGTAGGCAGAAGGGGATGGGAGATGACATGAAGGAGACTAGAGCAGCCTGGGGTAAGTTGTCATATTCGGGGCAGCATGAAGGCATGTGGACCTTATGAGCAGAGGCTGTGCAAAGGCATCTGGGGTGAAGAGCTTGGAGCCTGCAGGGTCTGGGGGTACACAGGACTAGGGGTTGAGGCAGAGGCACGATGATGAGATCTGAGGTTTGAGATATATGCTAAGGCTCAGGCACCATTCTGAGGAGTTTGACCTTACCTTGTAAGACACTCAGAGCTATTTCAAGGTTTTAAGTAGGAAAGAATTATAATGAGATAGAACTATCTGTTGCCTGATGAGGTCAGCTGTGGGTTGAGCAGGGTGGAGGGCAGACTGGAAGGAGAGCAGAGCAGCGTGGTCTCCAACAAGGAGGTCAGGGCATTGGACCTGGGAAAGCCGACAGGACACAGACTAAGGCAATAATGGCGGAGAAGAACAAGAGAAGTCAAAGAACTAGAAGACAGGGTCTGAGGGGGTTACTGTGAGAAGAGCAGGAGTGTGGAGTGATTCCCAGGTCTCTGGCTTGGGTGAATGGTGCCACTAACCCAGAGAAGAACAAAGGAGTAAGAACAAGCTGGTGGGGATAAGGGAAAGATACTTCTGTACTTGCTGAATTGAAAATGTGGAGGAGCTTGCAGGATGGCTTACGAGTTACACGTCCAGGACAGAGCTCTAGGCAAGAGAGGTAAATGTTCTAATGTAGCTAGGTAAAAGGTACTATCATAAATACAAATATGTGAATGGGGATAGCTTTCCTTTATTTTATTACAAGTACAATCTTGCGTATATTGCCACAAATTGCAGCTAAAGAGTAGAATTCATATCTCACTTCTCTCTGTATTTTTCCCTCCCTAGGGACGGCAACACATTGAAATGAGTACCACTGGTTGGGTTGGAAGAGTAAGTTGTAAGAGTTATGGGGTTTTCTGTCGTATGGATCAGATACTCAGAGCTATTTAATATGCAGATATACCAAACGAGGCCTCTATGTTATTTGCTATTAATAGAGACAGCAGTTGACCTTTTTTCATGTAATATTTTAATGCCCCCTGTAGAGATGTCTTTTTATAGAGAATATACAACGTGCTTGGTTGGAAAAAGTAAAAGGACAAGTGAAAATTCAAGAGAAGAGCAGATAAAACAAAAGACATATTCTAGGCAAATTCTAGCTCCTGGAAAGTTAAAAAGCAACCGTTGCCGAAAGGCAGCCAAGATACCAATTGTCCTCCTTGACCTCACGTTCGAAGTTAGGCGCTTCGGCGGCAGAAAACATGGTTTCCGCCCTCAGCCTCTGCACAAACGCAGGGGACAGGACTACCCCCCCCCCGCAGGGACGCAGTGGCACTCACACCACACCCGCTGTGCACCTCTCTTTGGAGGACTCATACACACGTGGGTTCACACTTTACTATACCCTGGATGCAGAACTTTCTCCAAGGAAGCACGTGACCCTCCGTGACTTCCCATGCCTCACGCTACACCTTGTGCAGACTTATACCAGCCACGTTGCTGCAAGCCCGTGGAGCGAAGCAAACCGACGAATGGCACTGCAGCCATCATGGCACCTCGTGTGAAAGAGGAAGAATGAATCACCCCTAATTTGTATGACCACTTCTATTAAGCCCCTTTAATAGGGAAACAAAGTGACATAAAAAACGTAAGGATTTCTCATCTCCCAGAACACAGAGGTGCAGCCCCCTGGTCCAGAAATGTGACCCCTTCCAGCTGGGCTCAGAGCCCCCTAGCATTCACACGTCCTTTTTGTTCAGGCATTCATTGGGCAGAGGGGAGAGGTTTGCCAACATGAAAAGTGGTTTCCTCCATGGCAAGAGACATGCTACACTTCCTCACGACTCTTTGAAAAAAATATGTTTTTTCCTCTCTGTATTTAACCAGACAGATGCCACTTTTCACACATTTCTACTAGGCACAACTCCATCCAGGGGAAACAGGGAAATGTATTAAAAAGATAAGGCTGTGAACACAGGTCTAGAGAGGGGAATGTGTTTCCGAGCTCTGTAATGAGAACACCAAGTGTACTGCACGCCTCGGCTTGCTCCATAAATGCATTCGTTTTGAATCACTAAATAGAAGAGGGAAGCATTTTTCTTCCTTCCCAAAATGGGAGCTGATGAGCGAGGAAACAGCGAGAGTGAAGTGAACCAACAGTTTTAAAAGACCATCTCCTACCTGCTCTCAAATGTAGTAAGGAAATCGAAGTCGTAAAGAGATATATTCCTTTCAGGCTGGGATAGATCCTCTTCTGCTTAAACGACATTATGTTCTGAGAACTATCTTTTATCGAACTGTAAAAAATGGAAATTTTGTTCTATATTTCCATACAACTATTTTTTTTGGGTAAATTGTTGATCCTATTTAGCAAAATGGAAAGGCTTATAATAGAGATGATAACTATATGAATGTTTCCGTATGAAATATACGACAGACATTCCTTATGGTATCTAGTCCAGAAATGATTAAAGAGTTTCTAAGTCTGACTTTCAAAAAAATTATGTATAAGAAACAGGGGGGAGGGGGAAATCCCTCAAATTACAAACCACCTCCAACTAGAAACAGTCGAAAATAATATTAGTCTGTTTCAAGAAAGCACACTGTGACATCGAGGAAATTGACTTCTTAGAACTGAAAGGCTAATGCTAATTTTCTCACACATATCAAGACACCATAGCGTTATCCTCCATAGACAGAAGATGCCTAAGGGTAACAATAACCACTGCTATGTGTTGAGTGTCGTGTGTAAGCCTCTTCATGTTTATTCTTTCATTTACTCCCCACCAAAAATTCCCTAGGAGTTAGATCTTTTGTCTGCATTTTCTAGGAAGAGAATTTTCTGTTGAGACCCTCTGATTGCAATTGGCAAGTAAATGAAATATGGGTTTTGAGCATAGGTATTGGGAGGACTTTCTGAAGGTAAAATTGTACTGAGATGAGGCTAATGTACTTTAACATGTTTCGTGTTTCCTATTATTTTCTAGTTTAGGCCTGCAGAACCTCATTTTACCTCTGACGGGAATAACTTCTACAAGATCATCAGCAACGAAGAGGGCTACAAACACATTTGTCACTTCCAAACAGATGAGAGAGTGAGTATTTTTAAATAATTTATTTCGGGTTGATCTCCTGTTTTTGAAACTAACTTGAAGTGGAAATCATTTGGTAAAGTCGATCACTATGTACCAATAATCAGACTAATTCAAATACCCCAGTGGTATCTGAAGTAAGGTAGGATGGGGAAAAGAACCGAGATTATCCCAATTCCTGATGTAAATGATTTAATCCTCCCCTTAACTTTGATCAGAGAGAGAGTCTAATAAACCTCTTTTTTTAAAAAAATCCCATCAGAATTGCACATTTATTACAAAAGGAGCCTGGGAGGTCATTGGGATAGAAGCTCTTACCAGTGATTACCTGTAAGTATTCTAATAATCAGTAGTATATCAATATATTTGTCATAATCATGCCTTTCGTTGCCCAGAAATAAGGAAAAATCTTCTACAAATAAAGAGTAGTCTATTTGGAATGTGTTCAGGACTTTTTTCTTTTTAACATACGGAAGCCTTAATGATTTTCACATATGCTCGGCAGACTTGATACCATGCCACCAAGCAGCTCTACCTCTTGCTCTTACCTGCTTTGCATTAGAAGAGCTGGAGCCTCTTTTTCTTAAACGTCTTGGAACACTGAACTAGCGTTCAGGGGCATTTTGTTAAATTTCAACTGATACTGGATTTTTGGAAGGCTTGGAGAGGCTATTGTATTTGTCCGTGTCTCGGCCTTACTCTTCCGCGAATGGAAAGCTTTTCAGAGGCTGTCAACTCCCACGCATGAATTGATGGGATAGGGAGTGTTGTTTTTCATTAGAATCTTAGGCACTTTTTAGAATTCTTTATTGGTTTCACCACGGAGGAGTTTCACCATTGCTCAAAGCAGTTTTGTTTTGTTTTTTTTTGTTTTGCATCGGCAGGCGGACGCGCAACCACTGCGCCACCAGGGAAGCCCTTCAAAGCAGTTTTTGAAGGTCCTTTTTAGAAGTGGCTCTGCCACTCTTAGGAGGATGGGGCTCCTGCCGCCGAGTGGTTTGTGTTATGAAACAGAAAATATGGAAAACAGTGTAGATAAAGGGGGTGTCAACTTTAGACTAGTTGTACAGTCATATTATTCTGAAAGAAGACTTTCTTTGAGTTTTTCCTTGTCACTCTAATTAAGGGAGTAGTCCCCATATTCAGATATTTTAGTCTGTTAAGAAAAGAATCCCCTATTTAGAGATGATGGGGGATAAATGGTTTCTGAGGATGAGGGGGCAGGAAAGAATGATAAAAGAAGGGCAAGCACTAATGCACATGCACTTGTGTGAACACTAGTGCTTGGTGTTGAGTTAAATGGAGTGTACTTGACTTTTTCTTAAAAACAGAATTAATATATTTCATTTGTTTTCTTCCCAGATACTACATTAGTAATGAACATAAAGGAATGCCAGGTGGAAGAAATCTTTATAAGTAAGAGTTTTATCGAGTTCTTGACTTGACCTTTTAGCTAATGAGCAATTTCTGGCTCTTGTGTTTTTTTATTTTTATTTTTTGCCTAGTCCTAATATATTAAATTGGAACTACTATCAAATGCTTTTATTCCTCGATAAACCAACCTACATGTCAACAAAAGAGCATGACTTTATTAGATGCTTTGTGATATTTCCAGACAACGGGAGGTTTGAGGTTATTATGAATGAATTCATGCATTTTTTTTCACATTTTAAAAGTTTCTGAGTATTGCTTTGGCATTCTGATATCTTTGAAACTAGAATACGGCATTATTCAATTCCTTCTTTCATTTTTCCTTTCATCAAGTACTTAACTTCCACCATTGGTTTTACAGAATCCAACTTAATTACCACACAAAAGTGACGTGCCTTAGTTGTGAGCTGAATCCAGAAAGGTGTCAGTACTACTCTGTATCATTTAGTAAAGAGGCGAAGTACTATCAGCTGAGATGTTCTGGTAAGTATGAACGAAGGACAGGGAGGGAGAGCAGGGGGTACCCCCAAAATCCCTCTCGAGTAGCTCCCTGCATCCCCTACCCTCTCTGGACAACCTTCTTACCACCCTCCTGGTTCAGTGTCTCCATCCCTGAAGCCTTCCTTTCAGTGCCCAGTTTCTGCCCTGCTCAGTTCTCTCCTATTGAATCTGAGTTCTTGAGATCATATAAGTCCTGTTCCCT
Source organism: Physeter macrocephalus (assembly GCF_002837175.3). Taxonomy (NCBI): domain Eukaryota; kingdom Metazoa; phylum Chordata; class Mammalia; order Artiodactyla; family Physeteridae; genus Physeter; species Physeter macrocephalus. The sequence goes on along the minus strand of NC_041215.1, from coordinate 67,940,242 downwards.
TCACTCATGTATAAGTAAGTGGTGAGCTAACCATCTCTCCTTCCCCTTCTAACCAAGAGGCTTGCTTTAGACTGAAAGCACATCCCAGAGCTTATGTATGACAGAGGCACTTCATCCTTATACACATACATGTTGTGCATTTTTAAACACAAATTATAATTTTATGCACTTGCCCCTTGAAATGAGAAAAATGTATGTAGGTGGTGCCTGTGACTCAACTTGCTCACAGCTTCATCTTCTGTTGCTATTGTTATGATTGTTTTCTTTATTATAAGTGAAGAAATCTGGACAAGGAGAGACAATGTGATTTCACAGCTCACACAGCTAATAAGAGGCCCAATGGGATTCAAACACAGGCCTCTGCTATTAACACTAAGCTAGATTACTTCTCAAAATGAGAGAAAAAGTCTGGATATTCTGAAAAAGAACCGTGAATCGCCAAAAAGAGGTCTCCAAACCATTTATCTGAACCTTTTTTTTTACTGGCACATTTTCTTTAATATCATATTTTCTTTGTATTTCTTTACTATGGCTGTTTCCAGTCACCATTTCTTGGGCACCTGTTTTATATATACTAGGCACTGTGCTCAAGTTTTATATTCATGATCTTGTTGATCCTTGAAAAAGAAAACTCTATAATGCAGATATTATTATCCTCATTTTACATGTGAGGAGATTGAAGCATAGATATGCTGTCTTACGTCACAAAGCAGGAAAGCCAGGAATTCAAACCCACGTCCCTATAATGCCTCCACTGTGGTTCTGATCAAATGTAAAAATTAATATCATGATCCAAATGTATCAAAATTAAATAGCTCACGAGATAGCTTTTTCTATACATTACCTTCCACTCTGCAACTACCACAGTTGGGATAAATAGTGAAGATCTGAGTGTGTGAGAAAAAACACTTTTTGCATGCCAGGAAGGAACTGCTTATCCAAGTCAGGCACAGTGCAGATGTGCCGCCTGGGCCAGGACTCCGCAGTGGGGGCAGCAGTGGAGGGAAATCTGCCCTTTGGGGGCCGGGGAACCTGGCTCTGGAGCTCCACCCTAAGGGGGCGGGGCCTGAGAGAGGTTGTGGTACTCGCTGGACCTCGGTGTTAGAGTTGGGAAGGATAGCGGCTCTCGTTGGTCTGGATGGCTTAGCCCACAGATGAGGAAATTGGACTCAGGCATAGTAATGTGCGCAAGGCGCCCAGCAGGGTCAGAGGTGCATTTTCTGTTTCATTCTCCAGAGCCCTGTGCCTCTCCGGTAATACTTCTTACACTCAAATTGCGTTCATTTTAAGGAAAAGGAAAATCAGCTAACACTTAGTAAGCTTCTTATCCACTGTGATATTCATTCTATCAAAGCTAAATGGTGTCAAAATTATATCAAAGTTAAATGGTAACAAACGCTATTTTTGAAAAGTATGTTATCTTCTTTAAAAAAAAAACAAAACTCTAAAATATATTTTTCCCTGATTATGTTAACAGGCCCTGGTCTGCCCCTCTATACTCTGCATAGCAACAGCAATGATAAAGGTACTTTCTCATATTTCACCCTCGTTTGCTTTTCAGGAAAGTGTGTGTGAATAGAAGCAACATGTACTTAGCACAATGGGATTTTCTTTGGCTTTAGAGTGTCTTAATAATGACTTGAACACTAGGTTTATAACCTGAAGTACGTGTAGTCCCATCAGTGAATCGCCCACTTGTTTGTTATTGCTTTGCACAATCCAGATTCTTCACGTTGTAACAAATGACTGCTGTCTCAATTATTTGTTTAGAACTGAGAGTCCTGGAAGACAATTCAGCTTTGGATAAAATGCTGCAGGATGTCCAGATGCCCTCAAAAAAACTGGACTTCATTTATTTGCACAAAACAAGTAAGTTAAATTTCTGTTGGAACATAACTTTTCATGGAAACACCTGTAAAAATATAACTAAATATAAGTTTATCTGACAATATGTATTTTATACGTAAATCTAACGTAAGGTTATTTTTCCATGAAATGTTCTGTCACAAGAACCACTAATTTTACTTTTTTTTAAATTAAAAAATACAGTACCATTCGATGTAACATATATTATTTTAAGAGGAAAATATTTGGAGAAAATGCATTATTGCTAGTTCAGTCTCATTCCATTAGTAACTCTATTCTACTATTAAGTATTAATTGTGTTTTTAACTTAATGATATCCTAATATATTTTACCTTTAACCCAAACAGATTTAAAATAACTTGTATAAAAAAAATAGGGTTGGCTATAAAATGTTGAAACTTCAGTCTCAGGACAGAAGTCTTGAATTTTTCCTAACCTCCTCCCGGTGATAGGCCCTGGCCTGGTGGCCTGATCATGGATTATGTTCAAGGACGACTAAGAATAAGGGGCTTCTTTGAGTAGGAAATCTTGTAATTTTGTTGTTGTCATTTTTATTTGTTTGCTTGTCTTTTCTCTTAAGGGCTAACAACTCATAGGGGAGGGGGAATCCATCAAGACTGATTTATTTGAGATTCTTTTTAAAATATAGGATAATAATGGAAGAAACTCAGGTCATCCAATTTTAAATGGCAGGAAAAGTACGGAGAGTAGAGGGTACTTTGGAAGAAGAGCTTAGAGCAGTGCTACTGAAACTGCAGGTGCTTATGGATCACCTGGGACCTAATTAACATGCATGTTTGGAGCCAGCAAGTCAGGGTAGGCCCAGGATTCTAAGTTTGTAATAAGCTCCTATGTGATGCCAGTGCTGCTGGACCTTGAATCTGGCTTGACTGGCAAGCGCTTAGAGTTCTGGAGGGAGTCCTGGAGAGCTATCTGGTACAGAAGGTGTTGAATATTAAGATGTGACATTTTAAATATTAGGATGTGACACCCCCCACCAAAGGAGAGACTCTGCATCTTCCAAAAGATAGGAAGTAAAATACTTCCAATCAACTAGTGCTGATTCAAACAAAGGGGAGATCAAGTGTTGACTTTGGCATATTTATTAAAAACATCATTATCAACTGATTGACATTCTACTCAAATATAATAAAGATTAAAACTTTTGTTCTCATAAGCACATTTAATTAGAAGGCATAAAATAACCAGAAAAATACAAATTGAAGAAAAATCTATCTACATAAAGATTTTACTCTTAAACTTTTATTTTTTCCTCAACTAAAATAATTATAATAAACAAAAAACAAAAGAAAGATAAACATAAGGAAGAACAGCTCTAGAGATAAGGATTTTTTTCCGTACAGGTTAAATCTACTGAAGGTGGAAATAATCTTATTAAAATATGAAACAACTCTCTCTCTTTCTCTACCTCTCGCTCTATTATTTTTTTTTTTAAAGATTAGTCTAACTAATTAGCCTGAATTTGGGAGCAAAGGTAACCGATTTATTATTTAGGAACAAATTTTATTAAATTGATGTTAAATCAAGCACAGAGAATTAAACAGACCTGCACAAGATCGTACAGAACAGTTTGCCCCACATAAACCTGATTTCATTCTGTGAAACACAGAGCTGAAAATGGGAACTCAGCTTTACGGTCTGGGATGGCAATAAGAATAACAAAAATGTTATTAAATCAGAATTTTAAGATAGAGTTAAGGCCAACTAAAAATCCTAAACATCTTCAAAGAAATTCAAGAAGAGGAAAACATTTTGGAGGAAAACTTAGAACATAAGCCATAAACAAACTAGATAAGTAGATCAGATGCCAAAGAACAGAATCATAAAAACAAAACATCAGCAATTCTAAGATGCCCTTTTATTTTACAAGGCACCAATGTATTTAATAGATCCATTAGAAACAACTTTATTGTTTTAACCTTAAACTAGTATTTTAACCTGAAAGAGAATATTTTTATATCTGAAAAAACATGCTGAATCAAATTGGTTTTCTTTTTCTATTCTAATTTAACAAACTGCTAAACTCTACATGCTACTTATCACTGACAAAGATAAGGAACCGAAATCATGTGCTAATAAGTGTTCTTAATTCACTAATTAACCTTTCTGTTTGTTTAGAATTCTGGTATCAGATGATCTTGCCTCCTCATTTTGATAAATCCAAGAAATATCCTCTGCTAATAGATGTGTAAGTATTCAAGATAAGGGAATAATTTAGAAGTTAACCATTGTACATCTTTTGCCCGGTGAAGCTTACTGAAAAATACAGCCAAATGCATCCTTTCTCTCTTCCTGAATCATTGTAGAGCAGTTTTAATATTTCTTCTTCCATTCTGCAATTGCAAATCCAAACCTGTGTTTTCTACCATCTTTCTAATGGAGAAGGTAGACACTCTTCTTCTATCATAATGGCATACGGAGTTTGTTTTGATTTTTTCCCCCCCTGAACTCCAAGGGGATTCCAAAGAGATTCTCAAGTCCCCATGTTCATCCTTACCTCACGGACATTTTAACAAGCAATAGATGGGTATTAACAGTCTTCACAGTTTCCTTATCTCCAAATTTGCCCAAACATCTCCCATTGCTAGCCTTTAATTCATTCCAATGTCAGGTTTCTCTTTCTTTAGTTCCTGAAAATATGCCTGGTATTTTCCATTCCCTTTTTTGGTGAAGAGAAGATGTGATACAGGAAAGTATTCATTGTAATTCACACTTCTCCAAGTCCTAGAGAAGGTTCTGAAATCACAAGTCTTTGAGCAGTAAATAAGAGCTCATGTGAGGTCTAAATATGGCATCTTTGTAAAATATTTTTGATAATTACGAGGAACATATTTTACTTCAATCTTTCCAAAATTGCCCTGACCTCACACATAATGCCACAGTGCCACTCTTCCTGTCCCAACTTGCCTCATTTCCTTTATTCAAAACAAAACAATCCAATAAAAGTGCTGGGTGCCTGCTGCATGCCAGGTAATTTGCCTTATTTTGTCCACACAGCAAGCCGATGTGGTAAGTTCTGTTGGGCCCATTATACAGAAAGGAAAACTGAAAACTCAGGGATACTTTCCTGTTGCTACTAGCAAAAAAAAAAAAAAAAAAGAAGGGATACAGATACTAGCATCAGACACGGCCTTGTTCCGCTGTGTTTACAGTTCCATGTAAACCAAACATAAAAGCTCAAAAAAAGAGAAAGAGGTATTTTAAACTTCCAGATATGCTATTTGATTCTCATTACACCTAATTTAGTCAAATATTGACTACAGTAGCACTCACTTGCTTTGGGCGGGACCCCGGCAGTGGCGGGCTGCATGAGCTCCCGGGAGGGGCGGTGTGGAGAGTGACCTGTGCTCGCACACAGGTCTCTTGGTGGCGGCAGCAGCAACCCTAGTGTCCCACGCCCGTCTCTGCTGTCCGCGCCGACAGCCGCGGCTCGCGCCCGTTTCTGGAGCTCCTTTACGTGGTGCCCTTAATCCCCTCTCCTCGCGCACCAGGAAGCAAAGAGGGAAGAAAAGGTCTCTTGCCTCTTTGGCAGCTCCAGACTTCTCCCGGACTCCCTCCCGGCTAGCCGTGGCGCCCTAGCCCCTTCAGGCTGTTTTCACTCTGCCAACTCCAGACCTTTCCCTGGGATCCAACTGAAGCCCGAGGCTCAGCTCCCAGCCCCCGCCCGCCCCGGCGGGTGAGCCGACAAGCCTCTCGGGCTGGTGAGTGCTGGTCGGCACGGATCCTCTGTGCGGGAATCTCTCCGCTTTGCCCTCCGCACCCCGCTGCTGCGCTCTCCTCCGAGGCTCCGGAGCTTCCCCCTCCGCCACCCACAGTCTCCGCCCGCGAAGGGGCTTCTAGGGTGTGGGAACCTTTCCTCCTTCACGGCTCCCTCCCACTGGTGCAGGTCCCGTCCCTATTCTTTGTCTCTGTTTATTCTTTTTTCTTTTGCCTACCCAGGTACGTGGGGGGTTTCTTGCCTTTTGTGAGGTCTGAGGTCTTCTGCCAGCGTTCGGTGGGTGTTCTATAGGAGAAGTTCCACGTGTAGCTGTATTTCTGATGTATCTGTGAGGAGGAAGGTGATCTCCGCGTCTTACTCTTCCGCCATCTTGCCTGCTCTCCTGTTTTTTTTTTTTTTTGTTGTTGTTGTTTTTTTGTGATATGCGGGCCTCCCTCTGTTGTGGCCTCTCCCGTTGCGGAGCACAGGCTCCGGACGCGCAGGCTCAGCGGCCATGGCTCACGGGCCCAGCCGCTCCGCGGCATGCGGGATCCTCCCAGACCGGGGCGCGAAACCGATTCTCCTGCATCGGCAGGCGGACGCGCAACCACTGCGCCACCAGGGAAGCCCTTCAAAGCAGTTTTTGAAGGTCCTTTTTAGAAGTGGCTCTGCCACTCTTAGGAGGATGGGGCTCCTGCCGCCGAGTGGTTTGTGTTATGAAACAGAAAATATGGAAAACAGTGTAGATAAAGGGGGTGTCAACTTTAGACTAGTTGTACAGTCATATTATTCTGAAAGAAGACTTTCTTTGAGTTTTTCCTTGTCACTCTAATTAAGGGAGTAGTCCCCATATTCAGATATTTTAGTCTGTTAAGAAAAGAATCCCCTATTTAGAGATGATGGGGGATAAATGGTTTCTGAGGATGAGGGGGCAGGAAAGAATGATAAAAGAAGGGCAAGCACTAATGCACATGCACTTGTGTGAACACTAGTGCTTGGTGTTGAGTTAAATGGAGTGTACTTGACTTTTTCTTAAAAACAGAATTAATATATTTCATTTGTTTTCTTCCCAGATACTACATTAGTAATGAACATAAAGGAATGCCAGGTGGAAGAAATCTTTATAAGTAAGAGTTTTATCGAGTTCTTGACTTGACCTTTTAGCTAATGAGCAATTTCTGGCTCTTGTGTTTTTTTATTTTTATTTTTTGCCTAGTCCTAATATATTAAATTGGAACTACTATCGAATGCTTTTATTCCTCGATAAACCAACCTACATGTCAACAAAAGAGCATGACTTTATTAGATGCTTTGTGATATTTCCAGACAACGGGAGGTTTGAGGTTATTATGAATGAATTCATGCATTTTTTTTCACATTTTAAAAGTTTCTGAGTATTGCTTTGGCATTCTGATATCTTTGAAACTAGAATACGGCATTATTCAATTCCTTCTTTCATTTTTCCTTTCATCAAGTACTTAACTTCCACCATTGGTTTTACAGAATCCAACTTAATTACCACACAAAAGTGACGTGCCTTAGTTGTGAGCTGAATCCAGAAAGGTGTCAGTACTACTCTGTATCATTTAGTAAAGAGGCGAAGTACTATCAGCTGAGATGTTCTGGTAAGTATGAACGAAGGACAGGGAGGGAGAGCAGGGGGTACCCCCAAAATCCCTCTCGAGTAGCTCCCTGCATCCCCTACCCTCTCTGGACAACCTTCTTACCACCCTCCTGGTTCAGTGTCTCCATCCCTGAAGCCTTCCTTTCAGTGCCCAGTTTCTGCCCTGCTCAGTTCTCTCCTATTGAATCTGAGTTCTTGAGATCATATAAGTCCTGTTCCCTTCACTCATGTATAAGTGGTGAGCTAACCATCTCTCCTTCCCCTTCTAACCAAGAGGCTTGCTTTAGACTGAAAGCACATCCCAGAGCTTATGTATGACAGAGGCACTTCATCCTTATACACATACATGTTGTGCATTTTTAAACACAAATTATAATTTTATGCACTTGCCCCTTGAAATGAGAAAAATGTATGTAGGTGGTGCCTGTGACTCAACTTGCTCACAGCTTCATCTTCTGTTGCTATTGTTATGATTGTTTTCTTTATTATAAGTGAAGAAATCTGGACAAGGAGAGACAATGTGATTTCACAGCTCACACAGCTAATAAGAGGCCCAATGGGATTCAAACACAGGCCTCTGCTATTAACACTAAGCTAGATTACTTCTCAAAATGAGAGAAAAAGTCTGGATATTCTGAAAAAGAACCGTGAATCGCCAAAAAGAGGTCTCCAAACCATTTATCTGAACCTTTTTTTTTACTGGCACATTTTCTTTAATATCATATTTTCTTTGTATTTCTTTACTATGGCTGTTTCCAGTCACCATTTCTTGGGCACCTGTTTTATATATACTAGGCACTGTGCTCAAGTTTTATATTCATGATCTTGTTGATCCTTGAAAAAGAAAACTCTATAATGCAGATATTATTATCCTCATTTTACATGTGAGGAGATTGAAGCATAGATATGCTGTCTTACGTCACAAAGCAGGAAAGCCAGGAATTCAAACCCACGTCCCTATAATGCCTCCACTGTGGTTCTGATCAAATGTAAAAATTAATATCATGATCCAAATGTATCAAAATTAAATAGCTCACGAGATAGCTTTTTCTATACATTACCTTCCACTCTGCAACTACCACAGTTGGGATAAATAGTGAAGATCTGAGTGTGTGAGAAAAAACACTTTTTGCATGCCAGGAAGGAACTGCTTATCCAAGTCAGGCACAGTGCAGATGTGCCGCCTGGGCCAGGACTCCGCAGTGGGGGCAGCAGTGGAGGGAAATCTGCCCTTTGGGGGCCGGGGAACCTGGCTCTGGAGCTCCACCCTAAGGGGGCGGGGCCTGAGAGAGGTTGTGGTACTCGCTGGACCTCGGTGTTAGAGTTGGGAAGGATAGCGGCTCTCGTTGGTCTGGATGGCTTAGCCCACAGATGAGGAAATTGGACTCAGGCATAGTAATGTGCGCAAGGCGCCCAGCAGGGTCAGAGGTGCATTTTCTGTTTCATTCTCCAGAGCCCTGTGCCTCTCCGGTAATACTTCTTACACTCAAATTGCGTTCATTTTAAGGAAAAGGAAAATCAGCTAACACTTAGTAAGCTTCTTATCCACTGTGATATTCATTCTATCAAAGCTAAATGGTGTCAAAATTATATCAAAGTTAAATGGTAACAAACGCTATTTTTGAAAAGTATGTTATCTTCTTTAAAAAAAAAACAAAACTCTAAAATATATTTTTCCCTGATTATGTTAACAGGCCCTGGTCTGCCCCTCTATACTCTGCATAGCAACAGCAATGATAAAGGTACTTTCTCATATTTCACCCTCGTTTGCTTTTCAGGAAAGTGTGTGTGAATAGAAGCAACATGTACTTAGCACAATGGGATTTTCTTTGGCTTTAGAGTGTCTTAATAATGACTTGAACACTAGGTTTATAACCTGAAGTACGTGTAGTCCCATCAGTGAATCGCCCACTTGTTTGTTATTGCTTTGCACAATCCAGATTCTTCACGTTGTAACAAATGACTGCTGTCTCAATTATTTGTTTAGAACTGAGAGTCCTGGAAGACAATTCAGCTTTGGATAAAATGCTGCAGGATGTCCAGATGCCCTCAAAAAAACTGGACTTCATTTATTTGCACAAAACAAGTAAGTTAAATTTCTGTTGGAACATAACTTTTCATGGAAACACCTGTAAAAATATAACTAAATATAAGTTTATCTGACAATATGTATTTTATACGTAAGTCTAACATAAGGTTATTTTTCCATGAAATGTTCTGTCACAAGAACCACTAATTTTACTTTTTTTTAAATTAAAAAATACAGTACCATTCGATGTAACATATATTATTTTAAGAGGAAAATATTTGGAGAAAATGCATTATTGCTAGTTCAGTCTCATTCCATTAGTAACTCTATTCTACTATTAAGTATTAATTGTGTTTTTAACTTAATGATATCCTAATATATTTTACCTTTAACCCAAACAGATTTAAAATAACTTGTATAAAAAAAATAGGGTTGGCTATAAAATGTTGAAACTTCAGTCTCAGGACAGAAGTCTTGAATTTTTCCTAACCTCCTCCCCGTGATAGGCCCTGGCCTGGTGGCCTGATCATGGATTATGTTCAAGGACGACTAAGAATAAGGGGCTTCTTTGAGTAGGAAATCTTGTAATTTTGTTGTTGTCATTTTTATTTGTTTGCTTGTCTTTTCTCTTAAGGGCTAACAACTCATAGGGGAGGGGGAATCCATCAAGACTGATTTATTTGAGATTCTTTTTAAAATATAGGATAATAATGGAAGAAACTCAGGTCATCCAATTTTAAATGGCAGGAAAAGTACGGAGAGTAGAGGGTACTTTGGAAGAAGAGCTTAGAGCAGTGCTACTGAAACTGCAGGTGCTTATGGATCACCTGGGACCTAATTAACATGCATGTTTGGAGCCAGCAAGTCAGGGTAGGCCCAGGATTCTAAGTTTGTAATAAGCTCCTATGTGATGCCAGTGCTGCTGGACCTTGAATCTGGCTTGACTGGCAAGCGCTTAGAGTTCTGGAGGGAGTCCTGGAGAGCTATCTGGTACAGAAGGTGTTGAATATTAAGATGTGACATTTTAAATATTAGGATGTGACACCCCCCACCAAAGGAGAGACTCTGCATCTTCCAAAAGATAGGAAGTAAAATACTTCCAATCAACTAGTGCTGATTCAAACAAAGGGGAGATCAAGTGTTGACTTTGGCATATTTATTAAAAACATCATTATCAACTGATTGACATTCTACTCAAATATAATAAAGATTAAAACTTTTGTTCTCATAAGCACATTTAATTAGAAGGCATAAAATAACCAGAAAAATACAAATTGAAGAAAAATCTATCTACATAAAGATTTTACTCTTAAACTTTTATTTTTTCCTCAACTAAAATAATTATAATAAACAAAAAACAAAAGAAAGATAAACATAAGGAAGAACAGCTCTAGAGATAAGGATTTTTTTCCGTACAGGTTAAATCTACTGAAGGTGGAAATAATCTTATTAAAATATGAAACAACTCTCTCTCTTTCTCTACCTCTCGCTCTATTATTTTTTTTTTTAAAGATTAGTCTAACTAATTAGCCTGAATTTGGGAGCAAAGGTAACCGATTTATTATTTAGGAACAAATTTTATTAAATTGATGTTAAATCAAGCACAGAGAATTAAACAGACCTGCACAAGATCGTACAGAACAGTTTGCCCCACATAAACCTGATTTCATTCTGTGAAACACAGAGCTGAAAATGGGAACTCAGCTTTACGGTCTGGGATGGCAATAAGAATAACAAAAATGTTATTAAATCAGAATTTTAAGATAGAGTTAAGGCCAACTAAAAATCCTAAACATCTTCAAAGAAATTCAAGAAGAGGAAAACATTTTGGAGGAAAACTTAGAACATAAGCCATAAACAAACTAGATAAGTAGATCAGATGCCAAAGAACAGAATCATAAAAACAAAACATCAGCAATTCTAAGATGCCCTTTTATTTTACAAGGCACCAATGTATTTAATAGATCCATTAGAAACAACTTTATTGTTTTAACCTTAAACTAGTATTTTAACCTGAAAGAGAATATTTTTATATCTGAAAAAACATGCTGAATCAAATTGGTTTTCTTTTTCTATTCTAATTTAACAAACTGCTACACTCTACATGCTACTTATCACTGACAAAGATAAGGAACCGAAATCATGTGCTAATAAGTGTTCTTAATTCACTAATTAACCTTTCTGTTTGTTTAGAATTCTGGTATCAGATGATCTTGCCTCCTCATTTTGATAAATCCAAGAAATATCCTCTGCTAATAGATGTGTAAGTATTCAAGATAAGGGAATAATTTAGAAGTTAACCATTGTACATCTTTTGCCCGGTGAAGCTTACTGAAAAATACAGCCAAATGCATCCTTTCTCTCTTCCTGAATCATTGTAGAGCAGTTTTAATATTTCTTCTTCCATTCTGCAATTGCAAATCCAAACCTGTGTTTTCTACCATCTTTCTAATGGAGAAGGTAGACACTCTTCTTCTATCATAATGGCATACGGAGTTTGTTTTGATTTTTTCCCCCCCTGAACTCCAAGGGGATTCCAAAGAGATTCTCAAGTCCCCATGTTCATCCTTACCTCACGGACATTTTAACAAGCAATAGATGGGTATTAACAGTCTTCACAGTTTCCTTATCTCCAAATTTGCCCAAACATCTCCCATTGCTAGCCTTTAATTCATTCCAATGTCAGGTTTCTCTTTCTTTAGTTCCTGAAAATATGCCTGGTATTTTCCATTCCCTTTTTTGGTGAAGAGAAGATGTGATACAGGAAAGTATTCATTGTAATTCACACTTCTCCAAGTCCTAGAGAAGGTTCTGAAATCACAAGTCTTTGAGCAGTAAATAAGAGCTCATGTGAGGTCTAAATATGGCATCTTTGTAAAATATTTTTGATAATTACGAGGAACATATTTTACTTCAATCTTTCCAAAATTGCCCTGACCTCACACATAATGCCACAGTGCCACTCTTCCTGTCCCAACTTGCCTCATTTCCTTTATTCAAAACAAAACAATCCAATAAAAGTGCTGGGTGCCTGCTGCATGCCAGGTAATTTGCCTTATTTTGTCCACACAGCAAGCCGATGTGGTAAGTTCTGTTGGGCCCATTATACAGAAAGGAAAACTGAAAACTCAGGGATACTTTCCTGTTGCTACTAGCAAAAAAAAAAAAAAAAAAAAGAAGGGATACAGATACTAGCATCAGACACGGCCTTGTTCCGCTGTGTTTACGGTTCCATGTAAACCAAACATAAAAGCTCAAAAAAAGAGAAAGAGGTATTTTAAACTTCCAGATATGCTATTTGATTCTCATTACACCTAATTTAGTCAAATATTGACTACAGTAGCACTCACTTGCTTTGGGCCTTAGCCCCAATACTAAACAACAAGGATCCTTTACCTTTAAAAAAGAGTGATATTTTGACACAAGCGTTTGTTAAAAAAAAAAAGTGATATTTTTATATTTTGGGCTCCCCAGTAAGTAATGACTAGATCTCCCCTTCATTAGCAAACTTAAAAAAATATGGTAAATTTGGTGCCCATTCTTTTCAGTGACTTTCCTCTTCATTTTCATGTATGTCTAAATCTTTGTTTTCTGTTTTTATAAATGACGTTGTTTAATCTTACAGGGTTAGGTAACTTGATACATAGTTAATATTAAGGGAAGCTATTAGTCTACCAAATATAAGACCATTGAAAGGACCAAGGCATTTCGCATGCTAAAAAATGTTTACTTGCCCAAGAAATTCCTGAATGCCTTCTTCTTTTTAAAGTTAGAGTGTTGCAAAATCTAGTGTAAAATTAAAGTCATATAATATTTTGTTTAAAACTAAAGTTCTTTTGACTGCCATCCCTAAGGAAAGGGAGGAAAATGTTATTAGCAAAGTGGTCCAAGCAGGACTTGTCCAGTCCTGTGGAGGGGAGAGTGAGTGGATGAATAGGAGAGACGGGCTGGGGAGGGAAGACTTATTGGAGAAGATCTGGGTCCAGGAGTCCTGTCGATGGTGCAAAGAAGACGTATTCACATGAGATCCAATGAGCTGTAGGGAGTGTCTCTTGATTAACACATGGAAATGAGAGGGCTTGATGGAGATTGTACACACAGCTGTGTATGGATAAATTATAGCCTATATGAAGAAGGCAGCTACGAGGGATTTAAACTTGTTAATAAATAGAATGCCAAACAGTATACCCATCTTGCAATATAGTCTATTTCTTTCTCCTCTGAAGTTTGAAGGAATGGTGTTCATTCTTACTTTGGCCCATTCCACAGTGCCTTGTGGAGCCTTAGTGAGCAGCACTGGTGCTGGGCACTGAGGCGCATGCAGTGCATACCCGACAGCAGTCAAAGTCCTTAAGGAAGTTCCAACCAAGGAAACTTGTAGTCTAGGAATGTTTGTAAGCTCAGTCAGAAAGCTATATTCAAAGCTGTATTTATTGTCATCCTCATTGTTTTCTCATAACACAACTCCCCTACCCCAATTATTAGAATATTTACTTCTTTGATCTCCAAGATATATACGACTTAGAAACGGTTGGCCTGTGAAGTCTGTGTTTGATAACAGTTTTCAAAGATAAAACTGATGGGCCTCTTTGGAGGAAACACACAGCCATTATAGTCATGTTGCCAAGTTTTAGAGGACCCATTGTGGACAGCCCCGGTGGCTGGCACGATTTCAGGCTCATGAACAGGAAGACGTACACTTCCTGTCCACAGGGGATAGAAATGCAAACACTCCTCATTTGATTCAGGAAAACCACAAAGGCTAACAGTTTGGGATTTTTCACAGATATGCAGGCCCCTGTAGTCAAAAAGCAGATGCTGTCTTCAGACTCAACTGGGCCACTTACCTTGCGAGCACAGAAAACATTATAGTAGCTAGCTTTGATGGCAGAGGAAGTGGTTACCAAGGAGATAAGATCATGCACGCAGTCCACAGAAGACTGGGAACATTTGAAGTTGAAGATCAAATTGAAGCAACCAGGTGAGTGACTAGGAGATGAATTCAAAGGTCATTTGATTTCTTTCTCCCTCCATTTATATTTTAAAGTTGTGAAGTGTGAAGAATTTAAAGTGTCCTGGGATGAATCTTTCATTCTTGGGCTGGATTTTTAGTGAAGATATTATGTTTAGACTTCGAAAGAGAGTTGACATATGTGCTACCACCTTCTAGGAATTGGGACTCAGAATTCATCAAACACATGGACAAACTGAGGGATAAATATACCCCTGAGTAAACATCTAACTAAACAAGCAAGCCAACCCTGTAGTCAAGGATAAGTAGAGGAGTTCGGTGTACATTTACCTTGGAGGAGGGTGACAGCTATGAAGTCCTAGGAGTGGCTTCTACATTCTGCTGAGTGAGGGTTACCCCCTCAATTTGGGAAAATTGTGGAACACGACCATTGTCACTCACAATTATAAGGGCTTCATTAAGGATGAATGACATCAGTTATGAGACTATAAATAGATGTGATATGGCTTAAGAAAGATTTTAGTCATGAATGATGGTTACCCTGGAATGCACATGTAACATGCAGTGTTTTACTTGCATTCTCATTGAAGCTGCACAGCAACCCTGAGAGGTGGGTGTTCATACCTTACACTTCAGGTAAAGAAATGGAGGCTCTTAGGTTAGGTAATTTGCCAAGACCGGTCAGGATTTGAAACTAGGTCTCCCTCCAACTTACATTCAATTGCGTTCAACTGGTAAATGGGAAATGTAGTCTTTGAGTTTCTATAACCAACTGCATAGATGTCTGGAAAGCAAAGTAAGTTAGTGATTTTAAATAACGTTGTGAAACCATAAACTAGAAAGTGGAGAAAAATTGTGAATGATTAAATGGACGGAGGAAAATGCCTTTAAAAAAAGGAACAACCAAAGAGGAGAGAAGATGACAATTTATTAAGTATCCCTAAGTCTGTTACATCAAAGTTAATGATTAGCTATTATCCTTGAAAGTAAAATAAAAATGGTTAGATAAGAGAGAGGATAAATTGGTTCAGGAGTGAGGCTTGGATATTTTACAAACACATTTTTATTTATCCAGATTGGTCCTCTGTGAGAGAGGGCAAGTCTAAAATGATAGAATTGTGTTATCCACAATCTACAACTCCATTTAAAAAGTAATGAGTAGCTGCTTTTCAGCAACTAAAAGGAACTATACACAACAACACAGATGAATCTCGCAGACTGTTGAGTGAAAGAAGCCAGGAACAAAAGTGTATATCCTGCATGACCCAATTTATATTGGTACAAATTCAGGTGAAATTTTTATGGAATCCAATAAAAGGAAGACATTTCTTTTTTTCTTTTTTCAAAGAGAGAAATGACACAGAGGCTTCTGGGTGATAGTAATGCCCTATATTTTGGTTCAAGGTATGCTCACTCTGTAAAGGTTTACCAGCTTGTACAGGCATGATTTGGTGCACATTTCTGTACATATGTGTTCTAAGTTTAAAAAGTTTGCGTGGAGAGGATAATGAGTTGAAAACTATTTACATTAAATTTTTTCTAATATTGCTTAACTCAGGGCAGTCTAAGACATATATCATCAATTGAAAACAAAGATTTTTAATGTCACATATAAGTCAATGCAAGGGTCCCCTTCCTCCCTGGACACTACAAAGTTAAGGGCCCCATTTGCTAGATTTTTTTTTAAAGTAAACAAATTGCCTTTAGATGTAAGGCTAAGATTAAGAAATAGACGCAAAGAACCTTTTTCTCCTTTCTTTACCTGGATTCCAATCCTGAACACAATTTAGTGACAAAAAGACTTCTTAATCCATCAAGGAAAAATTGCTTCTTATTTAATAGTGCTGAGCTAACTAATCAACACCCATCATAAGAGGGGATATATTTAGAGAATGGTGTTTAAGATCTCAGGTAGGGGGCCTAGAGACATTTCTAAGCCCTACCCAGATGTTCTACACACCTCTATACTTCTCCATTGCAGGGCCAGCCTCTCTCAAACTGTAAAACATCTGGAGAGATTTAAATTCAATTATGTAAAGAAAAGTGCATCTGGGCTGCAAATTTTTATATAAAGCTGTGAAAAAAAACAGCCAGGATTTGTTTTCTGTGAAACACACACACACACACACACACACACATTTTTTTATGGACTCCAACACAAGTAAATCTTGTTCATCTGGCTCTTAAGTTAAAAATGATAGACATCGATCTCAGGTGTTTATTTGATTGCTGGCAGCAATTAATCTTTGTTTCTAATAGAATGAAATAGAGAACAAATGGCAGCGTTTCTCACATTTGTGCAGTTATCTTAGTTTTCTATACACAGTGTGATACTAATTCGTGGACTTGTTCCATGTATTTTAGACAATTTTCAAAAATGGGATTTGTGGATGACAAACGGATTGCAATTTGGGGCTGGGTGAGTAGTTTGGCTGATGACTCTGTATGCCTTCCTTAGTGAATATAACCCAGAGCAGGATAATTTACTTTTGTTTGTACATATTTGGAGGTGAAAATCATGTCAATCATTTCAATCTAAGAAGGTCCAATGTCTTAGATTTCTGGGCGATGAGTCCCCCCAGACTTACACTTTTGTTTATTACAATGGGATTGGGAGGTGAGGAAGGGAGAAAAAGAGGAAAGAAGAGAAAGAGGGATAAAGGGAAAGAAGGATAGAAGGAGAGAGGGAAGGAGGGAGACTTTTTCTCATGGGTCCAAGTCAGTAAAGATTTAGTGTTTATTGCTTTTTTGGTTTTGGGCGGGTTTTTTTTTGGTTTTGGTTTTGGTTTGCTTTTTGTCTTCAATTAGTACTACCCAGCAAATTTTCAATACTTTCCCCCTTACACCTACCAAGAAGAGGGACCAAGGCTCTGAAGGTGTAATCTTTAGATACTACCCAACTAAGGCCAATTTAAACCTTCTCTACCATGCTTTCTATCTCAAAAGAGGCGCAGTATATAAAGATGTGAGAAATGTGGAAACTGCGACTTGCTTACCATATGTCCTTAATTCCTTTACCTCCATAAAAATAACTGTTTCCATTTCTTAGTCATATGGAGGGTATGTAACCTCAATGGTCCTGGGAGCAGGAAGTGGCGTGTTCAAGTGTGGAATAGCCGTGGCGCCCGTGTCAAAGTGGGAGTACTATGGTAAGTGATCACTCCCAGGTACAGAGTTACTGAGTGTGAACCTTCACATTCCAATGACAAAACCATTCCTTTCTGAGTTTCAGTGTTTCTACAGTGAATAAACTGATTCATCTTAGAAGTACTTTATGGATACCTGTAATGAAACAGTCTCACTTATTCTGCCATTGTGAAATGTTAGATGGTAGTAAATGCTATCTACACGTTTAGTTACCAACCAATTCTGTTTTCTAAATGTCTTATCAACAAATTTAGTTTTCCACATTTTAAAACATCCCCAGTGCTACAATTCTTTAGATAAACCCTTCCTTCTTTTTCTTCTAACTTGAGTTTGAAGCTTCACATATTAGAACAATAAGAGAAGTATGTATCTCCTTCCCTTCAGATAAAAGTCAAATATAAGTAGTACTTTGGGTGGAAAGAAGAGACTAGGGCAGGGGAATTCCTGGGGGTTTTGTTTCCACTGTCTCTGAGTAGGTGAAAGCCACTCTAGAACATCCTGTTCACTGCTGAGAAAGTATTGTTCTATCATACGCATGTAAGGTATAATTCCCAAGTGGGAGTGGGTAAGCAGTGAAACACTAGGTAGGGGGGAAGAGCCAGAGGTGGTGAGAAGATGAATTATTTTCCTGTATCTCTTCCTACCCCATCTCAAGTCCTTTATTCAGTATAAGGATAGAATCATTCATAATGAATATGCTCATTAAATATTTAATGTCCTAATATATCGTAGTACCAGTCCTGTGGAAAACTCTTCTTTAAAGCCTCTCCAAGTTAAGAGAAGCCAATGTGTAAAAGAGACAACACTGTCTTTTAGTTTCAAAAAAATTGGAGAACATAGTTAGGATTGATCCTCACACAATAGATTTGCTTTCATGTAATACTTTCCTGCTTAATATTAATTGTTCTATTGGAAGGCTTGTTTTTGGAGACCTCTGGTGGTCAATAAAATAGAAACAATCTTTGTGAGTTTGGAACTACATAATGGTAAGAAGAGAACTTTATTAAACGTATATGGACCAACCTAACACTTGGGAAATTTCTAGAATTCTTATATATGTGCAAATTTGAACAATATTACTCGAAAATCAAATTGAAGGAGTACATTAGTGGTATTGCAAGACGTACTTCTAAAAGTTTACAACCACAACACTAAGCATTTTTTAAATAGTATTTTTAAAATTTGAGACCTTCTTACACATGTAAACCTGGTTAGCATAATAAGAAAGGGGTATTATGTTCTAGGACAAGAGGAATTGTAGCTGTTTGGGGAAATTTTTATTTTGCCCTTAAAAGCTATTCCCTCCCACCCCCCTCCATTAAATGTATAACCTAAGTTATTCATATTTAAATGTTAAAAGATGAGCATTTTAGGAAAATCTTATATTTTAAAAGTGTACTTTAAGATATATATTTTATATATTAGTGTCCTCTAGATATGTAAAATTGCTTGTAGTCTGTATTTACTTTAATCAAAATGATAAAATATTGCTGTTACTCATTTTGGAGGAAAATATTTTGACTTCCATAGGAAAAGTATGAGCAGTACACATGGAACAACTAACATTAGTTTATCAATGTAGTTTTTAATCTCCAATGCCAGTCATTCACAAAGGGTTAGGATGTTGTTTAAGCTTGTTATTTTGATGATATATTCTTCTAAATAATTAATTAAATCAATATTGAAATACCGGTACAATTATAGTGAAATTCAAGCCATTAACCTATATAGCACAATGGAAACATATTATACTTATTTATTTACTGTAACCTGGTCATGTTTCAAAAACAGTTATTTCAGATTTTTAAAGTTATATTGGAATTCAGCCACAGTAAATTTTCTCACTGATATTTTAGGAAATACATATATACATATATATATATATATACACACACATACATTTGATAGATGATTTAATTTTTTTTAATTAGGTCAAAAATATGTTTAAATATCCAAAATAACCAAACCAACAATGCATATGTTTTTCTGCCATATCTATAGATAAAACAGCTTATGTCACTTCAGCACAGATACTAAAGTAATCTGTTCCTCAATACTCAATAGTTATAACATCAGAATTGAGGAATCTCCACAAAATGAGAGAAAACAGATGTTTAATTTGCATTATGATGGAGTAGCTGAGCCGTTATAGGGTTTTACAGCAAATAAATGATAACTGAATTCTTTCCTTTCGATCTGTCTCCCCCCACCAGAAAAAATATATGATTTAAGTAAGCAACTAGTAATTGAAAATTATGAGGAGTTTCCAGTAGGAAAGAGAGTATCCTAAAGTAGAGCATATAGTGACTGATATCAGGACCAAGAAATTCACGTCAATTGAGACATTATGTGACTTGCTAATCAAGATCTTTGAGAGGGTCAGAAGATAATATAGAGTCCTTATCACTTGCCATTTGACTTTTCTGCAGGCGGATTGTTGATTGGGTTTTAGATCACCTGGTTTGATATCCCTCTGCTTTCACAGGAAGGGCTAAAGGGAATGGGCTATAGGGCTGAGTACGGAAAGGCAGGAGTCTGGCTGCTTTCAAAAGCCAAGTAGAGATGATCTGGAGGAGATACTTCTGAGGGTAACACTATAGACCTTTGCATAAGTAAAGACTATGAAAGCATATAAAGTAACCCCCAAAAAAGGGAAAAAAGATTTTATTGTATGAATTAAGTTTTTTTCTTTTCTCCATCACAGATTCAGTGTACACAGAACGTTACATGGGTCTTCCAACTCCAGAAGACAACCTTGACCATTACAGGGTAAGAGATGGTGAACTAGATCCATTTTATAACCTATTTATAAGTGGTATAAGAACATTTTTAAGTGTATCTATTCCAGAAAATATATATTTTTTATTTCCAGTGAAATTCTTGTTAAAAAGAAATAACACAGGTGGTTTAGAGATACTCCAATAGCTTCCCGTACTATATTCTGCATAATTACAGCCTTTATTGTATGCTATATAGGTCACAATATGCGTTCATTTGGAAATACAAAGCAACACCAGATAATTACTTTAATTATAAAAATTTCATTTCAGAAAACATGTCAAATTCAACGTATTCCTTTAGAGCCCAGAAGACTCTCTAAACCTTTAACTACATATTAAAATTTCTTATGGTATTATCATAATTAAGTTGTATGTACAAGCCTATAATTTTCTTATTCATAGCCAAACATGTACAGTTTTTTTCACACAAGATTTGAGTAAAGCAGGTGAGGTGTAGGTACAGGAGGGTAATACTCTGAAAAGCCCTTGAAGCCACATTACTGAATAGCATCCACAGGCTGGTTGCCTGATGGAAGAGCCAGTGGGCAGGTTGCTGTGCAGGTGGGCTATAGCATCTGAAATATGGTCTGGGAGTAGCCATCATTGGCAGCCCCCTTGTGCTAGTGTGGGTGCCACAGCAAAGCCAGGGCCCTCTCTTTGGTGGCAGCCCGCTGCAGCTGGAAGTGTCAGCCAAAGTACTAGGGACCCTTCCAGCACATTGCCCCCCAACCAGAAAAAAAAACAAC
Organism: Physeter macrocephalus; assembly: GCF_002837175.3. Lineage (NCBI taxonomy): Eukaryota > Metazoa > Chordata > Mammalia > Artiodactyla > Physeteridae > Physeter > Physeter macrocephalus. The sequence continues at coordinate 67,919,360 of NC_041215.1, read as the reverse complement.
TTTCCTGATTCTTTCATGTAAATTGAAAACCCTGAAACTTACAGATGACAAGGTCAATCATCTGATGTTTACATTCTCCGGAGGATATTCAAAACTCCTCCCAGGATAAAAAGAAAACAATAACCCATACCATTTAAGACCACAATTTCTCCTCATCTGTGCCCACAGCTCTCAATGCTTGGGCTTCCTATTCTTACATCGCTCTGAGCCATATTTGTACATTTTTGTAAGATGTCATCATTATTATGGGTTCTGAAGCCATTTGATCAAAGCACAAGAAAATGCAAATAAAATTTCTAATTTTGCAAGATATGTACAGTTTAGTTTTACCTCTTCCTTTCAGTTTTATTTAGCAAGGCTTGTGGGGGAGGGGCGGGGAGGTGTATGCGTGTGTTTGTGCCTGTGTGTGTGTTTTCATCTCTGTTTTTCAGTCAAGATAGAAAAGTAACAACCTGTAAAGTGTGATGTACCAATCATCTTCCACTACAAAGCAGTCCTGTAATCAGGTTGTCCTTATTTCTGCTGAGTGTCCCACATGATACTTTGGACTCAGTTTTTCCCATTCTTTCTCCTCCATATCCAATAAGCTGCTTTAGACATCCTTTCCCTGCTCCATAACCACATTGCTGCTGTCACATGACTACCTCCTTTTACAACAGTAACCCCATGGGTCCCCCCTTAGCTTATCTTTCTGCACTCCAGCCTGTACCACACAGAGGTGTGAGGTTAACCCTCACCCATAACACTTTCATGGACTTTTCCTGTGCACTCAACTAGTCCAGCCCTCATTCTTTAACCAGGTGTTCAACACCTTTCTTAGAATGGCCCAGTCTACCTGGAATGTTCACTGTTCTCTGAATATTTCTGGGCCTTTCCCTTTTGTGCCTTTGTCCTCTGTTCCTCGACCTGGATGTCATTCCCCCTCTGTCTTCATCCACTAGGAAACTTGTCCTGCTCGCCCAGAGGACAGCATTCTCTCTTGACTCCCATGACATTTTCCATGCATATCTTTAATCCTCAATTTATCCATCTTGGACCCATAGTTAGTTTGTACTCCTTTTTCCCCTCTGCAGTATTATTAGTCATTCAAGGCTTTGCTCAACATTGTATTCTTTGGATCACCCAGTATGAAATAGAAACCTTAAAACCTTTTTTGATTTAATTTTAAAACTTTTTGAAGGGAAACATTGTTATAAAAATTATATGTCTCCATCATTTCTCTCATTTTACAGCTGGAATTTTCTTGCTAGTGACCCAACCAGGATCCCTCCTGTGGTGTGCCATCTTTGGGGCATGGCTAAAGGGTGTTCTCAAATATCCTAAAGTACTAAAAACTCCCAAAACATCAGAGGTGTACTGCCTGGGACCCTCATCCTGACTCTAGAACCTGGTGGACGATGAGTCAAAAGTTCATTTTAAAAATCCCATTTTGGGGCTTCCCTGGTGGCGCAGTGGTTGAGAGTCCGCCTGCCGATGCAGGGGACACGGGTTCGTGCCCCGGTCCGGGAAGATCCCACATGCCGCGGAGCGGCTGGGCCCGTGAGCCATGGCCGCTGAGCCTGCGCGTCCGGAGCCTGTGCTCCGCAACGGGAGAGGCCACAACAGTGAGAGGGCCGCGTACCGCAAAAATAAATAAATAAATAAATAAATAAATAAATAAATCCCATTTTGAAAGTCTTTGAACCTAGAAACACAGGGTCAAGTCTAAACCTTGACATCCGAGGAAGTCCCTGGCACCTACCCTACTGCACTTCAAGAACATCAGCCAACAGGGTGTTTCCTCTTCAACCAGCCCTCCCCCTAGAGGATAATTAGTTTTAATCTGCCATGTCAACCTGTATCTTTCTCCAGGTTCTCCCATAGGCTCCTCCTTCCCACACCCATCCCCCTCTTCTCCAACTCTACCCCCCACTGAGGTGGCCATTTTCATCTCTCCCCTTAGATGTTCTCTGCATGAGGTAGTCATGTAAATAGAAGTCACTTCCTCCTACCGATGGCAATACACGAACACTGGGAGCACAAAGTCACTGTCTCACTTCACTGCACAGATGGCACCCGAGGACTGTTTAATCCTTCCACGCCAGGAGTCGGGTTTTCTTGGCACAAAATTCATTGCTGGCAATGGACACATTAAAACTGCCAGTACCAGAGAGCTAAAGGTTCCCAATGTGTTACTCAGAGGAATTATTTGGGTGGGCGACAGTTAAGGTGGGTAGGAGAAAGTGAGGCAAATGCATTCACTGTATTGTTTCCGCCCTGTAAGTTGCATCCTCAGAAAGTGGAGAACTGAATCTAAGTACCTATATTTGGTGCACAGCAGGCTTTAGAATAAAGCTGCCTTCCTTTGTTTTTTAAATGAGCCTGTGCTTTTGTCTCTGGCAAGAATACATTCAAAGATTCTATTTTCCTCCAAGGCCCCAGCTGCCCCTCTGGACCCCTGTCTTCTTTTACTTCTCTTTCCCAGGTTGCTTTTATTTCCTCCCTTTCTCTCTCCTTCTCTCCCTCCCTCCTTCTGCTCTCTTGGAAAAGACAAAAGAGACAATTCCTTACTGGCTTTCGCTGCTCTGTGCAGTTCCGTAGGTCAGGAGGAAATAGTTTGAAAATGAGTCCCAGGTAGTCTAGACTATTGACTTTCTTTAGCACATCCAGGATAGGAATGATCGAAGTGTGTAATAAGCAAGGTCCTGTGATCGTTGTACACCTTTTCAGCTATAGAATCATTATCAGTAGTCAGAATTACAGCCTTTGCAAGAGAATGTAATGTTTAATAAAATTCAAATGAGGAGAGGATTCATTTTTAAGTCATTGATGACCCAGATTTGAAAGAATTTAGACAAGCACACCAAGAGAAGCACATTTTGTGAAATAAAGGTCCTACTTACTATTTAGGAAAGGAAGTTGAAGGGAACCATTTATATATGCAAATGGAACAGGCAGGGATGTCATGTATAGTTGTTCAGCTTGTACACTGTTGGAATCTAGTCTATGCTTCATTCTCTAAGGCGTGCACCTCTGGGGCTGGATCCAACCGGAGGGAGTACCTTTTCTTATTCTCACAAAGCTGCCATATAAATTAGGAGACCCTGGGACTAAGGCTTGGACCCAATGCAATGACACAAATGGTGAGTCCATAAGACTCCTTTTGTAGATAGTCACCTACCCACTGCCGAGTGGCAGGGCAGGAGCACGTTTAAAGGCTACCAGGGACTCAAAGAGGAAGGAAGCTGTTCATCTCCCTGAAACTCCAAGAAGCTGGTCCCAGAAGCTCTAAGTAGGCAGGCAGAGTGGAGGGATGACAGTGTAGCTAATAAGCAGTATAAGCAGACTCACTGCCGTGAGTCTCAGTCCGAGTCTCAGTCCACAGCCGACAGAAATGGTGACAGATTTGAGCAAAAGAATCAGATAGACAATGAGACAACCCTCACCCCCAATAGCGATAAGCAGATAGCAACCGTGGTCCCACCTTGAGGAGTGGGTTCCTGACTAACATTGATGAATGGTCTCTCTATGGTCAATCACAGGTCTTTTAGTCAAACCTGTAAAAAAAAATATTCACACCTGGTAGACTTTCATTCACCCATTCAAGGTGCCTGGTGTTTTAGTTGTTCAGAAGTTGATTACCTTGTTGGTGAGACAAAACATACAGGCAAAATTTTTGAAGAGAAATAAAAGAGAGTAGTAATAGGGTTTCCCTGGTGGCGCAGTGGTTGAGAATCTGCCTGCCAATGCAGGGGACACGGATTCGAGCCCTGGTCTGGGAAGATCCCACATGCCGTGGAGCAACTAGGCCCGTGAGCCACGGCCGCTGAGCATGCGCGTCCGGAGCCTGTGCTCCGCAACAAGAGAGGCTGCGATAGTGAGAGGCCCGTGCACCGCGATGAAGAGTGGCCCCCTCTCGCCACAACTAGAGAAAGCCCTCGCACAGAAACGAAGACCCAACACAGCCAAAAAAAGTAAATAATAAATAAATTTTTTAAAAAAAGAGAGTAGTAATAAAGCATGAACTTGAACGTGACAAAGTGCCCAGTATGTATGGAAAACACTAGTAGTTCCAAATTGTGACTCTGGAGCCCCAGGAATTCTGTGCCTTCTGAGCATGTAGGGAGGGAAGGGAAGTGGCTGAGAAGTTAGGGTTTCACCTCCCCCAACTCCTCTCAACCGAGGGGGGGGGGCGTCTGGTTTCATTTATTTCATTCATTTTTAAAATTCACTTAATAAGTGCTTGCTTCTATGGCCAGACACTGTTCTAAGCTCTTTCCATGGGTTATTAGGTTCAGTTCTCCCTCAGATTCTCTGAGATAAGTGCTCTAATTATCTCCATTTTATTGACCTAGAAACGGAAGCACAAAAAGTTATATAAGATGTAGCTACTGAGGGGTAAGAAAGGGAGAGGGCACTTATCTGGAGCCAGTTAAGGAAGACTTCTGGGAGATGCAGCGGAATAGCGTAGGTGCTCTCCACAGGCTGCCAGAGGGGCCGACAAGGCAGAGGAGCACAGTAGACCCACGAGTGGCAGCAAGCAGAGCTGGTTTTCTGGGGATCTGTGAAGCAGGTTGGATGAACTGAGGGATAACACAGAGCAGGGATGTGGGAGGAGCAGGCCAAATGGTGGCTAATAAGGCAGGATGGGAGACCAGGGAGGGAATGGACTTACAGAGAGCAGCATCAGATCAAGGGCAAGAGAAACGGGGCCCAAGTCCTGAGCCTTGTTGCCAAGAGAAGAGGGCAGCCTGGAACACACAGAAGGGACTGATTTAACTTGTAGAGGAGATTTATTTTGCATTTTGCTCAGAATTTGATAGGCTTTTGGCAAGTGTACGAAACAGTCATAGATTTGGCAGTCTTCTGCTAGCAGATTTGAAATGTTCAATCCTTAAGAACTGCTGCATCGTTAGGTTATGCAAAACAGGGTGCAATTTTGTAAATATGCCATCTTGTACTGATTTGACATTTGTTCTATTATCCTAGAATATGCCAAAGGGAGAGAGACCTTCAGATTTAAGCCAAACCTTAACTTGTTTGTTGAGTGCTGATAAAATGTTGACTGCTGTGTGATCTTTAAAGAAGCCAGTGTTGCTGGGTGAGGCCTGAGGTAGGGCCCCCTGTAGGCGGATGGGAGCTCTTTCCTTGGCATCTCACCGGTACAGTTGTTTGATGGATATGGACAAGTAAAACATCTGATGTGGTGGGTTGAATTAATTTTCCCTTAAAAATGTTCTGTGGCCTCTGTTGTGGCATTAATGGTGCTTCCCCAAACAGCCTCACCTAATATTATTTATGAGGCTTTGGTCACAAGTGGGAGAATGCACAGAGCAAAGTCAGTACACTCGGGGTACTGTCTCACTGAAGTAATAGGGTGTCCATGACACCTGTGGCTGTTTGCTTTTTCTACCAGAGCTTGGAAATGACAATGCGGTGTTTGGCTGTGAAGTGAAGGGACACTAGAATTTGATGTCAAGAGGCATGGGCTTTTGAGTCTGACCTGTGCTAAAACTCTGTTTCCACCACCTATTAGCTAGGAGAGGTTACTAAACCTCTCTGAACCTCCGTTTCCTCATCTGAATAATGGGGAGAATCAGAGCTACCTCATGGGGTTATTGAAAGGATTAAACGAGACACCTATGCCTGCCATGAAATAAGCTTACAAAAACATGGAGGCTGCCACCATTATTCTCAGGAAGCAAATTGTCCGTATGGTTCCTGGATGGTGCAAGGGGTAGCTTAAAAATTGTCAGACCTTCTGTTTCTCACAGTACTTCCCCACTCTTACCAGCTCTCTCTTTTATTTCAAAAATACAAAGATTTATTTGCTGGAAGGTAACTGAGGAACCAGCATGATCCAACGAGCAGCTACAGATGGTTCTTCTTGGGGCTTGAAGGAAAAGCTCCTCGCAGAGATGCTGTGGATCATCACTGCCACTGGACCAATCCTTCCCACTTCACTTTGCCAGGCTGTTGCTGGCAGCGGGGCTCTCCGGAAGTTTCTAGCCTCGGGAGGGTGCCAACTGCACCACCATTGCATCCTTGCCCATTTATCACTCTAAACTTCCTTTTTAGGAGCTGGTGACAGACTATTCGGCTTCTAACTTAGTCATCCATTTCCTTTTTTATTTCTGTTTCCATCGATAGGCAAATGGGGATTATCCTGTTTTGGTGGGTTGAAATAGCACAATTGAATTATTTCTGGTCATTAATTCTCCCTTAACTTAGTGCGTGCATTTCTTTCACTGACTTTGGCTGCCTTTCACGGGTTAAAGTGTGCCATACAGCGGACTGTCAAGAGTCTCTCTCGATTGAGAAGCCAGGATGCTCAGTCTAGTAGGGAATGATTGGTGGTTCCAGAGGCAAGGTGACACAGCTGCATCTTTCCAGGAGGGCATAATGTTCTCAGGAGCCTGGGAGCCTTGAAATGGGTGTGTGCCTGAGGCTGCCTGGCTCCCGTGCACTGAGAGGTCCCTCCTGACGCAACTCCCAGCGAGCAGGGGGCATGTGCATTGGAAATGACACGCTTATCTTGTGGTTGCAGGGGAAGCTTTTGTTTTATTTTTCCCTTGCTGCATTAAAGTATTTGTCTTTCTTTCTTTGTAGTGTAATATTGTTAATGTAAAACAATTTGCATCATGACACTTTTATCACAGTTTTCGTCTTTTTCTCAGTATGTTGCATTTCTCACCATGTCTAGTTCATCACAGCTACAGTGTGTACATCACAACATTTATCTTAGGCTCAGGGTTTTACTTGTTTATAAAAATTGTCTTCTTTCAGCCTGTATTCACTCCATTTAAGAAAAAAAAGGCAGCCAGAAACTGTTTTGGTCCAAACTCCAGTAGTTATCACATTCCTTGCTAACTGTCCTGCGTATTTATATGTCTCCTAACTATTACTCTATGTTTCGGTGACATTTCTCAGTCTCGTGGCTCAGGGAGGTTGTGGAGCAGCTTTTGCTGTGCACTCTGCCACGCAAGGAAGGCCCGAGAGGCTTTTGGAGGGGAGGGGAGGTGACACACCTGGATATTTGGGCCACGTCTAGGTGCTAAAGTTGACTACCTTTGGCAAGCGAAGAGCTGGGTTTCTTGTGGGGAGAAACAAGGTGGAGGAGACAGCCGTGTAGCCGCAGAAAGGATGGTGCAGGAGGACTCGGATGAGGGCGCCGGGTCTGGGGCTCAGCCTGGCAGTGTTCACTGTTGGTGGGCCAGCCCCAGTCTCTGCTGTCGCCAGCTTTGAATCCTACACTGGCCTTTTGGGAGATTGATTTTGACCCTTTCCTCTCTCCAGGGCAGGACATCGCTCAGGGTTCTGTTGCTTCATTAGGCTCTGCGTCAACCACACAGTCCAAAACGCCTCACAAGTCTCGAAGGTCTGTGCGAGCCAGCTCTCTTCCAATGAATTCACTCTAAGAAGGCATGAGAACGCAGGGGGCAAAGAACACCCAGTGTGTTTGTGTACTGCAAATCCCAGAACAGTTCAGTAACAATTTCTTTCTCCCTGTATCTTTGCTGGAAGACCACATCATGAGCAGCTTGGAATTTTAGTGGAGACTCAGTGCAGCATAGGAGGTAAAAGAGGTTCTGCCATCAGACTTTGTGTCCAGCTCCGACTTCTCCCTGAAGTAACCTGGCGTACTTTATTGTCTCCGTGTAGAAGTGGGATTGCTATAGACCCATCTTGCAGGAATGTCATGAGGATTAAATAGAACAGTGCTTTTATAAATCCTTTAAGATGCTTAGCAGAGTGACTGGCACAGAGTACACAATAAGTATCAGCGCTTATTACTAATGGCATGGTGTATGGATTGAAAGTGGGCAAAACATATCTTGGTAAATTTCAGAGTGAGAATATTTTATTCCACCTCCCCTAGCTGTTCCCACTTGCCTCTGCAAAACTAGGACCGAATATAGTGAAGAGTACAATATAAGTGCCTACATTTCTTTTGTTTATTCCTTTAATTGATATTTAGCTTTCTATTAAATGCTCAGGATAGAGTAATGAACAATATAAATTCCTCTTCTCATGGATCTTATTGTTTAGTTGGTCATATGACAAATAAATATTGATCGACTTGAAAAAATGAATGGATGGAAGAATGAATGGAGTATAATGTTGGGATGGATGGATGGATGGATGGATGGATGGATGGATGGATTCATCTGGGACATCTCACCAGATGACACGTTTCTTAAAGTAAAATAGAAGTGCGACTTTTAGTGAGTCCTAGGTGTTTATTCTGAAAGTTCGTGGGTAAATTCTCAATTTGGGTCAGAAATGCCATATGGTCAGGACAAGTGGGACCCAGCCTGCACAGGAGTGGGAGGGCCTTTGCTCTAAGCTTTCCAGGAGAAGATCACCTTGATAGCCTCAGTCAACACAAATATGTTGGGTGACTTTGTCCTGAAAGTTGTAGACAGAATGTCTTTTTTCCAGAAACACTGTGTCACACCATCCTCACATCGCCATAATTTTTTTTTTGACAGCCTCACCCGTTTTCTCTATCGCCATAATTTAACCTTAAAAAAAGCCATGTCTCTTGATTTCTATTTCAGTGAGAGCAAGAGGAGTTAATCTTCCTCCCATTTCAAAGAAAACAACACTCAGAAGCATGTCTCTAGGTGCACAGCTCTCTGATATTGAAGCTGGGGCTAGAATGCAAACATTTGGACCTTAGCCCCATCCCCTTCCAGCCAGACCTTCAGGATTCCCATCAAAATATTAAGCTGATGTTAGCTACAAAGATGTCTGTCAAACACAAACCTTGCCTCTCATAAAGTTGACTTTGATTCACCAAGATGCTGCAGGATGAGCTGGCTGATTTTAAACCCATAGGGAGGCTATTGGCCCTTCCTCTGCCCAACAATAGAAGCAGAGTCCGGCTCACCCCTTCCCAAAGTTGCTACAATGTCTGTGACATTCTTACCTTCATCCCAACTCTGCAAACATCTCCAAATTAAGATCAGATGACTAGTTCTATACTTTCAAAGCTTTTCCACCAAAGACTCCACCCTCATTCTAGAAGTCCTACCTGTCCAAGGTCATGAAACAGCCTTCAGAAAGCTGACCTCCCAGTTTTTTCTCCTAATTCCCTGGCTTGATCCAAAAGCAGCACTTTCCCCAGTGCAGAATGAGGCAGACAACAAACACCCACTGATTTTCTAAGGCCATACTTGATCTTTTTCACCCCTTTCCCCTCCCATATGTTACACTTGCCTAGGTTTTAAACATCTGTTCCAAAAAAGGTAATACTTGCTTCTCATTCAGAGCCTAGCAATGTGGACCAAAGTTCATATGACATATTGCAGAGTATGTTTAGTTGCAAATGCTATGTACAGGCTCTTTGAAATGTAGCATGTATGGCACCATGTGACACATGGTTGCCATGGCAATACACTTTTTGGCTGAACTACAGCATAAGCCCATGGAACATACATTGCTAATATGAGACTCTGCCCTGTGCTAATGCATAGGACACAGCCAATCTGGGATCTGGGACTCAAGGGGTTTCACATGCAGCCTGGGGGGCAGATGCCCTCTTCTGCATGTGCAGGGAAGATGTGGCATCCTTCCTTTCCGGTCCTGTCTCACAGGGACAGGGCATGCTGTACATTCTGCCATGCATGGAGACAGCATTTGCTTGAATATCGGTTTGCTATATTTTGTATCAAAGGGGGCCCCAGCTGAAAACATTTTATTTTGTAAACTGAAGTGAAAAATCAGTTTATGGCAGATCTTTTTTTGAATAATGACATTCTTTTTCCCAATTCCAGAATTCAACAGTCATGAGCAGAGCTGAAAATTTTAAACAAGTTGAGTACCTCCTTATTCATGGAACAGCAGATGGTGAGTTTCAGTTAATTAGACTTTTTAGTATCACAGACAGGTTTGCAATTTCACTACTGACAAAACAAAAGCATGAGGGGCAAGACTGTTACATTTACTTCAATAAAACAGTGTTGCTTTCCACAACTCACTTGTCTTGGCCTAAATGGGATGCTGAATCCTAGAACTTCAAACCGTCCCTTTCTTCTTGTGCCTTTCCCACCCTTCCTACCAGAAAAGTGGAGCAGGCTTTTAGTTACTTTATGTTTCCTTTCTCTCCCTGCAGATAACGTTCACTTTCAGCAGTCAGCTCAGATCTCCAAAGCCCTGGTGGATGCTGGAGTGGATTTCCAATCAATGGTATAGCAAAACTTCCTGCAAGGGGAGGGAACTTCCTGGTGGGGTCTGGTTCCCTGCTTGGAACTACGTCTCCGGGGACAGAAGCAAAAAGAGTCTTATTTTTCCAATGAGAAGTTGAAGAAGTGATATCCTTGAGTCATAAAGAGAGTCATGTTCAATATCATACAGTTGGGGGTTGAGAAGCACAATATTGCATATCCTGAGAGGGTCAAAACCCTAGTCCTGTGATTGTCCCGTCTCTCCCTATTTTGATTAAAAAGTAATCACTTACCCAGTGAACGTGTGGCAGAGTAATTCTAAAGTGAAATCAGCATGATAATAGCTCAGGTCAAATATGCAAATCCATCTCTAGTATGTGTTACTAGCCCTTCTAACAACAGTGGGGTATCGGTAATCAGTGCGCTTCAGTTTTTGCAACTTCCATGTTATCTTTTGTTGAACACCACAGGTTATAAACAATTAGGCTGGTTTTATAAAGTCGGAAATGGCTAGAGCTGTTGTTGCCTGTTCAGAGGATGTTTCTAGGTATTAAGTCAAATTCATTTTACGCACTAGACCTTTTCAGATTGAGAAGAAAAAAAGATTATATATATGTGTGTGTGTGTTGCACTAAATATTTTTGTGTTAAGTCCTTTCTTTTCTGTATTAGTTTAAAAAGCCTGCTTTCCCTCACTCTCTTTTAACGTACACACTTTGCTCCGTGCTCAGTTCAAACAGAGCCTACTGTATAAAAGTGGGACAGTCATTTGATACCACAAAACCTGGCATATATTTTGGGGGTTAGATTCTTATGAGGTTGAGGTGTATCCTTCCACTGTTGGAAGAAAAGACATGATACTTTAAGCCATTTTTGAAAATTAATTTATGTCTCCATAATATATGTTTGCCTGGCAGTGACTTCCCACTTGTTTCATGTAGTGGGATGAGTTGATAAATTTTTGCCTCAGGTCATCAACTCATCCTACATAAATGTCAGACATGCAGATAAGAGATTCCAGTGAAATTCCAGTGAAAAAGTGTTTGCAAATAATACATTTGACGTTTGACTTCATATGTTATGCTAAACATATGTATGGAATATCGAAATAGATTTTTTTCTAGTGCCTTAGTGATATATATTAGGAAAAATTGCTTTCTAAAAACTCATTTATTTTAATAGTTTATCTTACTGCAGTGTAGGAGAAATTTAACAGTTGATAACACTTAATTAAAGTGGGCTTTACAGGATAAACATTCCCTCCTATGCATGATGTGTTTCTAAGTGTCCTTCGAGTCAAATTTGAAAATGGACTTGGATATTTTAATTATACATATCCTTAAAGCACTATGCAGTGAAGTCAAATTCACAGTGAGTTGTCTCAGCACCTGCAAAGGACGATCAGAGACTCCTGCAGGACAGAACTACATGCCCTGGAAAAGCTCTGGGAGGAAATGAGAAACCCTCTTTGATCACATTTCAGTTTATAAACTGATTGAAGAATTAAAACATCCTGTGTTATTCCATGTTTGCTCATGAGAACTCACTTGGGTTAAAAAAAAAAAAAAAAGACAACTGACTTCCTAATTCTGTCCTTTCTTTTTCTCTCCAGTGGTATACAGATGAAGACCATGGGATCGCCAGCAGCACAGCACACCAACACATATACACCCACATGAGCCACTTCCTAAAGCAATGCTTCTCTCTACCTTAGCACCTTAGAACAGCATGCCATTTAAAGCTTCTGAAAAGCCACTTTTGCTCTCATTATCTCAAAACTGCACCATCAAGATGATGCTGTTAAAAAAGTACACTCAAATCAAGAAACGTAAGGTTACCTTTGTTCCCAAATTTCATATCTATAACCCGAAGTAGGGACTTCTGTCTTTGCAACAGATTATTACCTTACGGAAGTTTGAATTATTCAGTTTGGTTTTGTTTATTATTTAAAATCACTTCCATATCAGTTAGTGAAACAACAAATAAGAATTGTTTTTATGGGAGCTTTGCAGAGGTTCCCTGGGCAGCATTTTTTTCTAACTGGACTAGACTTGTTCTCTTCTTGGAAGGAATGGCAGGATGTGGGCCGTGATATCACTGAGGCAGGGGTAAGAAAAGAGGGGGTAGGGAGAGAAGCTGGCAGGGCGAGGCTGTGAACCCCAGTCCAAGCCTGCTGACCCGACCAGGCTGCTATCGGCTCCTCGAAGAGCTGTTCACAGCCAGACTGGCACAGTTTTCTGAGAAAGACTATTCAAACAGTCTCAGGAAATCATATATGCAAAAGCACTGACTTCTGAATAAAACCACAGCAGTTGAATAGACTCCAAAGAAATGAGAGAGAAACTGCCAACAATGCAGGGCCCCCAGGTGCCAGTTATGGCTATAGGTGCTACAAAAACACAGCAAGGGTGATGGGAAAGCATTGTAAATGTGCTTTAAAAATACTGATGTTTCCTAGTGAGAGAGGCAGCTTGGAACGGAGATGTGAACACATCAGCTTGCCCTGTTAAGAGATGAAAATATTTGTATTGCAAATCCTAACTTGAAGGAGTCTTTGCATCAGTTTTTCTAATTTCATTTCTTTGAGCATCTAATTAAAAGAATATTTTAACTTCCTTGGACTTGTTTTTAAAAATTGAAAATTAGCTACAAATGTGTGTAATATGATTCCCACTCTACATATGGTGGAATTTCTCCTGGTCAGTAATAAATGTGCCTTCATTTTTTCAGAGGTAATGAGTTCTGTGTCTTGAATCAGACCTAAACTGCATTGGCATATGGACACGCTTACTCAGAAAGGCTCTTGTTTATTTTGCTTGTTATCCCAAACTGCCTCGTAAACATGGAGAGGGTTCAGTTTTTGTAAGAAATAGATACATAGAAATGTGTTAAATTAAGCAATTCATAGCGATTTTATCTAATACATATACAATTACTGTTATCATACATATATATAAGCTTTTGAAAAATCAACTCAAAATAGTTTTGGTTATTTATATAATACATACTATATCATTTTATTCCGGGGAACTACGATGAGTCTCATAATATCAGATAATCTCGACAGTATCATCTTGGTAGCCCATATGGCTCAGTAGAAGTTAAAAAAAAAAAAAAGTCAACAACTTAAGTGTTTCATTATTTTTGGTTGACATAACTATATTAATGAAACCATGCATTTAAGATGCTGAGATAACTGAGGACACATAATATTTTTGTTCAATTATTTGCAAAATGGCCTTAGTTTTAAAAATTGATTTTATGAACTCAAACATAGTTTCAAACGTAGCTGGAAAAAGTTGTCCCAGACAGAATGAGTTACAGCATAAAAATCTAAAAATGGAAGAATTGGAAAAAATCTATCAATTCAACATGAGACTGGTGAGTCATGCATAGGAATGAACAGAAGATTGTGAAATTGTTTCAACTGTATTTTCAGCGCATGGCATTGAGTAATTAAGTCTCAAAATATCATTCATTCATTGGAACCATAAGCCTTAATTAAGCCTCAAATAGCATTCATTCATTGGAACCATAAGCCAACCTTCAAACCCTATAGGGCTCTTGTCATAATTCTAATAATAGAGTGCAATCATTGTAAGTAGCTGGACCAATCTTTGCGGAGTTCTATATCCAGAAACACTAATCATAGGTCATATGTTCACATCCTGGATTGAATTAGTAATCATAAAGCAAATTAAGTAAAAATTCTCCTTTTATCTTAATTGAAACCAGACATTGTGCAATATCAGGTATTGTTCAGATATTAATAAGACAATTTTACAACAGTAGATGTACAATATCAGATACTATACAGATATTAAGAGGTTATATAATATCTGATATTGTACAACTATTGTACAATGTCAAAACTGTATGAATTTATTGTTTCTTTAGTTTCAAAACGTGCCCAATGTTTTCTCTGAGCCCAGAGGTAATAAAAAAACCCCAGCACGTATTTTTCACATAATGAGGGTTGCAAATGGTGATGATGTGACTGAAGTTAAAGTAAATTTCATCTGACCCTCATAGGACAAGTTTTACTCTCCAGTAAGAGTTTTAAATTAGTTTATTGAGGAAGGAAGTTAAATTGACAAATAAATTCGAGATAGACTTAGTCTGAGGGTAGGTTTGAAACACACAGGAACTAGTCATACCAGTAAGATGTGCAGACTTGCCTGCCTTTGACTGTCACAGCCTCACCAGGCACCTGGATGCTAAGATCCTTTCGTAAACAACCTGTTAGAGTGCACGGGTGCCCAGGAACACACGTGGCAAAGGAAGGGAGAAATTGTCACTTCCCTTCTATGGATACAGTGTTTCTTTTTAAAGTTTTGATCAAGATTTTTAGAAAATCACTTTATAGATTATTTTCGAACTTTTTAAAATTGGAAATCTTGCCAGAAATGATTACATACCTCCATGCTTTCTTAAATAACCGGCATAGACCATAATTCAATGCATCGTGATGACTCAAGGCCACCACAATGAAGATCAATGAACACATCAGGCTGTATGTCATTCTGAGTGTTTTATATTCACAGGTGGTCACTGAGGCTAGTAGTTTCACCACTTGGCATTTGTTGCTTTTGCTCTAAGTTGATGTGAGAATTCCAATGTATAAAACTATTAGATTTGTACAATATTTAAGATTCAATAAGCTCTAAATGAAAAACAATACCAAAACAGAAGAATGGGTTTTTTTCAGAGTAAAGTAAGAGAATTTTGTTCTTCCAACTTTGTGACAGCAGTGTCCGAGAACAGTATTACATACGTCCTGAGAGATCTGGAGTGTGTATTCAAGATGTCTGAGGGACACGGATGGTTGAGAATGAGAGATGAATGTGGGTAATAAAGCATAACGTCACTACCCTTAAGAAAAGCTCAGAGCATGGGATTAATAAGACCAATGTCATGCTCAGTAGAAATGTATCATCTCTCTGAATGTCACCTTTCTGTGACATATTAACATTTAAACTCAAGGCTTTGAATTAATAAAAAGAAAGATAATTTTCTTACTGCCAAATTGAGAAGGGTGTCTTTTCTGGAATTGAACTCCAGCAAACTCAGTCAAAATTCTTATTCTAAATAATCTTTCATCTGAGCAGTCACCCCAAGTTTGTCAGATTATTTAAAATGCATGTATGGTGAAAAGTGTGACCCATCAAACAACGAAAACTCTAATTGTTCCAATTAGTTTCTCCTATCCAAAGTCATGATATTTGTGACTTGTGAGCAAAAATAGTATTTCATTGAGTAGGTTTGGTTTCTAGTGTTAATCACAGAAGGATGAGTGACAAAGAAAATGTAACAAACTGAGAAGAAATATTACTCAACCCAATTCTGGTTGCATGAGCCAGAATGACTGCCTGGTTAAGAAGGAAGGCGGCCACATCTTGCCTCCTGCTGGACAGTAAGTGCACTCCAGCCGAGGCTAGGCGGACGTGAGTTAGAATCTCAGCATCGACACTCACAGTGAGGAACATTTTAAAAAACATTGCTTAGCCTCTTTGAACCCCAGTTACTTAATTGGAAAGAGATACCAAAATACCTACCTCCCATACCTGTTGCATTGCTGTGGAGGTTTATACACCATGCCTGGTTTGATGATTCCATGGGTCGCACCAGTTCTCCCCCTGGGCGTCTTGTGTCCGCAGGTTTGGGGCATATGAAGGTGCTCTGTAAGCTTTTGCTTTTGTTCCAATGCTGCCGTGTCAGTGAGAATCCTTTCTGGATCCTTAATGATTCTTAATAAACTGAGAGGTCACATCTTCGATATATTTTACTTACGATTCTGTCTACAGCCTTTGCTGGCTGAATAAACAGCAAAGCACAGAAAGAACTGGGCTCCGGAGAGTTACAAAGAAGGGATGAAACACTATTCTTACCTTTAAGGAGCTTATAAACAAATGGAAGAAATCTGTGACTCTACACACGCTTGAAGGTAAAAGTACCTGGATCTAAAGCTAAGTCTATGGATGGATGACATAAGTGGTATGAAGAGGTGAGCAGGCGGAGGGTGGTTTCTGGACTCATATGAGCCAGCCATTGGCTGAATTTTGTACTACGCTTAGATTTCTTTAATTGTCTCAGGATTACTGCTGATACCATGTTTTTCTGAACATTTTTGAAAAATACAACCCAAAACATTATATAAAGGAATGCTCTATGTGAAAGGATTTATCATAAAGTTCTTGTGCCTGTAGTTACTTATTAAGTACCTACAGAATATGCTTGAGCCTGTTTTGTTTCAATCATAATAAAAGTTTATAGACCACTCAATGAGAGTTTGGTTTGAGTCTCTGAGAGTCATCCTGAGTACAGGATCCCTAAGGAAATAATTTCACTTTTCCCCCACTATGTTTTCTACCGTGCTGCCAGACTAATCTTTCCCAAAATGCATGCCTCTCCATTACTCAAAACTCTTAGTGGATAAAGTTGAACTATCCTAACATAAAATTTAACATCATTTATAATGTCTCCAACTTGTATTCCTACCTTTTCATACAGGTCCTGACCACACTCCTAACACCCCACCATATTGGGCTGTCTGCTGGATTTCAAATATGTCATACATCACATATGTCAGGCTCCTGTTATACCACATATATTTACTTTCTATTTTATTTTCCCAATACTGACATGTTTGAGATCTTTGCAGTTCTTGGAGTAGGTTTCCTTCCCCACATCCATCCTAATTCATACGCTACCTCTTATATAACATTTTCTTCAAACTTAGCCCTACTCAAAATTCCATCCTTGAGTTATTCACTTTCATCATACAACCAACTCAGTACACATCACTTTATGTTACAGGTATGTGTCTACCCTGCCCTTAGAAGCGAGGCTCACAGTCCTATTTTCAAAGTTCCAGCACAAAAAGTAGTGGCCATTACACCAATAGAAACTGTAATGAAGTGACAGCTGTGTCCGTGAGCTACAGTTTTCTAAGGAAAACACCGAAAGAGCTCTCTAAAAGTATTACAAGTAATCCTTGCATATTGGGCTTCTCCAAGGGGACTGATTACAAGCAGACTTTCAAAGTAGATAGAGAATCATCATATTACCCAGATTACTCTCATAAAAATTTCAAATGGTTGTAATCTCATTTCATTGTATGAATATACAAGAGAGATATATTGGAAAATTTGGAGAGCAATATTGCAATGATAGTAAAATAGTCCCACACCTAGAAGCAAAGAGGCTGAAGTTCAATAGAAACAGAGATAGATCAGTGTAGGTTAAAAAAATAATGAGTCACACTTTTAACAGCCCAGAAAAATCCTAAAAGATTTAGGGATTGTATTGAAATACAAGTTGGTAGTGAATCACCTGTGGAGAGTTTCTATAAGGCTAAACTACACCAAGGAGATACTCAAATTATATTTAGGAGAAACTTCCCAATATTGAAGGCTGTTAAGTGAAAGCAATTACAAAGTAAACTCATGAGCCAAGAGAAAAATACTAACCAGTACATTACAGTTCTGAATGCAGTTACCTCCATAACATATTGCTACATGGCTACAAAAGAATATTGGTCCCATCTGATCTACTGTAACAAACAGAGAGGAGACAAATTTTAGAAAATGCTTTTCCCAAGAGGGGTAAAAACTGAAGCCTAAGGAGTTCTAATAATGGGAAATCCTACTAAGGATCTTAGAAGCTTTTACTAGTCATGGGTACAATGTCATTTGTATCTAAGTCACTGCTCTCCAGGAAAATGAAGAGGTACATCCTAATATAGCTCTCATCATAGTTTGTTCATAAAGTTCAAATTGTTTGAATACCCTTGAAACGTCGACATCACCAAGTTTGCTTAACATCAGGGGTGTGTCTAAATTTAAATATTACGTTCAATCAAAATGTTCTACATTGATAAGGAAAGAAAGACAAAACGCTTTGCATCACAATTTAAAATTTGCAAGGAAATTAGTTAGGATAAATATTTATTTCCACATAACATTTCTTAGTTGTGAAAAACACAATATCCTAGTCACATTTACACATTACTTAAACTTTGCAATAAATTACATTCAAGATATTCAGTAATTTTGACCAGGAATCTGAAATTAGGAGGAAATATATAACACTACATTTTTCTTATATTTTATATGATTTCAAAATATTAAGATTAACATAGGGATAGCATTAAAATTCACACAAGAACAAAATGACTATAAAAATACTCAGAAATACAGAATTTCATTGGATATGAGTGCTTATTCAAATAGGTGATCATGTGAAGGTTTTAATTCACTGTGATCATTTTAAACAGAACAATTATTAATATATTAAAACACTAGGAGGCTGCTTTTGGGACTGACTGGCATGTACAGCTAGTCTAAATCATAAAACAATGGGAATGGTTACATGTAGCATCTGTATTATAAAATACACAAAGGCAATGCATTTGGAATGTAAAGTTTCTGTATTTTTCCTTGGCATTTATAAACACAGACTTTATTAACTACAAACTCTTCTTATATTTTTTAGGCTTATGTTCCATAAACGAAATGGCTCCTTGAAAGACTGTGAGGGGAATTTTACAGAAGGCATCAAAATGTTGAACCCAGAGGAGGCTTTGTTGTTTATTTCCTTCAGAAGCTTAATCACAAGAGGATTTTTTTTTCCACTTTTCATGTACCCTTATACTCAGAATATTAATTCATAGTTTGGAAAAGCCATAGGGCTCTGAATTATTGTAAAACTGGACACTGAAGATTAAAAGGTTGATGATCATTGGTAATTCTTAGGAAACAAGAGCACTATGAGATTTCGTCTTTATTAATTCACATTCATTTGAAGTGAAATAAAATACTGTATTTTTAGAATGCTCAAAAATTCTTAACTTTCCTTCCTCTTGTATAAACTTAGTAAAGATGGATTATTTCATATAGACTGAAATATCTACAGAAGCTTCTCAAACAGAATCTGAAATTTTCATTTAAAAGATTATTTTTCTACAGCATGCATTTAATTAAAACGTGGGAAAGAGCTCTGCAGAAGAAAAAATGACAATGGGAGACCTATCAGTCTAACATTAGAACATGATTCAGAAGCAGCATTAAGCAGTCCACGACCTTTAGCAGTGGAATAACTGTACAGGAGTGGAATTTCATGTACAATAACTCACCATGTGGCATTCCACAAGTATGTATATAATAGGTTTATTTGGAAAACACTTGTTGTCAATGGGAGGTAAATTTAACAGCATATTTCTGATAAAGATTTATACTGAAAATCTCACAAAACCTACAAAGTTTTTCTAAAGCATTTCATACAAGCCTAGTATTTGATCATGTAATCACAACCTGAATATTAAGCAAATACTACTTGACTCTTTGCATTAGTATCTGATTCGTTTAAACAAGTTGTGAATAGGTTTCCATACATATTTTTCAAAATGACTTTAAGTTTTAGTTACATATAAATTCTTAAGTATTAAATGTATCATATTAAATCAAGGAAATGCATAAATACAATTATTAAAAAATGCTCTCAAACTAAGTTTTCGATTTGGGTCTTTTGAAATAAGTCACTAATGCTAAGCTATAAAAAATAAAAAGAAGTAAGACTACCTTTCAAAATTCTTCTAAATGAAATTATCAGGTATCTTCAGGTCCCTAAGTAGGAAAATACAAACTAGGTAATATGACTTATCTCTTTAAGAAAGCTATTGCTCTCGTAAAACTGACTATGAGAATCTAGTGTTTACAAATGTCTAAAATACAGCAAGGAACACAGAGATTCTTGCATTAGCTATTGTATATGCTCACAAGGGTGTCTCACTGTTCAGAAGTTTAAACACAGAAATGAAACGAGTATTGCACTACTTACAGTATGAAGGTGGATTTGGGATGAAAGACAGAATTTATAATACATGATCAAAGCAGTTTTATGAATAACTGTGGCACTCCTCTCATATATATGTAAAAAATAAATTGAAGATCAAGTCATAGACAAGTCTCCCTGTCAACACCTTTCCCTGAGTCAGCTTTCTTCTCTTTTCGGCTTTCAGTGCTACAGGGGAAAAAGGAGAAATGTATTATTTCAATCCAGCATGGCTACTGGGAGGTCTGCTGGTTCAGACACAAAACCCATCAACCCCAAAGCACCACAAGGGCCCTTAGGCATTGCTCTTTCATGCTGCGAAGCATAGATAGATAGCAACAATTAAAATCCTCTGCACTCAGTGAGACAGAAACCAAGAACTGCAGAAAAAGGGAAATTCAAAAAACAAACACTAAAAAACAAAAACCAGACATTTTAAAAACAGTACCCAAAGCATGCAAGATTAATACCATGGTCCTCATTTGTGCATATGAATCACTGATGATTGTTGAAAATGCCAGTCATGCCCCTGTCTTAAGATAGCACTGACACTATGAATGACATAAACCAGATGTCACAGTAGGTATTTCTGGGCCCTGCTGCAAGTGGTGCATCCTTTGTGCACAGACTGGATTCTGATCTTTGGTGAGAAGTGCGTTGTCGTCCAGAGGACAGACACGCCTCTGCTGGTCGGGAGGACCCGGTCACCCCGCACACTGCCCTCCAAACACCTGTGCTGTCTCTTCACAGACAAACCCTCCTCCTGTCCATCAGAGGAAGCATGTTTCACCTCACTCCTTCCAGAATAAACTCATTCCCAAGTGGTTTCTGTTTAAACTGTTCTCCAATTAACTTTATCAATGGGTGAACTGGTAATGTGACTCAATCATTTTTTAAAAAATATTTTTCCTATGTTCACTTTTCCTACTCGCAAGTTGACAATTTTCACGCGAAATTCAAATAATGCACTGACACGCATGAAGCTCACACCAAGAGTACATGCATGCTCCCGAGGGGCAGCTCTGCTCCCTCCCGGCCACGTCTGGCACAGGCCAAGCCGAACGCTGAGGCCCCTCCCGGGCCCCTCCTGCTGCTGACTCGGGGGCGATCCACACCCGGCCGCTGGGGCCCTGAGCTGCAAGAACCCACACATTTTTACTGTTAACTTTGGCTCTTAATATAACTATGAAATAGTTGATGGTGGGGAAACCCTTGGTTTTATATAACTCTTCTCCAAATAAGAAAGGGACAGTTAAAGCCCCCTTTTTCCTACTGGGCCTCCGGTGCAGCTTTCGTAGTGGTCAATAACTTAGACACATTCTAAGAGTGTGTTTTTTAAATTGTTTTTCCTCCAATTCAAGCTAGAAACAGCCCTTCTCAGTTGTCACCACCACCCGGCGCCATCAGGTAAGAAGTGCCGGAGCTTCTGCCATCTCTGGCGCGCCGCCAGCGCTGAGAGCTGGTGTGAGCGGGTGTCGACGGCACCCGGGTTTGTGCCTGCCACACTTCTCAGCACACAGTACTTACGGGTCAGAGCAAAGCGACTTTTCCTCTTTTCTGTTCTCCTTCCATGAGAAGAGATGACAGTGTGCACATGATGTGTTGAGAGGCTTAATTGTATTTTTAACTCCTCTATCTGCATGACTCACTTTCTTCTACTTTAAGTTCCTTTCAGATGACAAGTGCCTGCTACGCTACTTTCCAAATTAACTTTTCCCTGGGTGCTACCTGGCTCCCAGTGTCTTCTGCCCAACAAAGCCAATGAGAAAAGGCAGCGGGGGCAGGTGGAGGAAGCCCTGCGCTTGGAGTCGGAAGATGACATTCAGTTTCAGGAAGCTAAGAGTGAGCTGTGTGACACTGGACTAGTTGTTTAATTTCTCTGGGACTTGGTTTCCTCATCTGTACATTAGTGTTGGACTAAATGGCCTCTAAATTTTCTTGTAGCTTGAATGCCAGAATTCTGAGGCCGGTAGTCTCAATTCCAATGAGCTCTAACTTTTGAAAGATAGAAAAGCGCATTCTATCTGTAGGAAACTGTGGGGACGGAGACATACTGGTCTCTACACATTCACAGTTCCTGTGTGCACAATGCTCCATAACCTTTCGATAAGTGAGCAAATTCCCAGTGGCACTATTAGCCGCCAGGCAGTGAAAAAAAAGCGATTCAGAAAGTCAATATCATTCACAGACATGCTTCCTCCCGATGTTCTGCTTTGGTCATACTGGTTGTTTGGTTACAAAACAATAACCAATTAAATGATTGGGCTTTTTTCCCCCCTCTTTAAAACCAGTGGTTCTGGTATCAGATCAGATTGCAGCAATGAAGCAGAAATTTTATAACCAGCTCAAGACTTCTATGAAAAAATATTATTGACTTGAATCTTCTTAGTGCATGGCTATTACTCACTTTATTCCCTGATACATTCATTTTCAGGATGCCAATCAATTCTCAACTTCCATTGTAATCAATAAATTATATCAATATATATTTATTAAATGTATATCATATCTATTACATGCTACTACAATCAACACATATTGTATATCTAATATATACCAGGTACTTTGTAAGGACCAAGGGACACAAGATGGATGAGACAAAACATAAGGAAGTAATATTTCAAGAGAGGGCAAAATGTGACCCACTACCTTCATGCTGCCAGGCACTCTATGAAACTTATTTGTCAATGACACCATAGTAGTTGATATACACAACATTTACCAAGCAGTCATGAGAGGGCTGAGGCCTAGGAAATTAGAGCAAAGAAGCATCCAGCATGGAAGGGGGCGGGGGTGTGGGGACAGGAGAGCAGGGGCAGTGTCCCTAGACCCTAGCCTCTGCCACCAAGGCAAAGCCAAGTGCTGCCAGGTTACCTGCCCAAGAAATGCTGGTCTTGGGTGTCAGCGTATCACAGCAGTTGCTTGCCTATTCTGATGCGATGTGGTTTTTAATGTGACCTATTTCTGTCAATGCATTTAAATAAGCTGTGGAGGAGCTTGTCCCATGCATGTATAGTGCTGTTGAACTAGGATCAAATTAGACATCCTGCAGATGTGGTAGAACCTGCAGTCAGTTCTTAGATCCTTCTTTCAGTTAAGCTGGGTAAATTTTTTTGGACAACATAAAGCGAATGAAATAATGGAGAAAATATAACTGCTATTCCAAATTCCACTCAGAAAAGGTATCTAGGCTTCTCTGATAGGCATTAGGGCCTATAGTGGGGGACAGAATGAAAACACCTAGGGGTGGGGTGTCAGAGACTTCTGGGAAGCCAGCTGAGGTCTCGAGAGAGAGACCCTGAGAACCTGGTCTTTAGGGCGTTTTTTGCCAATGGACACGCTAGCAGGTATAGCATTTTTACAGTTCCTGGTCATCACACTTCAATGCCTTCAACAGATACCAAGAGAAAGTGGTGGCTTGGGGAGAGTATTGCTGTTGTTAGTATTGGTGGTTTTAGGATTTCTGGAAGCCACACTCTTTCTGCCAGTTTCCTCTGTTATGAAGAAGAAAGACATTAATAACTAACCGAGAGATATTTTTCACGTGGAAAGCTACAGATTTTATCACATTTAAAAGTAAAGAAAACTGGGTAAACTTTCATTCCACAATAGTTTTGAATCTCATGTTAGTGGGAACATAGGTTCAAAGAATAAGAAAAAAGTGGTTATTTGAAAATATAAAGGGTGATCTATTTAAAATTGAATCTGCTTTTAGGCACACTACATTGTTCACTAGAATTAGTCTACTGTGAGAAGTAATCTGACACATATTTTAAACAATTGAGTTTTTCTGGTGAAAAGCATCACTTGACTTATTTACTTTAAGGAGTACCTAAAATATCATGACATAAAACTGTTGCTTGAACCAAAGAAAAATAGAGAAAGAGTTTTCACTATGGATCTGTAGAGTACAGGAAGAAAAGCAATCTCTAAGTCTGATTGTCTCAAATTCTTCACATATTCCCATGGCTGGCATTTTGTTTTGAGCTCGTAAACCTGGAGTTCACATTTTTAAAAATCAGAGAAATGCCATATTTTTAATGAGAAAGGGTCCACAAGCATATATTTCAATAGGTTTGAGAAACTGCCCTTCTCATGACTGATTTTCTTCCAAGACGTCTAGCAAATCAGAACTACTGTGAGGATGACTCTATCAGACTGTGGCAGGGATATTTGGGAAAAGAAGATAAAGCATGTTTTAGAATAAAATATTACTTCTGCTTGAGCCAAGCAAAGAAATACATGAAGATTTTAAAGCCTTGTTAAAAGACAGAAAATATCAACCAAAAGTCTTTGAGAGAGCCTGTTGAGTAACTTACATTAACCTCCTTTTGGAGCAAGTGGTGGAGGTATTCAAAGGAGAGAAAGAGAGGGAGAGGGGGAGAAGGGGGAGAAGGAGAGAAAGAGAGCGAGAACATGAAGTAATCCCCCAGCTTTATGGGGTGAAGACTCCTAGACTCTGCATATCCAATGCTGGTGTTGTTTATGCTGTTTAAGATAGATATGACACTGAAGCAGCATGCCATTTTGGGGTGACAAAAACCATCAATAAGAGATATCCTCTAAGTCTAATGTCACCTCTTTTTCTAACCCATGTTTCCAGATAGTTCTCATGAAGATAAAGCTTGCAGTTTTGGAAGCATGGTGGTGCGTAAATGGAAGTTCCCAGCTTTGCAATTCCTTAATTCAAGGGATAAATTTTCTTTTTCAAATATAGAAATTTGATGTTATTATTAAATACAGTTCTAAGAGCTTTGTTGATTTATATATGATGCATCGGTATAAGTCATGTGGGGAAAAAAGTTTACTCAAGTTTCAAACCCTCTTAAAGAGCTGAGTGGTTATAGGAACACCGTAAACACTCAATGTGACACTGGATCTAAACCCAAGACTCTCCACGCCTTTTGCCTCCCCAAAACTCACACAAAGAACA
The DNA here is from genome assembly GCF_002837175.3 of Physeter macrocephalus. NCBI lineage: Eukaryota > Metazoa > Chordata > Mammalia > Artiodactyla > Physeteridae > Physeter > Physeter macrocephalus. The sequence goes on along the minus strand of NC_041215.1, from coordinate 67,894,449 downwards.
TAGGCTGACCAGGTTTCTAGAAGACACCATTTAACAAAAGGAAATGCAACCAAGGAATAGGTTTGAGGGAAAGGGTCTTACCTTTGGGGAATCAGCTTCTAGAGTGATTAGGAAGGGGAGCTTATGACAAAAATGTAATATAAAAATTAAGTAGAAAAAGTTAATTTAAGGTCATGAAAATAAAGGAAATTAATAATTAAACACCGTCCCAAATCCCTCAATCACTCTTTAATAAGAAGAAATATTAGCATAATACAGAGATTTTTCTTCAGATCAACATCTAAGAAGACTGGATGGTTTGAACTCTTATTTATAAATTCTGGAAAATGCAGTTGGAAATCCTGTGATGACTCTTGATATTTAAGGACACACTCTTCCCACCTCATGCATTTAAAACTATCATCACAACTGCAGGAGTTGTTTGTAATGTTTGCATACAGAGAAGTAAAAATGGATAAAACTTTCTGGAACTGAAAGTTTTGGGCTAAAAAGGTTAGGGAAGGTTTTTCAGGGAGTTGGAATAAGGGACTGGAAATAATCTAAATACAAAATTACCATTGCATGTGCCATATGGGTTTTAAAAAGGACAACAGGAGAATGAAAAACGTGGTCAGACATCTAAGGGGGTCCTGAGAAGTGGGTGATGAGGGAATACACTAAAATCCTACTGCAAAAGAGTAGGCCAAAATGAATGTCCAAAAATGTCCTGCATTGGGACTCATTTATAGCACCATTTCTCCCCACTGTCATAGTTTTGGAGTGAGCTTTTAATTTGAAAGGGAGATGTTGAAAACATACCAACAAATGTGATAATTGCGATTTCTATCCACTTTTTAAAAGAATTTTCTGAAAGATTTTAGATCTAAGTTCAATGGAAACCAATGCTATCCTTTTAACGGATTCATGTCATTAAATGACTGGGATCATTATAAATTCACATTATTTTAGAATTCAAACCTTTTAGAAGGAAAGCTTGACTCCTTATCTTTTGAGTTATCGGCAGTAATCAGAAGGTTCCTCCACAAGGCAGTCTTTGACATTTCATCAGAAATATTGATCACAGATGGATCATCTCTAGATAGGAGTTTATCCAAAATGAAATAATAAACATTAAATAAGAAACTGCAGTTATCTAGCGATAGACACTAAATATAGGACAGTCTTATGCCTCTGTACAGTATTTTTGATAATTAAAAATTAAGTATTAAATAGTTCTCTCCCAAAAAACTATGAAGAATAAAAATCTAAATGAAAGATTCTAGTTATATAGAAACCGGTCTGGGGTACAGTTTTCCTAATCCATTTCAAATGACAGAGTTTAGGTTCTGTATGTTCATTGCTGGGCCTCTTGCCTCTACATTCATAGCCCCGCAGAGCTCTTCACCCCTCCGCTCAGACTCGACAGTGGCTCCCACCAACTCAAAGTAAAAGCCCAGTGGATGGGCTGTAAGGCCCTGTCCCTACCCTTACCCTCTAACTTCACCTTCTGCTATTACACCCCTGGCTCCTTCCTCTCCAGCCACAATGCAATGGCCTCCTGACTGTCCTGGGACACTACAGGCTTTCTGCTCCCTCAGGGCCTTGTACATGCTCTTCTCTCTGCCTATAACATTCCTTTACATGGTATAACCCTTTCCTTCCTTAGTTCAAACGTCACCTGCTCAGATAGGCCTTTGCTGACTGCTCCATTTAAAATGTCTGTTTCTATCGCCTCATAGCAACCTCATCCCTCTTTTTTGCTTTATGCTTTTGTTGCACTTTTCACCGTTTAAAATACTGTACTACATGACTTGTTCATTTGTTTATTTCCTGTCTCCCCCCACCTCTACTCTACTTGAATATAAGCTTCATGAGAACAAGGATTCTTGCCCATTGGTCCACTGCTGTTCCCCCACGACCTCGACAGAGCCTGGCACTTGGTATCCACTCAATAAATATTCATTGAATAAATGAAGGCTGCCTGTGTACTTGACAGAGGTTTTTCCAAATGACTGGGGGAGCCTGTAATATCAGGGCCTGTACTATGCTGCATGCATTTTTTACATTTTAAAACTGCACCAATTATAGGTGCCATTTAGAACTCTCTAAAACATTCTCAGGGCTAGAAAGGCAACCAAATATCAACAGAGATAAAACACAGGCCAAGTCAAAGAAAGTTTCATTGGGTGAGAAATCAGCGCTCTTCTTACCACACGTAAAAAAGATTCTCTGCTGTGGAAAAAGTCATGTTCTACAGAAATTCTAAGCTGACCTCACATGCCCCTCATTGTGGACATTCACAAGAGGGCAACAAATTCAATTTTTAAGAGGAACACTGAGAGTCTGGAGCAAAACAGGTCTCACAGGCTCCTTCCTTGCCCCGTCTGGACATGTGTTCTTTAAGACCTCTAATTCATCCAGCTCTTGGTAACTCAAAGCATGAGATCAACTAGTTTCCAAAAGACCGTCATGTAGAATATAAGTTTTTCATGATATTACGTGAAAAAGAGTCTTGTGAGCAAAAGAGTTTAGAAAATGCTGGATGCAACAAAGTTAAACTTTTTTTTTTTTAATGCCAGTACTAGAGTCTTTAATATGCCAATGTGCATTGTGAATCTCTAAATTAAAATGTGGTATGGAACATTTTTCAGAATAATTAAACCACAAAATCCTTTTAAGAGGGGTACCGCAAGAGACTAGGTAGATTTCTATAGAATACAGTTGGGAATACGTTGATTCAACTAAACAAACAACAGGATTTTAAAATTTAAATATTGTAAAAAAAAAAAAAAAAACCAAAAAAAGAGACTAGGTAGATTTCTATAGAATACAGTTGGGAATACGTTGATTCAACTAAACAAACAACAGGATTTTAAAATTTAAATATTGTAAAAAAAAAAAAAAAACCAAGAAAGAGAGAGAGAGAAAGGAAAAATGCCTTCTAGACTTGTGCTCACTCTTAAGTGGTAGATGCTAATTATATTTTTTAAATCTAGGGAATATGGTCTTACAGTCAGACCCTGAAGATCCACTCCTATTTTTTTAACACTATGAAAAATCTCCTCCTCAGACAAACGTCTTCTATGCTTTTTTACTGGTATGGCCCTATATTATCCTTAAGCACTTTGAGATCATATATATAATTTTTTGCCAAATACTTTCAAAAGTTGTATTATAACTTAGAGGAGTCTGCTTTTTTTCTTTTTTTGCTCTGTCTTTGTGCATAAAGAAGATTAGCACAATCTTCTTTATGGAGAGTTACATAAATATTTCCTAAAACGACTGGTATAACTGAATCCTTCAATTCAGGAAATGGCTTATTTCTTTGGAAGTGTCTTTTTGAAGGGGTAAATGCTGTTTTTCCCAGAGTTCAAACATTTGCATGTGATGAATTTAGTAAATACCTAGCTCATTTATCCCAGAATTGAACCTTGACCTGTCTTGAGAGAGCTTTCATATTCATTATAAAATAGGAGAAGACTTCAGACAACAGCTCCCTGCTTCGCTTCATTTTAAGCAACTTGGCTATAGTCAGCATCTAGTGGCAGATCTTAGTACTGGGACAGGGTAATCTAACACCTAGTTTCAGTTCTTTCTACTCTAACACAACGTCAACAAACCTCTATAGTAATCCACACATACGAAATTCTTAAGTAGAGTGTATAACAACACATTCCATTACTCATATTGGTGTGTTTTTACATTTATATCTTACCTATAGTGCCCTTCCAATGGGAGTTGTACTGTGCCCTCATCTTCCATAGCTAGCATACTTTGTTCTTCCTGGCAAGATAAATGTAAAATATACAAAGTGAACCTGATGAGTCTCCACTTTACATTAAAGAAGAAACAAAGATGAATGTTTCACTATCTCATTAACCTCAGAACCTTCCACTTTGTTTGCATTTATTAATGTTGGCACAGGTCTTTTCAATAAAGCATCAGCTACCAAGAACATAAGTAATTAACGAGTCTTATACCACAAAGTAATTTAAATGCTAACAATAACCTCCTTCATGTCACTCAATGTAAAACATGGTTATTTTCCAGGAAGATTTTTTTTTAAATAATCTAAATTTTACGAGGACAAACATATGGGTAATGTAATCATTTTCACTGTTGAAATTACATTCCTAGAATGCTCTGCTAGAAAGGAATGAGAGATGTATTTAGGGCAATGGTTTTCAAACTTTAGTTTACATCAGAATCACCCGGAGGAGTTATTAGAAATACAGATTACTGGGCTGCACCTCCAGAGTCTGATTCAGCCGGTTTGGAGCAGGGCCCAAGTAACACATCTAACAAGTTTCCAGGTGATGCTGATTATGCTGGTCTGAAGACAATACTTTGAGACTTGGAAATAGACAGTAGAAGATATCTTCCTCTATGGACCAAAACACAGGAGTGCTTTCCACTTAGACCAATCATAAGCTTTTGTTTTAGGCCTCAGATTGCTTCTTACAATGACAATATTCCACCCTCCCCCAAAGGATGGTAATGCTTCATACATTCATTTCTTCATATATAATGTTTTAAAAGTATATCTTTGGGATGAAGATAATCTTATGTAGCACTGAAATGTCCTGGTTTAGTTTTCAATAATGTTATAATTAACCTTTTTCCATGTACCAAAAAATAAACATAGTTATCTCCAGATTATAGCTCCTATTTAATGCATTTATTTTCAAGTGGGTCAATTAGGAATGTTCAAGTTTAAAGAACTATTTGAGACCGTTTAAAAATGTTAGAATTATTGGCTCTAATTCCAGAACTGGAATTTTAAGTTGTGTAGAGATGAAGAGCTAGGTGACTTTCCTGACCAAATGGGAACTGAAGACAGAAAACAGGGAAGGCCCTGGAGCCTCATTGCTTTCCCTCTTTCAGTAGCTTAGCAGTAGCTTGGCTGGTCTAAATCAGGTTCCAGAAACACATGGCCTTTGGCTGATGTCATTATTCCTGGCATGCAAGACTGTTCCTAGGGTCCTCAACTTGCATGCTGCCTAGTCTAAAGAACGATTGCCATATTTCTTGTTACTTAAAGAAACAGTGTTTTCTACAGTCTCTTCAGCTAACCTATGAATATATAACGTAATGTGTGGGCAGGTCTCGTTTTTACTCTTGAAGTGCTCTCCCTACACATCCGACCTGTGAGTAAGGCAGGCTCCCCTCTGCTGGGACCTTAGCCATGCTGCATACAGAATATCTATGCTCAGCCTATGCTGTGAATAATGGAGAGGCCAGGGGACTGTATGAGATCTGCTACTTCTCTGCTTATAAACTACACCCCCCCGCCCAAACACAATGTTATAGTTATACTCTGCGGTACTACGGGCATGTGTCTGTTACCCCTTTGCATTACAGGAATTCATTCTATTCTCTTTCCCTGTTACTTTTCAAGGAAAATTTTTCTTTTAAGACCTCTCAGATGTACATTATTTCTTATGTATTATGCCTATCCCCCATGTTATTTGGAGATACCATTAGTACTAATTCATGGTGAGTAGACAGTATCATTGGTTTGAAATTACACATTTAAGCATTTGAGCAGAGCTAATCTGTAGTCTAAAATGATGCATCCCTTGCAAATGGGTTAGTCTCTATATATGGAAATAATACATGTGCCATATTAATTTATATGCACATCATTGAGGCCACGGGCAGAACATATGTATCCTTTCAGGAAGAAAAGGTTATCTTAATGCACATGGAGGAACATAAAGAGAAAATATTCAGCAACCCCAAACGCTATTTAAGTAAAACCAAATACAAACAAAATGTAATTCTTTCCTTGGTTGTCCACTGAAAGGTAAGCTTGGTATGTAGTATCTTTTCTGACCAACTTGGAATAAAATGTCAAGAAGTCAGGTAGAAAAGGTTTAATAAAGAGTAAAATTCAAAAAAAGCTGAAGAGAAGAACGGTGCCATCAGTGCTTAGGTTACCTGGCAGCAGAAAACTAAGGCTCAAGATTCAATCTAACAGCAAAAAATTGGACCAAAGCTTTGGGAACAATTTTGGTTTTTTCCTCAGATGATTTTCCACTTTTCTCTCAAATTGCTTTCAATAATTATTTTGCACTCTGTGGCTTGTTAGCATGTGTGGGCTTTATACTAGTCATAATTCTATCCAAACAAAAACTCATCACCTCTAAAGATAGCATTTCCAAGCCATGCTTATCTGAAGAGAAGGGTGGCAGAGCAGCCGCTGCCTTCAGTGCCAGAAGGAAGCTGGGTGGGCCCCAGAGCTCGGGGATAGAGGGCCGGCTGCATCCTAGGCAGCACTGTGAGGAAGCCAAAAATTGAGACTTTCTGGGGAGGAGCAGTCAAACCAGGCACCAGCCGTCATGACAATCACAACCTAGTTTATCTCAATCATACAGGAAAAGAGAGAGAAAGCAAAAAGCTTACTGGGTATCCTTCACTTTATAAGTCTGAAGTATCCTAAAATGAGTTCCATTCAGCATTTCATTTACACAGTGTCCATCAAAAAATATGCTGAGCTCTACAACATGGAGTTTTTTTTTTTTGTTTTTTTTTTTTTTTTTGTGGTACGCGGGCCTCTCACTGCCGTGGCCTCTCCCGTTGAGGAGCACAGGCTCCGGACGCGCAGGCTCAGCGGCCATGGCTCATGGGCCCAGCCGCTCCGCGGCATGTGGGATCTTCCCGGACCGGGGCACGAACCCGTGTCCCCTGCATCGGCAGGCGGACTCTCAACCACCGCGCCACCAGGGAAGCCCCAACATGGAGATTTTACAAAGGATGATGATCAAAGTTTACCCAAGAGCACCTGAGGGGTTTTGCCAATTTGACTAGAGGAATGTTCATATTCTGATTTGAACACCATCTTTTAATTAAGATAGCCAAAGCATTGTTCAGATACTAAATAAGTGAAGGGCAGTTAATGCTATATCCAGTAAAAGGCAGAAAAATAGAGGCTTAAAAACAAATCTATTCAATAGCACTCAAATATTTACTGAGTATGTATTATGTGCTAGGCACACAGTGAACAAAAAGAATAATCCAGGAGCTATTCATGAATCCATTTAGCAAATACGTATTAAGCATGATTTTCAAGACAGGTAATCTGCTAGGTACTGGGTATACAACAATGAAAAGAAAGCCATGAACCCTACTCTCAGAGGATGAGAAGGATCACTGTAAAAAGTATAGGACCAGAGGCAGTGGTATCTGGGCCAGTCTTATCTGATCAGTTTGGTAATAGAAAGGAAGAAATTTAGGTGGGAAGAAACAATATGGGTCAAGGATAAAAGGTAGGAATAGATAGGACATGTTTGCACGACAATGAACAACTAGCCTGGCTGGGGCCAAAGGCCTGTGCTGAGTAAAAAGGAAAATAAAATCAGGGTTAAATCGTGGTGTGTTTTGATGAATAAGATCTAATATATAAAATTACATCATGAATCTGAATTATAGTTTGTGATACTGTAAAAAATATAATTCATATATTATGATACCTAACAAATGCTCTACCTGGTGAAATAGGTAACATCTGTTACTGTATCCATTTCTCATGTAAAGTCTGTATCTATGTAGGAGCCCTCAAATAGCTCAAAGTACAAACAACAGCAGCACAGAGCCAATGTTCATAAAGATGTCTATCGTATTAGAGAGAGAAAACATTCAGCAGTTTTAGAATTCATAGATCTTAAAAAATGGAAGGGACTTCAGAAATCAAGTTTAACCCCTTTATTTTACCCAAGAAGACAACAGGGCCTACAGAACCTAAGTAGTGTTTGATCATTTCCTTCCCCAGTTACTAATAGAATAGATAATGCTACAAGAATCACACACACACACACACACACACACACACACACACACACACACACACATACACACATATACATACACACTTATAATAATTTGTAAACCATAAAATGTTATATTTATAAGAGGTATTCCTTAAAATTTCTAATATGTAGAAGAGCCAATACATACAACAACTCACTTTAACAATGAAAACTGAAAAGAAAAAATGGGGAGGAGGAGTAGTCTATACAGAATTCATATAGATGGATGCAACATGTTTTTTCATCAGAATATTTGATTCAGTTTCTCTAATTGACTTATCTACATTATTATAAAATACAATAATTCTTGGATTTAGAAGACTATATTCTGGTGATGTAAAGTCTGTGGGTTTAGGAAAGGTCTTGCCTTAAATTTTAGCACACATCAGAATCACCTGGAGGTCTGTTAACAGAATCTGGCCCTATCTCCAGAGTTTTGACTCAGTAGGTTTAGAATTGATTGTAACAAGTTGACAGGTGTTGGCTGATACAGCAGAGGTCATGGGACTACACTTTGAAAACCACTGCTTGAGGAAGAAGAATATGCTTGCCTTGCTCTAAGATTCAATTAGAAATAATATTTGCCTGTGCAATAATTAGGACATGCTTCCCAAATCCACAACCAATTCTGATCTTTCTGAGCAGCAAGACATGCTCTCTAATTTGTTTAATTGCACTCGTTTTTAGATTGCTTTTCCATCTTCTTGGCCTTGCTCATGAGACTGCTTCATACAGATCACAAGTCCCACTTGCCCCCCCTCCTTTTTTCCCTATAGCATATATGTTAGAGTGAACCTCCCACAAACCAAGAGGTGTCAATATCATGATCACTGCACAGAGTTGAATTTCCAGGATTTATCTAACGTTAACCTCCTTCTCCCTCACCGAGGAGCAAACATTCTGCTGGGGCTCACTGCTTTAACAGCAGCCCTTTTGTCAAGTGTGTACAATGTCCTAGAGAATACTGAAGTAGGAAGGAAAGCATGTTGGTACTCTGAGCACATTTGGACATCCAGAATTTGATTCTGCAGTCTTCCCTTTACACAGAGCAATGTGCAAAATGTCAGGGTTCCAATATTCATTTCTATCCTGATTATAATCCTTTCTTTCTAAAAACCGAAGCATATGCATATGCATATGCATGAAGTACATGAAAATTTGGAACAGAAGCTCTGCGACCTTGGACTGGCCTGTGTAGCTATTTATTCTGCTTAACTCATTATTGAATTTTAAGGTCAAACTAATGTTTTCTCAGTGCCATAAGACCAGAAGTGGGCTACTGATAGTAAAACCTTGGATGATAAAGGTACAAGCTTGTAACTATCATCAAAAGGACAAGAGGTGAGCCTATTTTAAATTCAAGTCTCAGGGAGCTGAGACATTTCTGCTCTTTACCATCTTTCCAGATCACAATCAAAGTTACGCAATTAATTTGAGTAATTGCAGAAATGCAACATTTTTTGGAGAACTTATTCATTTACCACGTTAATGTACAATCTCTTGGAAGACTGGGCCTTGGTATAAGATGCCAAGTAAGAAGATCACATGCTTCAGTGAAGTCCATAGCCTCAAGCAAATGGAATACCGAGATCTGGGTGACCAAGTAGAAATTCAACCAGAATTCAAGTTTTAGTGTAATCCTTCTTAAATCTTCCTATTCTCTATACTGATCATATTCTTTTAATACTAATTCCAAGTTAGAAAGTTAACATCTTTAACTTCTCTCTCTCCACTTGTCAGATGGAGAATTATCTTTCTTTGCACTGGTCAGAACTATATTTTAATGTTCAATTATGGATTATTTCTTGACTGTATTATTTGTTTACTTGTTTCTTTCCATGTACTGAGGATCACATTAAAGTATCATCGTATTAATCTATTTGAGAATTTAAAGGTCTGTAAACCTGCCTGATTAATGTATTACAAGGCATTTTCCCTTACTTTTTCTCATACTCCGAACCGAAGGATACAGCTGTAACTTTGCCTCAATAAATCTTTAATCTCTTTTTGAATCCTTTTAGAAAACTTGAGTTCTAGGAATTTTAGTAATATTTAATTACTTCTAAAATCTTTATATAATCAGAAAACAGTCAACACCCCATTGGCATACAATGGGTTTATAATATAAAAAGGTTAGAAACTCATTACATAGCATCTCTGCCTATCTGAAGTTAATAAATTCCAAAATGGACATATGGCACACAAACATATAAGTACCATACATATGTAGCTATGTGAATGGTTCTGGGCAATGGAAACGGCAGATTCTAATACATTTATGATTACTGTCAAATTTGTTCTCTCCTATTTCACAGACATATAAAGGAAGAATCTGAAATTTTCTTTGAATGAAAAAAGGGAAGAATATTAAGCATAATATATTATATATACATATTATTTTTCTTTTTACAAAGTTTTAGAAGGGCAAGAATGTTCCATGGTACAGATATGGCCTAAGGAGAATGCTGTAAAAGGAATGATTGTATGCCTGGAGCTGTTGCTAGCTTATTCCTACAGAAGTAGTCGAGACATTTGACAGGAAGCCAAAGCAGGAAAATAAAGCAAAATTACATTTGTAAGTTACTGCATCAGAATACTTAACATTCTCATTATCAGAAAGACTAAGCAGAAGCTTGTGGTCAATGAGTTTTGTATTCAAAGTTGTCTTCCTTGGAATTTAAACCTTCTTAGAAATTGTTTTCAACCTGAATAAATTTTAATTATGTCAAGCACGGATACTTTAAGGCTTTAGTGTTTCTATATTCTTGTGTCTATTTATTTACATTTATTTTATACCAAATTCTGTCATATTCTTCTTGAACAGTACCTGAGGATGAGAGCAAACATTTACTAAAGCCCTAAAAACAAACAAATTATCCAAATATCCTAGTTAAAACACTATTAAAAAAAACCTCTCATACTTAAATGAGAATATATCAACTTGGAAAAATAGTTAAAGCACTATTTTTAAAAAATTCTCATACTTAAGAATATATCAAACTTACAAAAATAAAGAAATATGATAATTTTATAATGACATTTTTAACATTATATAAGTATTGCTAGAAGTATGATACTAAGTATGACTTCTACAACATTTGGGAAAATTGAAATAGTCATATAGAATTAAGATACATCATTACAATCAATCTCTAAATGTGGAATCTGTCGTCAGTAATAGGACAACATGGAAAAGTGAAGAAATGCCAGACAGTCACATATTATGTAGACTTATCTGTAATCTATTAGACTCTGTGGCCTAATCTGGACTCATCTAATGGCTAAGTAAAACCTAAGACCATTGAAATGTTTGCAAACAAATTCCCCAAAAGAAAGAGGAATATACCTATGGTTTGAGAAAATACACCACAGGTAGGAAACTGAATACATGTACTGACTGCCGTATAGGAGAAGAAAAAATGGAAAGAATAATGCGTAAGTCTCACCAAGTATTTTCTTTCATATTCATTTCCAGTTACATGAAAATTTTATTCTTATATTTTACAATCTATGGACCCGATCATTCTGCTAAATGATGAACTTCTCATTTTTTTCATTTTTACTCTTTGTAGTTTTTACATACTTTAAAAATATTATGATTACTAGCCTTCAAAATAGACCCAGGCTTATACACGAATTTAAATAAGTCATAAAACTTAAAACCAATTGTTTTAACATATGAAACAGAATAGGATAAATCAGCAGTCTGTGAAAGTAATTAAATACCCAAAGTTTCTCTAACAACATTTACTCAAACTTAAGGCACTTTGAAAGCAAATCAGACCAATGTGTTTTCCTCTTAAGCATTTCATCTATTTCAAGAATAACTAATTTTATCTTTTAATTAGAATTAGAATCTTTTTATTAAAATTTTGTTCCCTTGGAAAATACCAACAGTAATAATGTCTTTTTTTTTTCTTCTCACATATTCAACCCAAAAGCAATCATTGCATGACTATAATTTGGAAACATTTAAGCATCAGTAAGTTTCTGAAATCCTGAAGGGAGGAATCAGAAAAATAAACTTTGCAGTATAAGGATAGTGAAGGACAAAGTATTTGCATATTTCATTGGTTTACTCATGTAAGATATGTTCTCTCTCTGTTCAAGTTCCAGCTTCATGATTTTAAACATCAATCTTCCAAAATAGTCCACCTGTGTTTGTTAGTAGTCACTATCTAAAGCTAAACACAAAAATTTAGCTTTGCAAAGAGCTATTACTGTGCAAGTGTTCCTTTTTCTTTTCTTTATAAGATACTGACTTTGCTCTGACTTACTTCTTTTTCAGCATCTTCTAGTTTCTTTTTCTTACTCTCAGGCATTAAATCATCCAACCAGCTGAGTTCCCGTTTGGTAAACAGAAAGTCCATCAACTTTCTTACAAATACCAGAGCTAACACCTGAAGTAAATAATAAAACAGTTTAAAACAGGGAAAAAATATAAATGGGAGGTTTAGATTTGTTTGTTTTTTGGTACAAACAAGTCAACTTCAATTAGGGCTGACATTAAAGTGAAATCTGAAGATATGTGCATATAAAAGATATTGAGTGTACTTTTGCTTCCTTCACTTCCTTTTCTTACCACATCTCCAGAATAATGGCTATTATTTTACCCATTATACGAGTCAGTTAAAGAAGCAATGAAAAAAACTATATATTTGTTTCCTTAAATACACATAGTTAATAGTTTACATTATTTTAAATGAACATTAAACCATTATTACCTATGCTGAGGATATTTTAAATTACTTATAGTAATTCAAATTCACTTTATTTTTGAAGTATTTGAAACTGGTTTAAAATAGTTAATAAAATTTGATTTTATATACTCCAATAAAGATGTTAAAAAATTTAATTTAAAAAATCCCCTTACATTTTCAAATTTGCTAGTATATCTTTAAAGTTAAATTTTGAAAGTCTACGTTTTCCACCCAACTTCAATTAATTCAAACTACTGCTAATATTCAGAATGACAGAGATGAAGCTAGTATGAATCACTGAAATTCATATATAATCTGAAACCCAATCTTAGTTACTAGTTTTAGTGGCCACAGTTTATACCAAGATTTCCAAAAATTGTTCAAAATTATTCTATTGATCCAGTTCATGGATTTTCAATGAGAGCAGAAAATCAGAGGAGGAGAAAAAGAGTTGAGTTAGAAGTTTCATACCATCATGGGAAAGACAATAGCAGCTCTTGAAACTTTTATTATCCACAAAAGGCCAAGGCAACTCATCTGAATAACTGTGAAGAGATGGACTTTTCGAAGTGGTACATGCCTTAGATATATAAAATCTGGTTGATGTTTTGCAGGCATCCAGAAGAGCTTTATTCTATCGAAGAACTAGAAGATAAACAGACTAAATTGCTTTTTACAGACAGCAATAGAAGTAGGACAAGTAAATGTATAATATGGCCCAATATATGGCAGATCACACTTAAGTTGACATCAGGACAATACTATTGTTAAGCGTACACTCTGAAATAATACAATTTCAGTTTTATAATATCCCACATTTTCTTGAATATGGACACAGGTTATAATTTAAAAGAGTTTAATAACATTAAAGCCAATGCTAAATGTTGCTCCCTCAGAGAGTATAGCCTTGAAAGAAAACATTATCATCATCTTCTTCATCATCACATCACAATTTCTTCTTTTATCTGCCCCTCAAGCACTAGGGTTTCCTGGACTCTTCTTTCCTGAATAGCTCATCCGTTCCCATTGTTTCAACTTTCACATACTTGCTAAAGACTCTCAGACCTCAGCTCTACTTCACATCTGTCTGTCTTGAGCTCTAGACCCATACCCAGCTGCTGAGTAGGATGTTTTGACTTCCTTAGTTTGACTCTGCTGTTTTGACCTTGCCACTTTGATATCCAACAAGGTTTTGGTGCTGTTTCTAAAAATACAAACATCTTGGCCATAAAGATTTAACCTAGATGAATTATTGTAAATAAAGTATTTTTCAGAGCAAATATTAACTGTTTAATTTCTTGATCAAATGTGATCTTCAATCACATTTTACTTATTAACAAACTGTACCACATGTTAGCTTTATTTTATGTGGATCATTTTGTTTAATTTTTCTCAGGCCAAATTTTGCAGTTTTCAATATTTCCAACAAGAAGCGATGATTTAGAAAATGACAGTTTCAATCACTGTCAGTTCTATATCATACTATTTCTACAGGAATATCTCCTATGCATTTTAAGAGTAATATTAGATTTAGTCCTTAGCTACTTTATATAAGAAAATTGTAAGCAATTCTCATCAAATATTCCAAAATTACTCTCATATGCTAAGGAACAAACGCCCATGAAGTCAAGTAAGTGTTAGTGGCAAAACATCATGTTTGTCCAATAAAGATGTTTAAAAAAAAAAAATCATGTTTTACCAAAGCCTCCTCATATCCCAAATTCAACATAAACCCATCTTTCCTTCTGTGTGCCCTGTCTTACAGTGCAGCATGACCTTCCCTCAGGCATCTAAACCAGAATCATACATAGTTTAGCCCATCCACTGTTCATTTATTTTTTCATACTCATTTATACATTCCAAAAAATTTGTTGAAAACCTTCTATGCAGAGTACTAAGTGCTGAATTAGTTTCTGGTTTATCCCTCTCTATATTGTCCACAAATATTTCACTGGGTCTTTTTATTTCTACCTCCTACATATCTCTTAAAATTACATGTCATTAAATAAATAAAACTCTGCGCAGTGGAGGTGGCAATAGGGAAGAAATAAAGTAAAATCCTTGGGATTATAACCGAATGTTTCAATTTCTATAGAACTAATTTTTCCCAGCCACCATTTCTCCATTTGTGAAGTTATGTTATTGCATAAGTGTACTTCAGTGTGTGAGTGCTTCACTTGTTATTGCTTAAATGGCACATTTGCTTTACTTTGGATTCCTGAAGTGGTGGAGTGAATATAAATGTGGTTATATATCAGAGTACAGAAACAGCATTCATGAGAACACTAATCTGTTTTTTCCGCCATGTTGCACAGTGAGAAGCCTAGATAAGTTTCTTAATATTACCGAACAGGTAACATATAGAGCCCTCCAACAAACAGGGTAACAAATTGACATGCTTCTTGAACTGTTGATATTCAGCACATTTTAAATTATTATTACTCAAGTAATGATAATCATGCTAAATGTATTCTGATTTTTGCATTTGCCTTTAATCTTGTCCTAATATCAGTATCCCGTTTCCCAACCAGTTAAAACCCCAAAATACCAAATAGAAATTTCAACTCCCTGAGTTTTGGGCTCGCTTAAATTTTCACTAACTCTGTTTCTCAGTGTGAAACCCTATTTGCTGTTTCAGTGGTGCTATGTAGAACTCATTATACTTTTCTCATGGGCCTTTGATAATGTTTTCCTCAATTTTCATTTGAAAGATTCACACCCCAAATAATTCCAAAATTTGACATTCTTGTTTAGTTCCAAACCTCATGGGTATAAAATCATGTGAGTGGAATTAGGGGGAAAAACCTGTTGCAGCCTATCAAAATGATTTTACTTTGTTTCTTAAACTTCTGCTTCTGTATTGATGTGAGCCCGAGGCCTAATAATAAATACGTTTCACTTACGGTTGAAATTAGTACTCATGGAACCTCTGCCAAAGGCAAAAATACCCCCCAAAAATCCAGCAAAACAAATAAACAAAACCTTTTCAATACTCTTTCCCATCTGCCTTACCAAACCAATTCTTTTAAAATATACTTTTCATACATGAAGTTATAGCTGAGCAAATTAAATGTAGTTTGAGTAAAATTAAATGCATAACACTTCTCAACCATCTCCTCTCCCAAGTTAATTTTACCCAGTGGCAGGATGAACAGAGTCATGCTATCTACTTTGGGTGTTCAGCGATCTTACAGTAACTTCATATTAAAGTTTTGCCTCGGTTCTGACATTCAGTGGTATCCTAAGGCTGAAGAGGTTTTCCTTCTCCCAAAGGCAGAAGCTGGTTAGTTGTTTATTCAGGAAAAGAGCTCCTGCGCTGCCTGTCCCTCAGTGTTGAGAGTTTAGCTAAGCTATTCCATAGTGCTGCTGCCTCATCATCCATTTTTTTTTTTTTTTTTTTTTTTTTTTTTTTGTGGTATGCGGGCCTCCCTCTGCTGCGGCCTCTTCCCGTTGCGGAGCACAGGCTCCGGAGGCGCAGGCTCAGCGGCCACGGCTCACGGGCCCAGCCGCTCCGCGGCACATGGGATCCTCCCGGACCGGGGCGCGAACCCGGTTCCCCTGCATCGGCAGGCGGACGCGCAACCACTGCGCCACCAGGGAAGCCCTCCATTTTGTTTGATCAAGCAGCCTGAGGTGATCTTAAACTACCCTAACCCCCCATGCAAGTGTACGCCTTAGGCAGCTGCCTGTAGAGTCGCAAATAGATATAAGCTCCTGATGTAGCTTCTCCAACGGCCCTTGTGATCAGCAACCTCCCCTGCCTCTCACTGCCTTCTCCTTATACACCCCTTAGATAAGACTCCCACAAAGCTTACCAAAACCCTGCTCTTTTGATTTGAAGAGTCCAATTCGGCCTTAGCCCAGGAACCCCAAAGCACTCCACCCACTGACCCTAATAAAAGCATGTGCCCCAGGTCCTGTCTCTCTCTGTCTTCACTTTGTCTGGACCTCCCCATGCGGCCCCTCAAGGCCAGGTACTTCCTGTGTAGACCTGTGAGTGATAAACTTCTCTATTTCAGTTTCTCTTGTGGTCTGTTGTTGAACCGCAGTTCACCATCCAGCACCCTGTCCTCCACTTAAAAAGTGTTAATTTGACAAATTCATAGCACTTATTCAGATGACTTTTCCTCTGTAGGTCTCTGAATGGCAGTGAGTCTGGCTTGTCAAAGAAAACATGGTACTTTATATTGACTTTTAGCCAGCTAAAACAAACTATACTTTACAATAAATAATCCTCAAAAGTAGTCTCTTTTTCAAGAAAATTTAAGTGTTTTGGAACAATAATGTTGTTATAAAACAAGGTTATTCAAAGGCAAATTTAAGTCGAAACCTGTGTTAGTTCCCTAGTGCTGCTGTGACACATTACAACTCGGTGGCTTAAACAATAGAAATTTATTTTCTCACAGTGTGGAGGCCAGAATTCCAAAATCAGAGTGTTGGTGGGCCATGCTCCCTCTGAAGGCAGTAGGGAAGAAAATTTCCTTGCCTCTTCCAGCTTCTGTTGGTTCCTGATGTACCTTGGCTTGTGGTGGCAAAATTCCAATCTCTGCCTCCACCTTTATGTGGCTTTCTTCCCTATGTGTCTCTGTGCCCTCTCCTCTTCTTATAAGGACCCCAGTCATTGGATTTACGGTTCACCCTAAATCCAGGGTGAGCTCATTTTGAAATCCATAACTAACTACATCTGCAAAGACTCTATTTCCAAATAAGGTCACATTCTGTGATTCCAGGTGGATATGAATGGGGGGAAGAGGCACTATTCAACCCACTACAGTAACATAGCAGGAATAATTTGTCAACAGCTTCTGTAAAAATTTAGAATAATCTTGTAGTACTTTTGAAATGCGTCCACAAATTCTTTGGTATTATTCTCTTCAAGAGATGGACTCTAATTTCCCTCCCTGTGCGTGCAAGCTGGACACAATGACTTGCTTCTAACAAATAGAAGAAAAGTGGAAGCGACCGTGCGTGACTTTGGAGATTGTCAACAGGCACAGTGACTTTGCCTTCATTTTCTCTCGTATTGTTCACTGGGATAGAAGTTAGCTTCTCTAGTGTGAGAACATTTAAGTGTCTGATGGAGAGGCCTCCTACCAATAGCCAAAGAGGAACTAATGTCTCTTGCCCTCAGCTATATGGTAAGCCATCTTGGACATACACCTTCTAGTCCTATTCAAGCCTTCAAATGACTACAGCTCTCGTCCACATCTTGATAGCAACCACATGAGACATCTTGAGCCAGAATCACCCAGCTAATAAGTTCCCAAATTCATGACCCACAGAAACTGTGAGATAATAAATGTTTACTGTATTAAGCCACTAAGTTTCATAGCAATTTGTAATGTAGCAATGGGAAATTAATACAAAAACTATATTTATTTAACCAATGCTTAAACAATTAATAAGGTTTTCCTTATTAATTTACAAAATAATTCTATAAAGACAATTGTAATAACAACAGGAAAACAAACATAAAAGGAAAAAAAATCACCCAGGATCTCATTACCTTAATAAATTGTCTTTATTTCTCTACCTTCCTTCTTAATCCACCCACACTCACAGTTTTATAAACCCATCGTAGCTACAACTCGTTTTTCCACTTTTTCACTTTGCATTTCACTTTGTCATAAGCATTTTTACTGTTATTTTTATAGTCATCATATTTATCAATTTTAAATTAATGTACCTTAGATAGCTTAATTATTTTACTGCTGTTGAATAATTGGGTTGTTTCCAATATTTTGATAATATGTGTTACAAGGAACATCTTTGTGCAAAATTTTTTTTCTGTCTTCATAGATAGACGTCCACATACATGATCACAGTATCAAAGATCAAAAGTATTTGGATATATTTTTAAATGTATTGCTGTCTTTTTCTAAAAGGATTATAAAGTCTAAACCTTTTACAGTTTTAATATACTCAGAGTAAACAAAAGTACCCTCAGATTATGAACCAGTTTGAAGAAATTTAATTGTAGTCTGAAAGCTGCTCCTCAGATAATGGCATTTTTTTAGCTACCACATGACTTAGCATCAACAGACTTTAAGATAAGTCATCACAGATGTGCTTGTATTACTGTAATTTACCTGAATTCCTTTTAGCGATGAAGCACCCATATAAAGGAACACTCCATATAGCACTGGCATAGGAATAAACTGTAAAAGAACAATTAGAAAAAAGGCACAAGTTATTTTCAAATATAATGTGGTCAACATATTCTGCACTTCCAAAGAAAAACACACACAAAAAAAATAAATACTTTAGAAGCAGTATAGGGCAGAGCCAGAAGACATGGGTTAAAATCCCAGCTCTAAGCACTTTTTAGCTGCATAACCTTAGGTAAGTTACCTAAGCTCTCTGTGCCTTAGTTTCCCAATATCTAAAAAGGGATAATAATAGGTCTGTTATAAGTATTTAATAGGTCAAAACCAATAAAAACACATATGATACGCAATAAACAATAAATATTAACTATTATTATTATGCTGCTTTAGGGAAATTTGAATTTTGTTTCACAATGGTAAGATATTTAGATTAAAGGTGAAGAATGGAGCTAACATTTAGACATTGTTCCTACATTATACCAGATACTTGTAAACATGTGGATCGTTCAATTTTTCTCTTTTTATTGGAATACCTCAGCATCATTTTTTTCTCTGTAATTATTTATATAACATAGAAATTAGTTCTTGCAAATTGTGTAAATTATTAAATAAAGGTAAACTTGTATAAATTAGTAAATAACTCAATTTGAATTTTCAAATTATGGACAACTAAAATGAGTTATAATTTAAAATACAATTAACACACCTCTGAAGTACCTGTCAAAATTATACGACAAAACAATTACTCTTTAATGCTCTTTAAAATGGATTCAACTATTTTATTTTATTTTATTTATTTATTTTTTTAAGGATAGAAGTGAGACATACTTTATTTCATAAATTGAGATTAATTTTATACACAGAAAAATAGCTGTTAGTAAAATTATGATGGGGTTTAATAAACCCAAATACATTCAGAAAGTTCAGGATTCAACTACTTGAAACATAAAAAAATAAGTATGTATAATAATGATGTTCATGTAGTAGTTTTATGAAACATTTAAAATACAAAACTGCATATGTGGCCGTGACCAAGACATTGCTTATCTCTGCACCTCCACCTTATATTAAGTAATATTAATTACAAATATATCTGTCCACTGACAAGAAAATAGAAACTTTATTTTGTGTAGGCCTACAGTAAACTCAGGTCACAGGTCAGTCAGAGATGAGTGACTCTTTCCCATAACCTGATTTTCATTTCAAAATTACAATAATAATTTCCACATCAAATTTTACTCTGCCAGATTAAAGTTTTTATGTATTTAAGGATTCTAAAATATAGCACATAATTTCCCTTGTTAAGAAGCTATATAAACATGGTAAAAAAATTCATCACTTTCATCACATGCCATACAGTATTTACAAATTGATGGCTTAGATTCAAATGAAATTTCTTAAACAATAATAAATATATTCTGCCTTCTCGCAAATTCATAAAGGCAGATTTCATTACCTTCAGAATACTGGTCATAAAGACTGATGAACCCATAAGAATAAAAATCATAAGCCCAGTAACCCTTTGCTCCCGAATGCCAAGAAATTTGGGTTGTTCTCCTGGAGCTGAACATTCTGATTCCAGTTTTAGGCTGTTGACATGAGTGATGGAGAGGACAGTGGCAGCCACAAACCACGGCAGGCCCATGATGGAGCACACACCAAGCATGACAGCCACCATTAATAGATCCAGATGGTACCCACAACCTTTCTGTTAAGAGAAAGAAAAGAGGATTCTCATACTACCTGAATTTGGCATAGAGACCAATGACACCACCACCATGGAATAGTAAAGAATAGAAAAGAGATACTATCTTGAATCTTGTATAACTGATTCTAAAATGCAAAATAAATTTAAAAGATAACAGTCTCAAAATACATAATCCACTTAAAGAAAAGTTGCAGGTGTTCCTACTGCAATTATGATTATAGTGGCTTCTACATATTTTAGTAGGTTTAATGTAAGTCTGGCTTAATGGTACATTAGTTTCCATTCTATTTCTATTGAATAGGTAAAGTCATTATCAAATACAGTCACTTCACTTTGGTTCCTTAAATGGGCAGGTTCATTTGCAATTCATATGTCTAGTCTTTCATCATTAATTCATACGAAAAATATTGAGCACCAATTATATACCAGGCATCAGGCTGAGAAACAAAGTATGGGCTGTGTCCACAGCAGAGCTAAGAATGGCCTGGTTATGACTAGAAACCACTTCCTGACAATACCCAAGAAGCCTTTCTGCTAAGATCTCCTAAAGAAAAAACTCTTCTTAAACCCTCAGTTTCCAATTGCCCTGTTTTGCCTCAATGGCTGACTTTTAGTTGGAAAAATAATATCATAGAACCTAAACTTCCATATATACTCGTCTTTATCTTAATATATTACTACTGCATCTTGTTCTCATCTGTTTCAGTTTCAGCACTGGAAAAATCTGGCCTCTCCTTAAAGTGATCCTTAAAGTGATCGTTTTTGTGTTTTCTATCTCCTCTATGATCCTCCTGTGCTATCACTGGCCTCCGGATGTTGCACACTTCGGAGCTTTCTTGAACAAAGCAGGAAATGTAAATGAGGAAAAATGGGTGCAAGGGACATGTGGAGGTGTGGGGACCTGGAGACTGCTCCGTAGGGGAGGGTGATTAGCTAAGAGTTCTCTGAGGAGACAAATTGACCAATGGGGAAGAACCGAGTTACCCTCTTCCTCCATCCGCCATAGGAAATTGACAGGGTAAAGCCTCAGAGGCAGCAAATGCTACTTTACATTCCAGCTCTTAATGATTACTTCATGAGAGGTAGTGTAATAAAGTGCTTAAGGGTATAAGTTCTGGAGACAGGTGGCCTGGAATCAAATGCTGGCTCAACCAGTGATCTTGGGCAAATCATTTAACTTCTTGTGCTTCTGTTTCCCTATCTGAAAAATGGTGATGATAACAGGAGACATCTTGCTGGGTTGTTGTGAGAATTGAATAATTTGCAAATGATTTTGCACATCATTTAGAACAATGTCTGATATATTAGTAAGTACCCAGTAAATGTTAGGGGCTATTATATTCTAGCAGTTAAACAATACATTTTTCTTTTGTACTCACTTGTTTCAAGGATCCTCAGTAAAAATATATAAATGTTTCTTAAGGGCAGGTAAACTTGTCATACAATTTCTCAGTATATCTCAGTTTTTAGTGCAATCATTGACATACAATAAGCAATCAAAAAGTTACGGATTGACTTTTTTTAAAAGGAAATATGCATTATTGAAACAGTTTTTAGAATCAAACAGGTATAATTTTAAAATAAATATAGCTGTTAAATTTATTATTATGAACACGAGCAAAAATTACCAATTATTCTAGAGGAATAACTTTGGCTTTTCTTACAGGCAGTTTTACCAAGCTGCAAGCAGTTTCTAGTTAATCTGAAAGCTATTATAGCCTGGAGGGTGAAACATACTGAGTATTTGATGTGTATCTGTCATGGCAGTGTTTTCTTTCTGCTATTTTATTTTGTTGTTTTATTAAGAAAATCACCCTTAAAATCGGTTGTACTTCCTTCCCTTTCTGCTTATCCCTGCCAAATTATAGAAGTGTAGGAGATGACAGCGAGGAGAAAATGAGAGATACCACATAAGGACCTTTTCCTCCTGCCTTGTCACCAATTCCGTGGCACCCCTCCTTGGGTCAGCTTAGCTGGGGCAATGCTCCAGTTCACCCAAATGCCTAAACTCAATTTCCCTTGTGAATATGACTCTAGAAACTTTTTTTGCTAGTAACTCAGGAGAGGTTTTCATTCTTAAGAGATGGAGGGTGGGAAGAGAAACACCCTGGTGTCAGCATGACCAAAAAGTGTAACTAGCTTCACTAGGGCCATACTCTGGTCCCCTGGTCCTTTTGCAGAACATTTTGGAAAATGTAGTTGCATAGAACTCAAATTTTAGTCCCATTAAAGGACCACAACTTAACCAGTTAGAGGAGTGTTTTGTCCTAGGAACTCTGGAGTGTGAAGAATATAGAACAGCGAAGGACCTGACCCTTAAGCCTCCACCGCTGAGGCAATACAATGTGAATGGTGCCCCCTGGGCAGTTTTGCAAAGTTGTGGTACTGCTAAGAGAGAATGGAAGAGGTGCTAGTAGCTGAGAGGTAAACAATAGAGGAGGGCAAAGGACATGGGGCCTTGAGAGTCAGGCTTGTGCCTTTAGCACAATCTGGACTCTCCCAGGGTCCATGTTCCCTATGGCTTAATAATATGAGGAAGGCCTTCTTCATGAGAGCGATTTCCTACAGCTCTTGTCTTAGTGTTTTAAAAATATGATACAAATGTAAACAGTGGGATTCTAGATTGCAGGAAGCAGACAAAATAATGCTTTCCGAGGGAATAATTTCCTTTTTAAACTTAGAAAGCTAGGTTTGTAAAGTCCAAGTAGATAATAAAAACAAAAATACAATTTCCCCCTGATTATGTTATACAACAATGGAAGCATCTTAATTTAATGTGAATCAAAGGAAATAAAGCAGTTCTGGCACTTCCACTAATTAATCATTATCCTTCTTCTTGCCTTTCATTTAAAATGTCTTTAAAAACATGGTCTTTGTAACCATATTATTAGCTGATAGGCATGCCAGCCAAAGGGAAGTATCCCTTTGTCAGAGAGAGAACTGTGCACCTTCTAACATATTTCTGTAGATTTTTTTTCTGAAATAAAGACAGAACCAGCACTTCTATTCTCACATTCATCCATGAATCACGGGAAATGGACATATGGGAGGAAAAGGGAGCATAGCAACAGGTGATGCTGCACCAGACCCCACTAAAACCAACATGCAGCAAGACAAGAGGCCAGCCAAGAGGACCATCTGATACCCAGATGCCACTGCTGAAAAAATTCGTCTCAAAGCTTGGCAGCAATTTCCTGCATCTGTCAAGTTAACCACATAAAAGACTATAGATTGACATGAAGAACCAGGCTGACAAAGAGGGCAAAAAAGAACATATCAAATGCCATAATCATCAAGAGAATGTAGTGCCAAATGAATGTTGCAAATGCATCCATTTACTCAAGTGATCTGGAATTGTATTGCTGTTTATTAAAAATGATGTCAAAAGAAGCCTGAACTGTCTACAGAAACATGCAGAAAAGCCCACGGTTGTATCTTAACAGAAACTTGCTTTTCTGAAATATAATATCTATCTATCCACTTTTAGAGAATGTACTTTTTTTAAAAAGTGGATATTTTTAATGCTTTTCAAAGGGATTCAGTTAACCAATGCTTATTCCACTTCTCTAGGGAAGAAACAAACAAATGAGAAATGCTAGAGAGAGTATGAATTCACATCTATATACAATATAGATGAAATCTGCATTCTCAAGTTTTTACATTTGCAACTTCTGATACTTTTGAGTGACCCAAAGGATCATGAGGTGCAGTGCTAATCTTGCTAATCTTGAAATTCTTCATTCTGAGGGAGGAGTTAGTCACTTAGCCTGTGAGTTGGGGCTAGAGTCTTTAGCTCAACACAGCTTTATTACGTATGCAGTAACACTCACAAAATGATAAAGAGATTTTTAATGGCAGGAAAAAATCCTCTAAAAGAAAACCAACTACTGGATTTGGTAATGGAAGTGAAGAAAAAGTGAAAAGATCTAAAATATAAGTTTGGGAGAGATAAAGAATGAAATGATGAATTTCTAGGTGACTCGGATATGTGATGTAGACTTAGATACATGATGTGGCCTCTACCAGGTGCTTGATACAGAAGCTAGAAATCATCATTCATTAAACTATCTCAGGGAATGCTCCAACCAAGGCAAAAATGGGTTTTCAAGGGAGAAAAGAAAATAAGTAAAAGCTGAAAATGTGGTTAACTTGTGGTCTGGGGATATATTCAAGAAACATGTGTCTTTTTGTGACAATGTGGTTCAAGTTAAAGCCAGAGACTGTGCAAACACTTCAGGGAAGCAACAGGCGGGAGAGCGGCTATGGAACAAACCGTTACTCTGAGTAAAGAACATTCTGAGAAAGTGATTTTTTGCTGTTATTAACAGGAAAATCAGTAGCAGCAGACCACACTGTAGTGAAGCTTAGAGAAGAAAAGGGTTAAAGGCCAAAAAAAAAAAAAAGTGTTCGGTGTAGATAAAATATGTCTTCACTGGAAGGAAATTACTTGGCAAATATACATATCCAAGGAGGAGAATGGGGTGTTCAGACTCACAGTGGCCAAGAAAAGACTAACTCTTCTGCTTGTGGCAATGTAGCAAAGTTTATGATTAAGCCAGATTTGCTGTTTACTAAATCCAGGCTATTAAGGGGTAAAATATGAATCTTTTGATTACATAGCCATTTGTACAATAAAAAGTAATGTACAAATAATGTAATATAGTTTAATAATATAGTCTCAAGTTTGTTTCAGTGACAAAAATATTAAATGCTTTAGTTCTACATTTAATTTTATAAATGCAGATACTTGAAAAGACCACTTAAAGAATGCTTTATTATATTTTAGCTATTCTATACAATATGTAAAGGGGAGATAAATATAGCATATTTGTTGAGCTGGAGCTTTGGAAAGTCCGTGAATGTCAAGGGCCTACCATGGGCTTATGAAGAACAAGGAGCAGGCAATATGTGATTTATAAGGTGGAGAGATCTGGAAACAGCAAGCACACTGGACAGCCAAAAAGGTAACATCACCCTGGGCAATTCTTCATTTACTTCCACATTCTGTTTTAATGATTCCACTAATATTTAGAAAAAAATTTTACAGGGAAAATTTCTCAGTTAAATCAGTGATATTTCTAATTATAAAAGCCAAAAAAAAAAAACCAACAACTTCCTTTGAAAGGGAAACAATGATTACATAGCTTACTTTCTTTCTAAAACAGGAGTCTTTTAGTTCATTTTAAAACATGTGCCATACAAGGAAATATATATACTGTCATTAAAAATGATAATGCAGATTTATATTTATATTGTTGGCATTGGATAATTACCATTATAATGCTCTTATGTAAAAACAACAAGCAACATATGTAGTATGAAAATACATATTTTGGTATATAATAAAAACAGAAATGGGAAAAATAGAGATGATTTCAGTTTTAAAAAATAAACTGGTGTCTAGGAAAAATGTTTTCCTACTTCTTAGAGAGTAGCAGACGAACAGCATTCAACATTAATTTCTTAACACTGGTTTTATAGATCTACTTAATCAACTACATAACTTTAATAATTAAGTTGTGGTGGTATTTGCTTTTGCAGAAGGCTGATAATTTAAAAGGAAATAATGTTTTTGAATGATTGATATTAAATAAGTTGACTACTAATTTGGAAATCTGAATTTCTTGTTTTGAGAGCTGTAAATGATTTAAAGTTTCTAATATTGAATAATGTAGTTCAGCAGTATTTTGGAGCCAGCTCATACAGACTTATAAGGACCAACTGTTTAATTTTCAAATTTTTTCCTGCCAATTGATGTCACTTTGGTAGCTTGAAATGGACCACAATGGGAGTATTCATATCATGAAAATCGGCAAACATTATAAATCAGGGTATTTCTTTTTATACACAGAGGACTGGTAAACATGTACCAGCACATCACTGGTCTAGTTCCCAAGACTTCATGTGATATTTTTGTAGAATACATCTTTAATAATCAAAACATTTTTTGACAAAAACAAGAAGTGAATATGAACTCATTTTAAAAAAGGTTTTGAGCACGCTTAAGTTACTTTCTACAAAGATAAAAAAGAATACTCTTTAAGAGAGACACAAATTCTCCCCAATATAATAGACAAAATTCCTTTTCAGTAAGATTTACTACAAATAACTGTGCTTTCTTATACTTATGTCATTACTACTTCCCGTCAAATAGCTCAATCAATCTGATTTTTAAATCTTTCTAACAAATATACTTAAAAATTCTATAAAGTATGATTTCTGTTGCTCTGACAATGAAACTTTTCCTAGAGTTTAAAGAGTATGTGAAGATAGCTGGCAATTATCCCATGATACCAGAAAAAACAAGATTGTGCCTGTTCTGTTTTTGTAAGGTTTGATTCAGAGTACTTTTAACCATTCGATGATTTTTTTTATTTTATTTAACATATTCCTATAAATGATAGTGCTCACGTTACACATCTCAGACAAATTGCACACCAGTGAACAGCTAATTATTCACAGTTGCAAAATGGCAGGGTCAGAATATAATAAATAAGATACATTCATATTTATTCTCTTTGGAAAAGAAAGTCATTAAAATCTGCACTAAAACTCAACAAAGATGTCACAAACTACAACATTTATGACTGGGTTTTGATGTCATAGACATTGTAGATGGAGGAACGACTAAAGAAAATGAGAATTATTTGAAGATGTAATTGGTTCCAAAATGAATGCAATCTAATAGACATACTTAGGGTCAAATAGAGAAACAGAAGAACCCCAGACGTAAGACAAATTGGTAAAGCTACACTTCACCGAAATAGACTATTTCATTACAATGTGTTAAACATGGTGAAGAAAGCTAGAACTTTGGCAATGTTTTTAAATTTTAAGTCCTGGAGGTAGGGTTCCAGAGTTCAGAGCTCAGCCAAGTGCTATAAATAAATAAATTAATAATTAATTAATTAATTTTAAACATGATCATAAGACAAAGTACCATGAATATAGAAAATAAAATTATGAATCTGAAAATATTTTAATATTTCACTATGCAAATGACTATAGAATACAAAGTATAGTAAACATCAGTATAAAGTATAATTGACATCAGTTGAATCACAATGATTTACATTAAAATGGATGTTAAAATATACCTTTAGCTTATGCTCTTTTCTGTTGATGATGACGGCTGTAATCTGTTGGTCCATGAAAATTAGAATAGTACAAAGTAAAGCTGGAATAATAGCAGCTATTACTGTCCACCATGGATTTGGACCTAAAGGTGTAACAAACCAGCCACGATCATCTCTTGTGGGCTGTGAAAAATTAAAGAATGCACAGTTATTCACTGGATTAATGAATACCTAATAAAATTGGCTTACAGATAATACCAGGAAAGCCCTAATTATAAACTGATATGCCAAGTGAATTATATATTTAATAATAATAATATTCAGAAAGCATTTAAAGGTACCAGACACTATTGTAAGTGCTTTAAATATTTTTAACTCATTTTTTTTCTTCACTGTTGTGAAGAAGATACAGATAAGGAAACTGAGGCATAGAGAGGTTCAGTAAATTTTTCAAGGTCCCAAAGCTAGTAAGTGGGGGAGATAGGATTTCAACTCTGACAGACTGACTCACAAATTTGTGTTCTCAATCAATACCTATATTAAATAAAATCATATTAATATTTATCATTTTTGATTGGCAAATTTATTTACATTTACAAATATCACATTGACCACTGTGTATAACTCTTATTTTAGATATGTATCCAGGTCACTATGTAAAAATGTCAAAAAGACGTTTGGTCATATCATGGGCTCAGGGAAAGGTTCAAATATGGCTGGTGCCTGAGATGAGTCCCAAAGGAAATCATTTTGACAATTCTTTGAGGAAGTCCCTAGCTCTTTTTGATAGGTGAGAAAACAGGCTCAGAGAGGTAAAGTAACTGGCCCAAAGTTTCATAGTTAGTAACATGGTCTGAACTCTATTCCAGACCTAATTTTATCTGTTTTCAAGCCCTATCCACTGTGCATTACCCTTACTTTCAAAATGCTTCCTTATCTTTTAAGAATATAGATATTCCCACTGGAATAATTGACAGAAAAGCTTTTCAAGCTGCCTCTAGGTTTCCATTTCTGTGATTTCTATTTTTTTAATATTAGGCCAAAATTTTAGTCATGCTGTGGGCATTTTATTTACTGTTATATTAATCTATATTCTTTATATTTTCATGAAAATCCCAAGTACTAGGGTTATAGCCATCATCTGAATAAAAATTAGATCTACAGAGATGGAGAGATGATAGTAAATCCTATGATAACTTCACCTTGAAAACACTTGGTACTTGTAGTTTTGGAGATGGGATCCCAATGGCATAGTCAATTAAAACCATACACAGAATCGTAAGAAAGACAGCAAAGTCGCTCACTATG
This sequence comes from Physeter macrocephalus, assembly GCF_002837175.3. NCBI lineage: Eukaryota > Metazoa > Chordata > Mammalia > Artiodactyla > Physeteridae > Physeter > Physeter macrocephalus. The sequence continues at coordinate 67,865,763 of NC_041215.1, read as the reverse complement.
GATCGAACCTAAACATAATGAAAACACTTGTCACTTGAAGGAACAATAAATAGTGAAGAATACTCAGGAACATAATCTAGAATCACACTTTATAAACACTTTATGACATAATATCATAATATTATATTTTATGCATACTATGATATTACTGCTAACTCTTGCCATATTTATATTTATGTATCTCTGTCATTAGGATGAATACACACTCAACATGTTCAAAATGAGGCATTATGGAATAGCTACAATGGTGATTGTGCTGTTTTCAGTATTTATTTAAAATCTAAGTTTATTATGGGAATCTTGAGTGATACAATACCACTACATCAGCCGTGCTGATAAAAATGTAAGTTTATTATGAATTCCAGTATGTGAATATTTATTTCACAGAATAAGGTTGCATGGCTAGAATTTTGCTATAGTTTAGTACTCTTTCTCAGGTAGGTAACATTTTAATATGGTAAACCTGAAATACCATAAAATAAAATTATCTATTTTTATTGAAGAAGCATAATATTTTAGTTAGTTTATCTGAGCTACAAGTATGGCAGCAGGTAATTTGCACAATAGAGTAAGCAAATTTAAAAGTTATTCTATGTAAGCCAGTTTTTAAAGCCATTTCTCTTTTATAAAGCCTGCATTGAGAAAAATTCTTAAACAACAATCAACAAGATCTGCCTTTTATTAGGCTGCCTTTATGACACACACAGAAACACATACAAAGTGCAGGAGTTTGATACAAAAAACAAATTCAATATTAATCAAATTAAGCTTTGGGGGGAAAGAAATGAATCTTCCACCTTACGGAAAGAAGAGGTAAGAAAAACAGAAGTTTCTGTCAAACAGCAGTTCTTAAAACATTTTCCCAGAGTAGAATTTTCATCACAATTTTTAGCTCATCCCTAAAAAGCTTGTTTTCTTGTTTCTTTTCTTTCTTTTTCTTTTCTCCTTCCTTCCTTCCTCAATCCCTCCTTTCCTCCCTCCCTCCTTCCCTCCCTCCCTCCCTTCCTTCCTTCCTTCTTTTTTGGCTGAGTCAGACCTTATAGGTGTTACTTTGCAGTGTTAAATATTGAACTAAGCTGTTTCTCTGTTTACTTTCCTTTCCAAATATGCAGATGCAAACGTGGTAGGTTAGACAGAAGGACTGACACTTTAAAAATGAAAAAGAGGCCAGTGTTCCAATGAGTCTTGCAGGGGCTTTCCCAATTACAGAATGTAACAGTGGCTCCTATGAGGTGTCTGTCAGGCTGGAATAGTTCCCGCTGTTCACTGGGCAAGAAAGTGACAATCAGTAATGCAGTGTGTGCTTTTGAGTTCCAAAAATGAAAGTGGGAAAGTGGGAGTTTACCTCTGGGATTTGAAGTTAGGAGATAAGCCTGGAGGGAATGTGTACTCCTAGCACTGTATCACAAAATGCTTTCTCTTACCTCCCTCACCATGCCCACTCCTAATCTGGCAGCTCAATCACACAAAAACCTTTTAGTGGCTCCTTTAATGACAGCAATAGCTCTTTCTTTTGTCCTAAAACACACATGACTCCATAACATGCTTTATGTTGGTTCACATTTTGATCAGAAAAATTGTAGTCTTGAGTACCTTGGTTGGAAAATAGCGGCTAGTCTTGAACTGCTTCAGTGTGGCTGACAGAGTAACTGTGGAAAAGAACAGGATCACTGACCAAAATAGAACATCTGGAACATATGGGTGCTCGTGGCCACAGGCTCGTCCAACATACTCTCCATGCAATGATTTGCATTCCTGCCAGAGGAAGTAAAACAAATGGAGCTATTAAGAAAGAAAGGTGGACACGTTTCTTTCAGAAAACTAACATCTTAAGAGCACTTGCAGTTGAGTTGCTGAAGTTGTTCAGTTATGGTTCCTATTTGGTTAGGTAGTGAGCAATATGAACCACTTCTAAAATTCTTGCCTTTTCAAATTAAGTTTAAATCTATAAAACTAACTGATTTATCCATCACCATCTTAATGAATTTTCACATCAACCCTATAAAATAGGTAGTTGTTATTATTTCTATTTAATGTCTGAGGAAACTGAGGTGTAGAGAAGTTAAGTAATTGGCTATGGGCTCACCGCTGCTGAGTGGCAGCAGCGTTGTGATACAAACATGATATTCCTTTGGTGGGAATATTATTAAAGAAGAACAATGATTTTGTAGAATTATCTAGTCCAAAAGCTCCCAAGAAAGGTGAGAAAAGCAACAAAAAACTGTGATACATTATTACTGGAGTGAAACTGAAAGTCAAAGATGGGGCTCAAATTTAAATTATAGAACAAAAGAGAAAAAGTTAGTATAGGAGCAATGCAAAGTTCATATTTACTATGACTTCTTCATGGTCTTTTTTTTTTTTCCTGGTATTTATTTTATAAGCCTCTGAAGGATCATTTCTAATTGCTGCCTTAGCCATGAGGTGGCAGCAAAGTCAAAAAAATTTCCTTTCTTGGAGGAAAAAAAAAGCATTTTAAACATTAATATTTTGAAATTAAAACTTTTTAAAAACGTTTTGCTTTTTACTATCTTAATTTAAAGATTAGAACACTAAATTTTAATTTTTTATTTCAAAACAGAGAAAAGAATGGTTTAAGTGATCCAGTGACCTTGTTAGTACTTGAGACATCTGGACCTGAACAGAAACCGAATTGTGCCATATACTTAGAGATCTTAGAGAAAAATACGGACTAACGGACTGATCACCAAAAGAGACTGTCCAATGAACAAAGCTTCAGGCCCTGGAGTCCTTGTATAGCAGAAAACAAATACCTTCAAATGATTCTAGACTAAATCACAGATTGTTACATGGTTATCCAAAAACAAACTAGTAAAACCTACTTGGGGCAGCTACCCCTAAGGCTAGGATTCTTGAGAAATATTGTTTGTATACTTTATAATTATCTAAAACAATTCCATTCCCTTTTCTAATCTAACTTCAAATGCTACATTCTTTGCTAGCTAAAGTTGATTTCCAATTATCTATGTTAATATAGAGCAACAATGACTTGGCTAATTGAAAAACCAAAGAAAAATCCCCCAGGCCTTAATTATAGCTTTAATTTTCCTTCTCTCAAAACTCTGTTAAAATAGATAAAGTAGCAAAAATGAATCCTTGAATTTTTTAGTCCCGTCTCTTGCCCCTTGTCCAGAGATACTAGTATAGCAATTACTAAGCAAAGTAATGGTTAAGAAGACTGGATAAATACAAAGAGGAGCTAGAAGCTCTGTTGTAAACACATCATCTAAATTTTTTTTTTTTTTTTTTGCAGTATGCGGGCCTCTCACTGTTGTGGCCTCTCCCTTTGCGGAGCACAGGCTCCGGACGCACAGGCGCAGCGGCCATAGCTCACGGGCCCAGCCGCTCCGCGGCATGTGGGATCTTCCCAGACCGGGGCACGAACCCGTGTCCCCTGCATCGGCAGGCGGACTCTCAACCACTGCGCCACCAGGGAAGCCCCATTATCTAAATATTTGTGATCAGTCTTTTGTGCAGATATAAAAGTCCTCCAAGTCTTGGACTTGGCTGGGTCTTGTTCTCAATTCTTAGGAACATAGACACTATTTAAAGGATCATTTAACTGTCTTATAAGCTATAATACATTGCCAATAGCTTGCCTAGTTACTTTAATTCAAAGCAAATTTGAAAAGTGTATTCATTTTTTCTTCCTTCTAGGGGGACAGTATGCTATTTAAAAAGGAAAAATTGTGAACTACTAAATTCTACATTTATTTTCTGGTTTATACTAACTGTACCTTTAACACACACACACACACACACACACACACACGGAAGAACAGCGATGCTGGCAGACAGTGGAGACCGATGCAGATGGGATGGGACAGGAGGGACGGGTAGGACAGCTTTGCGCTTGCGGAGGAGTTTGATAAACAGGAGTGATGAGTGTACCTTTAACACACACACACACACACACACACACACACACACACACACACACACACACAAGTACTGAAATTTGGAAGAGAAAACTAAATCCAAATCCTGTTCTCTTATTTTGAGTCTCACATATGGTTTCACTTACAAAAATGAAAAAATGCTTGTTGACAAACTCATTTCTACTAATTATTCTTTAACACATTCTAAGTTTCAGCAGTGTTATAAGTTGGTAAAAATTAAGTTTGATAAAATAAGAAATTAAAGTTGGCATTAGTGTCCTGCCCCTTACTTATATATAAGCTAAATATGTAATTCTGGCACTAAAATGATTCTTAACCAATTGCTAGTTAATTGCTTGTGAATATTTTAAACCTCGCCTAGGAATTCCTTTATAATGACAGATTTTGAGATACTGCTAAAAATATATATAAACATAGAAACCTAAGTGTTCTAGCTTGCTATAAAACACTTGAATTAGGCATTATTCACAATAGCCAAGATATGGAAATAACCTAGATGTCTGTCAATGGATGAATGGATTAAGAAAATGTAGTATAAATATATAACGGAATATCATTCCCTTAAAAAGGAAGGAAATCCTGCCATTGCAACAACATGGATGAATCTGGAGGACATTATGCTGACTGATATAAGCCAGACACAGAAAGACAAACACTGTATGATTAAACTTACATGTGGAATCTGAAAAAGTCAAACTCAGAAGCAGAGAGTAGAATGATGGTTACCAATGGCTGGGGAGAGGGGAAAAATGGGGAAATATTGGTAGAAGGGTACAAAGTTTCACTTATGCAGGATGAATAAATTATGAAGAGCTAATGTATAACATGGTGACTATGGTTAATAATATTGCATTAAGTAATTGAAATTTGCTGAGAGAGTAGATCTTAATTGTTTTCACCAAAAAAAAAAAAAGGTAACTATTGAGGTGATGGATATGTTAATTAGCTTGATTGCGGTAATCATTCACGTCCTATACATATACCGAAACATCATATTGTATACCTTAAATATACACAATTTTTATATGTCAATTATACCTCAATAAAGCTGGAAAACAAAATAAACCAAAACAAGACATTTACATTAAATAGTAAATTTGTGATTTGAGACGATTTTTCAAAATGATAATTAAATATTTATTGAACACTTATTATGCATACAGCTGTTTGGGAGAATCAAAGAAAACTAAAGTTCTTTGCCCTTGCTGAGTTAGCAAGGTATAAATTACAATTCATGAGATATGTAACAATTCAATTAAAAATTATCATGTGAATAATATACAAAGTAAATATTACATGACTATTTTTACAAAACTAGTTATAATAGCCATTAGCACAGTGCTTTATTAATACAATGTTTTTGATGATACTAATGGTTATGCTGAGGAAAGAAATCCCAGAATAACAATTAAGACAAAAAAATTTTTTGGCCCTCATTGACTTAAAACTTGTAAGATTTTTTCATTATGTAGCATTCCCTTTGGTGATAAATGCTATTTCTGGTCAAGATCAGCAATTACCTATTGCAAAAACTGCTTTTAACTAATGAAAAATAAAATGAACATTTCTGCCAGAAAGTTAACTCCTAGTACAGAACTTAAAGAAAAAAATCACAGTGCTAGATTTGCTTTGATTGCAAAATAATTTTCACTGTACTCTGCTTGACCCTAAAACTTCTAATATTTAAAATTAACTCATGGCTAGTTAGATCAGTTGTTCTATGAGTCTCTTCGAAAGTTATGATTCAGGGTTTGCTACTACATGGAATGAATATTATTATTTAATATTAAATTATTCAAGACTATAAAACACAGAGTAAATTATCATGTTAAATAATTTAGAGATGAGATTATTGGGTTACTGTATTGTAGGGGACACCAAGATGAGGGAAAAAAGCAAGGGACTCAAGATGTAATATTTTTATAGTTTACAAAAGGGAAATATACGGCTTCCCTGGTGGCGCAGTGGTTGAGAGTCCGCCTGCCGATGCAGGGGACACGGGTTCGTGCCCCGGTTCGGGAGGATCCCACATGCGGCGGAGCGGCTGGGCCCGTGAGGCATGGCCGCTGAGCCTGCGCGTCCGGAGCCTGTGCTCCGCAACGGGAGAGGCCACAACAGTGAGAGGCCCGCGTAACGAAAAAAAAAAAAAAAAAAGGGAAATATAAATGGAAGATGCACTGCTGAATGGATCAACCACAATCCCATGTCTAAATTCTGAATAACTGTAGCATTCTTTCTTGTTCAGCTCATCATTTCTTTTATTGATCAATTTAAATGGCTCTCTGAAAGGAAACAGTTTGGTAATGTTATTTTTTCTAAGAAAAAATAGGACAGAATAAATGTTAACTATAACAGAAGAAAACAACAAAAGTAAGTGAAGGCTTATTTTAGAGCAAATGACTAGCATAAGAGGAAAGGTAGTAAAATATAGGTCAAGATAGAATTTTAAACAGAAGGTAAGTAATTTGATTTTGATTCTGAAAGAAAATATTTAATGAGGAAAATTGAGAAAATAGGCAATAGGTCAAGTGCTCTTACAAGAATCATGCTTAGAGTTTTATAATATTTGTACAACAAAAAAGATTTCTATGTGTCACTAACTGGCTCACTTACTAAATGATGTTTTTCATAAAATGAACTAGAATTTATATAGTTTTATGCCCATGGTTATAATGGGATTTGAGCTTATATGGGTAGATAAAGTGGCAGAAGCTTTGGATTGTAATGTTTGTAACTGGGAAGAATAGAGAAGAAACTAGAATGACTCAGATTTTAATACTTATTAAAACCAGAACACTTTCGATTTTTCCAATTATGAGATTTGATTGACCAGAAGTAAAGGATGCAAATGTAGATGGAAAAGGAGGTGCACAAATATTGCAAGAGATTAAGAAGAATTGAGAAATTCAGCTATGAGGGGGAAAAAAGATACCACAGAAAAAGAGGAAAGCCAAAAATATTTTTAAAGGCATAAGATTTAACTTTGATAGGTGAAAAATATGTTGCCATTCTCTTTCTTGAATGGAGGATAAAGAGAAAATGGAAGTAAGAAAATCTTCCTGAGGGAGGTGCCAGAATTTTATTAAGAAAAGTGACTTTTGTTTTCCCAAAAAGTTCAATATTTACACTAAAATATCAACAAACATCCCCTCCCCCTTAACATATTCTGAACAGCTGGAGCAGTATTACAAAGTAAAGTAAAAGCATTCTGGGTTCTTTACACAGAAGGCTGACTTAGTTCTGCCATACGGTTTCATTTAGGTCAACACTACTCCTATTTAATGTGCTTTCAGTTAATCTAGTCACATTATGCCATATATGTGTGCTTTCATAGTAACTCAGGCCTAATAACTACTGGAAAAACTTAATAATGAAAGAAAACCCCAGTATACTTATACATACTTGAAATGAATGAAATCAAAACCATCACTTTTATAATAGTATTTGTTTAAAACACTTAACTTAGTGTCAATGATTCATTCAAAAAGTCAATAAAAGCCCTTATAGTAATAAGTTTCAAGGTATGACCTATTTTTCTTTTTTAAAAATTAATTAATTTATTAATTTATGGCTGCATTGGGTCTTTGTTGCTGCATGCGGGCTTTCTCTAGTTGCGGCGAGCGGGTTGTGGTGTGCCGGCTTCTCATTGCAGTGGCTTCTCTTGTTGCAGAGCATGGACTCTATGCGCACGGGCTCAGTAGTTGTGGCTTCTGAGCTCTAGAGCGCAGGCTCGGTAGTTGTAGCACACGAGCTTAGTTGCTCCGTGGCATGTGGGATCTTCCTGGACCAGGGCTCAACCCCATGTCCCCTGCATTGGCAGGCGGATTCTTAACCACTGTGCCACCAGGGAAGTCTATGACTTATTTTTCAATGTTTCACTTACCGACACAGTTAGGTTCTCCCAAATTATGTCAGAGGCGGAAATATTGGACTCCCTCCATTCCTTCAATGTATCATTGCTAGGATTATGTGGTTCCACACAGTTACACCTGCAAAGGCAAAACAGTGTCTTTTGTTAAGTATCTGTTTGTCACCATACTTAAAACAAATGTGTGATGGGTCCTTCTTCCCCAGCCATAGCCTTCCTCCATCTGAGAGGTAAGTAGGTAGGTCATCCTAAACTCCAAAACACACTATTTTCAGACAGAAGTATAGATATATTGCGAGGACATTAGATCACTTCTAATGTTTCCTGGAATGAGAGGTCATTCCCTCTGTGTCCACATCAGAGGAAATTTTTTAAAGTGTCGGTTAGAACACAGGGTTTTTGAGGCCTTTTAAACCGAGATGCTTTCTAGACCTTACAACAACCATTTGCCTCTAAATTATAAGTCAAGTGGGAAAAAATGATAAACATCCAAATGTATTATTATAATTTACTTATTTTTATTAATACTGTATAACCATATCAATTAAAATTGGAGTTTATAATTCATATTTTAGAGATCATTTAGAATTTTGCAATGTAATTTAAAATTAAAGCTAGGTTGAAGCAAGAACCCTAGGTATTTCAGGATATACTTTCTTTGTGATGAGTGATAGTTCTATTAAAAAATCAAACAATCAGTATGCAAAAGATTTTTGAGTAGCTACTACATATAAGGTAACATGATGAATGCTGGGTGGGGTAAGAGCAGAGAGAATAGGAAAAAGTTGGGCAAAGTGGTACTATTATGTAATAAAAAACAGCTTTTGATCTCATGTTCTTTATAACTTTGTAAGTAAATGAGAAGACAAAAGCAAAGATTATCAACAAGTTAATTGTCTTAGATGTTAACTTCAATTTACAAATTGTTTGTTTCAAAAATTCATTCATAAGTCTATTATTTGCCCTTCAGAGAGCATTTTCTTATAGAAGCATCTTATAAAAATAGTGGTTGGGCTCCCAGATTAAGCCACATATATACTACATAACTTGAATATTAGTTGGACTGCTGTTTTAGTGATATTAATTGAACTGTAGAACCCAACTGCCATTATTTCTATAGGAAAATATATTACAGTCTCTACTAGATAAATTCCTCTGCCTAAGCAACAGTCTCTCTTCTGTCTCTTACACCAGGAATTTTAGTCTGTTCTTTTTTTTTACCACCACTCATTCATTTTTCAAAGTGTACTGAGTGTCTATTATTACAAGAAACTCTCCTTGACTTGGGCAATACAGACAGGTATGTTCCTGCTCTCACTAAGAGATGTTAGAGTATTCCCCACCTGGGCTCACATGGGGCTGGGCCTCTAAAAAAAATGAAGATTCCAATGAGAAAGTTGTTGACGAGGATTTTAAGGGAATGAGACATGGAAGTATTAGCTACTATGAGCAGCTACAGTGACAACCATGGTATCAGAGGGAGGAAACACAGCAAAAGGGAAACAGTCCCCTGAGATGCAGTAATAATCATTCATTAATGCAATTTATTCAAATCTATAGGTTCTCAAGTCCCAGATTAGTTGTACATAATCCCAGAACACAGGATTATGTGTCAGAAAGGCCTTTGTGTCAGAAAGCTTTGTCCTTTACTGGCTGTGTGGCCAGGGGCAAATTATTTAAGCACTCTAAATCTTGGTTTCCTCATAAATAAAATGCGGACTGAAATGCTTACCTTGTAGAGCTATTATGAAGAATAAGTAACATGATATATATTAAGTTCCTGGTATACATTTATGCAGTTTTGAAATTGTAGCTGCCATCATCATCATGGTTCTCATCATTATTTTCTGGTTCATTTTTCAGTTTTTCATAAGATGTAATAAAACTGTTAACTTTCAATTGACATAATACAAAAAAACCACTAGGCTTTTCTCTAACATGCTGATACTCTTTATTTTGCTTCCAGTGCTTTAAAGAGAATTAAATTCTGACCAGCATTAAAACAGTTTTGCTACTATCACTAAGAATCTATCAAAAGAAAGAAAATTCCTGTTTAATTTTGACTCTAGGTCATTAGATCACTAGGCAAATATGTTAAAGATAATATATGAAGAGAGAGAGAATAATTTCATTTTAAAATATCTTAAATTATTAAAAAATAACACTAAAACCATTAAATCACTGAATAGTTTCTAAAATTAAAAATCAGATTTGGCTTCTATCTTAAGAAAGAGGACTGAACACACATGCTTATTTTCTCATTACCTAGAATTCATTAAGCAAAGAAATAATATAAAAAGAAACATGAGGGGAAATATCAACAAAAGAGAGATGTAAACAAATGGAATATGAAAAGCATACGAAAGCAGGATGTTTGTAAAAGCAGAACAGAAGAGTAATACTAACAATAATAGTACTTTTATATTTAATCCTTAAAATAGGTAGTATTAATCACATGATAATATTAAGGCACGAGTGATGTGGCCAAGGTTACACAGCTAGAAACATCAGAGCCAGAATTTAAACCTAGGCAGTCCGCTCCTAATGACTAACTTACAAAAATAGAAATATTTACATAGAAACATAAATATATATACATATTTATATACACATATAACTGCGGTAAAGGAAGGACCTGGCCTGCAGAGTAGAATCCCAAAAAGGGTCTGAACTAAGAGAAGATGTTGGGATGAAGGAAAGAGTGTTTCCAACCTAAGAAAGCAGTGAAAGAACTCTCAGAATGACAAATGTATGGTAGAGCCCAAGAGTGAACCAGGGAAGAAGTGACATCACAAGATGGCTGAATGTAAAGTCCCAGTGCTCCTTCCCCCGTAGAAACTTCAATTTAACAACAATATATGGACCAAAATACTGTGACGAGAACTCCAGAATCCAGTTAAGATGTTGCAGTACCTGAGTGCAAAGCTGTGAACAGCCACATTCAAACAGGTAAGAAGAGCAGTTTCACTTTAACTGCATCAGCCCCTCCTCTAAGCTGGCACAGCTCAGCAGTGGTAGAGAATACCCTGGCTTACACTTTTTACACTGGAGGTGAAGAGAAAATAGAGGCTGCATCTGACATTCCAGCTCTTCAGAGGGCTACTGAGGGACTGGTATCTGTCTTGTCTAATTCAGAGCACTGACAGAACCATTGTAGTTTGGACACCCAGGTGCCACTGAGAACAAAGACGAGTGGATAAAATGGCTTTCAGGGAATAGGATGGCTCAGTGCAATTAGGGGCAGGTGAACAACTTGAGGCTTTTCCCTCTGGAAGGAGTGAAAGAAGCATATTTCTGATGTTCAAGCTCTTTGGAAGAGTGCCCAAGGGACTGGTATCTGTCTCACCTAACCTGGGATGCTGATGGGGACTCATCATATGGTAGATATCTGGAGGCCTCTGAGAACAAGGGATAGCAGAGAATCTTGCTACTGTAAAACCACAGAACTTGCAGTAGCAAGATTCTCTGCTATCCCTTGTTCTCAGAGGGAGCAAAAGATTATGAGCCCCTGGAAAAAGAAACCAGCAACACTAATTGAGAAATTGAACACAGAGGCTCAGATAATTTGCATCCCCTTCCCTCCAAGAAAGGGTTACAGAGGCCTCCAGAATCTCTAGTCAAGCTGATTAATAAGAGTCTTCTGCACAAAGAGCAAGTCCCTAAAGGCTATGAAAGGTGGCTGTTATTTCAAATGTGCCAATCCTAAAACAAAGTTATGGGACACATGAAGAAACAGGGCAACATGTTCCACACAAAGGAATAAAATAAATCAGAAACTTATCTTAAAGAAATAGAGGTATATAAATTACCTGACAGAATTTAAATAACCATTACAATGATACTCTATGAGATCAAGAAAATGATGGATAAACAAAATGAAAATATCAACAAAAAGATAGAAAATATTTTAAAAGAACAAAATAGAAATTTTGGAGCTAAAGAATACAATAACTGAACTAAAAAATTCAGTAGAGGGGTTCAACGTCAGACTCAGTTAAGCAGAAGAAAGAATCAGTGAACTTGAGGACGGGTCACTTGAAATTATTCAGTCAGAAGAACAAAATGAAAAAAGAATGAAAAAGAGTGAAGAAAGCCTGAGGAACACATGGGATAGCATAAGCAAATCAATATATGCATCATGGGAGCCCCAGAAGAAGAAGAAAGAGAATAAGGGACAGAAAGCTTACTTAAAGAAATAGTGCCCCAAAACTTCCCCAAAATGGGGAAGGAAACGACATCCATATTTAAGAAACCCAATGAATTCCAACCATTGTGAATCCAAAGAAATCCACACTAAGACACATTATAATCAAACTGTTAAAAGTCAAATACAGAGAAAATTTCAACAGCAGCAAGAGAAAAGCGAATCACCATGTGCAAGAGAAGTTCCATAATACTACCAGTGGATTTTTCAGCAGGAACTCTACAGACCAGAATGCAGTAGTATGACATATTAAAAGTGCTAAAAGGGAAAACTTCCAACCAAGAATACTATATCTGGTAAAAAATGGGGGACTTTAAAAATGAAGGAGAAATAAAACCTTCCCAGGTTGTAAAAATAAAGCTGAAGGAGTTCATCACCACTATATCTGCCTTACAAGAAATGCTAAAGGGAATCCTTCAAGTTCAAACAAAAGGATGCTGAACAGCAACACAAAAACATATGAAAGTATAAAGCTTGCTAATAAAGGTAAGTATATAGACAAATACAAAATACTGTAATGGTGGTACATAAATCACTTTTAACTCTGGTATAGAAGTTGAAGGACAAAAGTATTTTTAGACACTATTACTATAAAAATATGTTAATGGATACACAATATAAAAGGATGTAATTTTTGACATCAATAACATAAAAAGTATAACAAGGGGGGAGTAAAAGTGAAGAAGTATTTGTATGCAATTGAAGTTAAGTTTTATCAGCTTAAAATAGATTGTTATAAATATAAGATGTTTTATGTAAGCCCCATGGTAACCAAAAGGAAAATACCTCTTTGTGTAGAACATCCACAAAATAAAATAAGAAAGGAATCAAAACATATCACTACCAAAAAAAAAAAAATCAACAAAACACAAAGGAAGTAAAAAAGAGAGGAAAGGGGGTGGGTGACAAAAATGTTACAAGACAGACAGAAAACAACTAATAAAATGGCAATAGTAAGTTCTTCTCTATAAATAAGTACTTAAATGTAAGTAGATTTTACTCCCCAATCAAAAGACATAGAATGACTAAATGGATAAAAAAAGATCCAACTATATGCTGTCTAGAAGAGATTTTTGATTTAGCAACACACATAGAGTGAAAGTTAAAGTATAGAAAAAAATATTATATGCAAATGGTAACCAAAAGAGAGCAGGTGTCAGGGTGGGCCATAATCATATCAGACAAATAGACTTTAAGTCAAAAACTGTCAAAAGAGACAAGGAAGGACATTATATAAGGCTAAAAGGGTCAATTAACCAGGAAGATATAACAATTAAAAAGATATACACAACAGCAGAGCACCCAAATATATGAATGAAACATTGACAGAAGTGAAGAGAAAGATAGATAGTAACACAATTATATTAGGATATTTCAATACCTCACTTTAAATAATGGATAGAATCCAGATAGAAGATGAATAAGGAAACAGAGGACTTGAACAACACTATAGACCAAATGAACCTAATAGCATATACAGAACATTTCACCCACCAGCAGCAGAATACACAGCGTTCTCAAACATACACAGAACATTCTCCACAAGAGATCACATGTTAGGTCACAAAACTAGTCTTAACAGATGTAAGAAGACTGAAATCATACTAAGGGTACTTTCCAACCACAGTGCAATGAAACTAGAAATCAATAACAGAAGGAAAACTAAAAAATTCACAAATGCATGGAAATTAAGCAACATGTCCTTGAACAACCAGTGGACCAAAGAAGATATCAAAAGAGAAATTAGAAAATATCTTAAGACAAATGAAAACAAAAACAACATACTAAAAATTATAGGATGCAGCAAAAGCAGTACTAAGAGGGAAGTTTATAGCAATAACTGCCTATATTAAAAAGATGAAAATTCTCAAATAAACAACTTAACTTTAAAGCACAAAGAACTAGAAAAAGAAAAATAAAGCCCAAAGTTAGCAGAAGGAAGGAAATAATAATCATCAGAGCATAAATAAGTGAAATAGAGACTAGAAAAACAGCAGTAGAGATAAATGAAACTGAGTTGGCTTTTTAAAAAAACTAACAAATTGACAAACTTCTAGCTAGACTAAGAAAAAAATAAAGACTCAAAATTATAAATGAAAGAGGAGACGTTACAACTAATGTCACAGAAATTAAAAGGATTATAAGAAATTACTATGAGCAATTCCAAGCCAACAAATTGGATAGCCTGGAAGAAATGGATAAATTCCTAGAAACATGCAATTTATCAAGAATGAATCATGAAGAAATAGAAATTCTGAACAGACCTATAGCTAGTAAGGAGTTTGAATCAGTAATCAAAAACTTCCCAACAAAGAAAAGCCCATGACCAGATGGTTTCACTGGCGAATTCTACTACACATTTAAAGAACTGATGCCAATCCTTCTAAAACTCTTCCAAAAAATTGAAGAGGAGGGAACACTTCCAAACTCATTTTATGAAGCCAGAATTACCCTGATACCAAAACCAGAAAAAGACATCAAAAGAAAACTAAAAAACAATATTCTTAATGAATATAGATGCAAAAATCCTCAACAAAATAACAAACTAAATTCAACAATACATTAAAAGGATCATACATCCTAACCAAGTAGGATTTATCCGTGGAACACAAGAATGGTTCAACAAACAAATATCAAGCATTGTGATACACCACATTAATGGAACAAAGGGTACAATCACATGATCAACTCAATAGATGCACAAAGCATTTGACAAATTCAACACCCTTTCATGATAAAAACACTCATCACACTAGGAATAGAAAGGAATTATCTCAACATAGTAAAATTCATATATGACAAGCCCACAGCTAACATCAGAATCACTGGGGAAAAACCAGAAGCTTTTCCTCTAAGATAAAGGACAAGACAAGGATTCTCACTCCTGCCATTTCAATTCAAAATAGTACTGGAAGTCCTACTAGAGCAATTAGGTAAGGAAAAAAAGCATCCAAATTGGAAAGGAAGAAGTAAAATTATCTCTGCTTGTAGATGACATAATGTAATACAAAGAAAACTCTAAAAATTCCATACATTAAAAAATTGTTAGAAGTAATAAATGAATTCAACAAAGTTGCAGGATAAAAATCAATATTAAAAAATTCAGTTTCTATAAACTAGCCATGTGCAATCTAAAAATGAAATTAAGGAAACAACCCCATTTACAATAGCATCAATAAGAATAAAATACTTAGAAATAAACTTAACCAAAGATGTGAAAGACTTTTACACTTAAAACTATAAAACATTGCTGAAAGAAATTAGAGAGCACAAATAAATGGGAAGATATAAATGTGTTCATGAATTGGAAGACTTAATATTGTTAAAAATACCCATATTACCTGAAGTGATCTATAAATTCAGTGCAATTGCTACCAAAATCCCAATGACATTTTTATAGAAATAGAAAAAATAATCCTAAAATTCATATGGAACCATGAAGGATCCTGAATAGTCAAAACAATCTTGAGAAAAAAAGAATGAAGTTGGAAATCTCACACTTCCTAATTTCAAAACATATTACAAAGCTAGAGTAAGAAAAACAGTATGGTACTAGAACACAGACAGATATATAGTCCAATAGAACAGAATAGAGAGCCCAGAAATAAACCCTCACCTATGCAGTCAAAAGACCTTCAACAAGAATGGCAAAGCTACACAATGGGGAAATGTTGAAGTCTCTTCAACAAATGATGCTGGGAAAATTGGATATCCACAAGCAAAAGAATAAAATTGAACCCTTATCTGACACCATACACAGAAATCAATTCAAAATAAATAAAAGACTTAAACATTAGACCTAAATCTATAAAATTTCTAGAAGAAAACAGGGGGAAAGCTTTATTACATTGGTCTTAGCAATGATTTCTTGGATATGACACCAAAACACAGGTAATAAATGCAAAAATAGACAGTGGGACTACATTAAACTAAAAAGCTTCTACATAGCCAAGGAAACAATAAGCAGAGTGAAAAGGCAACCTGCGGAATGGGAGGAAATACATGCAAACTATATCTGATAAGGTATTAATATCCAAAATATATAAGGAGTTGCTACAACTCAATAACAATAAAACAAATCACTCAATTTAAAAATGGACAAAGAAAAATAAAAAATATAAATAAATAAAAATAAAAATGGACAAAGGACCTAAATAGACATTTCTCTGAAGAAGAACTACAAATGGTCAACAAGTATATGAAAAGATTTTTGACGTCACTAATCATCAGGGAAATGCAAATTGAAACTACAGTGAAGTATCATCTCACACCTGTTAGGATGACCATTATAAATGAAACAAAACAAAACAAGAGAAATAAGAAGTGTTGGTGAGAATGTGGAGAAACTGGAACCCTTGTGCACAGTTGTTAGAAATGTAAAATGGTGCAGCCACTATGGAAAACACTCTATAGGTTCCTCCAAAAAATAAAAATAGAGCTACTACATGATCCAGCAATCCCATTTCTGGATCCAAAGAGAACCAGATTTTGAAGAGATATTGCATTCCCATGTTCATTGCAGTATTATTCACAATGAGCCAAGAAGTGGAAACAATCTAAATGTCCATCAACAGATGAATGAATTTTAAAAAGTATAATATATACATACAATGGAATATTATTCAGCCATTAAAAAAAGAAGGAAATTCTGTCATATGTTACAACATGGATGAACATTAAGGATATTGTGCAAAGTGAAATAGAAGGACAAATACTGCATGATTCCACTTATATGAGGTATCTAAAATAGTAAAACTTATAGAAACAGAAAGTAGAACTGTGGTTTCCAGGGATGGGAAGAGAGAAATGGGGAGCTGCTGTTCAATGGGTATAGTGTTTTAGTTATGCAATACGAAAAAGTTCTGGAGATCTGCTGTGCAACATCTGCTGTACTCTACACTTAAACTTTTAATAAAGAGTTAACAGGATAGAATTATTGAATTCTTGGGGAAGCTTGAGGACATTCAAGCACAGAAGCCCAGAGCAAAAGAAGGCAGTCAGCAATTCCAGGAAAAATAAAAGGCTTTACAAGAAAGACATGTTCCAAAGAGGAAGAAAACGGAAATATATAATGATTTTGAGCAGCTCATGAAATGTTGAAAAAGAAAATTCATTTTACCATGATGTTAAGAACACTGTTGGGTTTTTATTCTTCACTATATATATTTTTAGTTATTTTCTTCGTGGTTGCTTTACAGCTTACCACATACATTCAGTTATTAGGCTCCATTAATTGCTCGCTGATTGCGCTACTGTTTTTGACAGAAACCTGGGGCATAAAATGCTCTGGTGGTATGATGCAATTAAACTCTAGCTCCTTTGCAGTTGAGGTCATTGTTTGAGGTTCTTCTGGCCCCAAGAGGACTCTCCTTAGCTGTCTCTTTTCCTGGTTCTCTCTGGTATAGTAGCTGGCATATAGTTTAGCCTGTGTCTCTCATTAAGCTACCTACCTCCTCTTAATTGCTTTTCACCAAAACTTCCATTATTTTTTAAAATTTAGTTTAATTTTTATTTTATACGGTAGTATAGTTGATTTACAATGTTGTGTTAGTTTCAGGTGTACAGCAAAGTGATTTAGTTATACATATACATATATCCCTTCTTTTTCAGATTCTTTTCCCATATAGGTTATTACAGAATACTGGATTGAGTAGAGTTCCCTGTGCTATACAATAGGTCCTTGTTGATTATTTTATATATAGTAGTGTGTATATGTTAATTCCAAACTCCTGATTTATCCCTCCCCCCAACCTTTCCCTTTGGTAACCATAAGTTTGTTTTCTTTCTTTTCTTTCTTCTTTTTATTTTTTTAATGTAGTTTCCTATTAAAGGAACTTCAGAACTTCAGGTGTGAGATAGGTCAGAGAGATTTTTTTTTTCATTAATTAATTAATTAATTTGTTGCATTGGGTCTTATTTGTGGCAGGTGGGCTCCTTAGTTGCAGCTTGCGGACTCCTTAGTTGCGGCTCACTGACTTCTTAGTTGCGGCACATGGGCTCCTTAGTTGTGGCTCACCAGCTCCTTAGTTGCTACATGCAAACTCCTAGTTGTGGCATGCATGTGGGATCTAGTTCCTGGACCAGGGATCAAACCCAAGCCCCCCGCGCTGGGAGTACAGAGTCTTAACCACTGCGCCACCAGGTAAGTCCCCATAAGTATGTTTTTGAAGTCTGTGAGTCTGTTTCTGTTTTGTAAGTATGTCCATTGTACCATTTTTTTTAGATTCCACATATAAGTGCTATCTGCTCTTAAAACAATTTCCAGAGACTTTCTATTATTGCTTTCTAAAATGATTTTCACCAGTAAAGTTGTTTCACCAGCGAGAGGGTCCTTAGAGTTCCTTATGCTACATTCTGGAAGAATGTTGTTTTCTGAAAGTCATGATAATAGAGCCATAGAGAAGAAAATGTAACCTATGCACACTACTTGACTCTAGAGTGAGAAATATTTAAATAGCTATAACTATGTAAAGGTTTTTAAAATGTGGTTTTAAAAAAGTTTTTTAGAATCAATCTTTAGGCAAATTGTTTAACACTTAACTATGGTTAGAGAATAAAAGATATGTTAACAACCACTACAATAGAATCAGGGGTAGGGAGATAGAAGGAAGAACAGAGAATTGGAAGGAAAGGTAGAATTATTTATCTCTTCTTAAAGTATAAATATTAATAAATGGAAACCTCATGTAAATAGAGTTTGGAGACCAGATGGGGGAGCCACATGCCCCAAGACAATAGCAGAGCCCAGTAGGAAGAAGAAAGACTTCCTCTTCTTTCCTGGCAAGAGCTCATCCAGGGAGAAGCTGTCACAATTCAGCCAATGAAAAGCCATGGACTGTTTGGTTACTATGGCCCTCCCAACTCCCTTTCCCCCTCTAGAAGAGTTCTTCTCTCCATTTTTGCAGGGGGCTTGCATGTTGTTATGCTTGCTGATCCCAAATTGATATTCTTTGCAGATCCTGAATAACAACCCCCCTTGTTTTGTTTTGTTTTGCTAGAGAAATAACTGGCAGTCTATTTGTTTTAGGTCAACAATTTGATGGCCCTTATGAGGATCCCCAGAAAACCCCCAACAACTCTCAGGCTGGTGAGCAAACAGGTGTGGTACCAACATTGAGCCCTTGTTGCTCACTGCTTTTCTCATCAACCCTGGATTTTGAGGGTTAGTCTTTCTCCTGGATCTGAGCTTCCATCCACTTTGCATTTTGAAGCTCTCCAGGTTTTATTCAGGATCTATTTTAAGGTTTCTTCCTTTCTGGTTAAGGCCTTGTTCTGTATGCAAGTATTCATTTGGCACTTTGGTATGATTTTGAAATCAGACTGTTCCAGCTGGAACTGGCTAGCCTTCGGCCCATTCCTTTTGGAACAGGAGCTGTTCCTCCTGGAACTGGCTAGCCTTTGGCCCATTTCTTCAGGAACACGGGATGTTTCATTGGAACTGTGCCGGTTCAGCCTTTGGCCCAATTCCATTTCGAATAGGGGCTGTTCTATTGGAACTGTGCTGAGCAGCTTTTGGCCTGGCTCCTCTGGGACCAGACTGTTCCCTTAGAACTGGCTGGTATTAGGCCTGCAGGTTATTTGGGCTGTTTAAGTTATTTCAGCTATTTGAGCTGCTTGAAAATTATTCTCTTACTCTAGAGAAAACCCTCCAAGAAATGGGATCCCAGTTATCTAAATATTTTGAGGGTACCCCTCTTACAGGGACCCTGGCCAATTTTTGTTTGAAAACCATGATTCTTCCTCAGGCACATTTCTAACTAAATGGATTGACCCAATCAAAGGCAATTTACAGTATCAATGGCCATTATGAGGAACTTTTGATATCCCCAAACTTAACTTTTCTTAAAGCTGAACTGGATAACCATAGCTCTAAAATTTCCAAA
Organism: Physeter macrocephalus; assembly: GCF_002837175.3. Taxonomy (NCBI): domain Eukaryota; kingdom Metazoa; phylum Chordata; class Mammalia; order Artiodactyla; family Physeteridae; genus Physeter; species Physeter macrocephalus. Next base: position 67,845,888 of record NC_041215.1, on the reverse strand, counting down.
ACTGAATGGAATGCATATTTCAGTTGGTAATTTGAGGCTTCCAAATGTTATCAAGAGCCTAAAACTGCCTCTCTGCAAAATAGGACTTTAAGTTTTACTGAGGCAAACAAAGAAAGAAAGATAAAATGTTTTCCTAAGCCTCATGCTCTTCTTCTTTGGCTTCTTTATCTCAAGCCTTGCCTCTGGTGCTATCTTCCTCCTTTCCTTCTATGCCATATACAGCTCCTCTATACCGTCAGTTCCCCCATACTAATTCTCTCACTGAAGTTCCCTTTTTCTCTGAAACTCCCCACTCCCTTTTCCTCTGAACTTGTCCCTTAAAATTAGGCCTTTTGAGGATCCAGAGGCTAAACCCTTAATTTCTTATACTCCCTGGATTAAAGGCGAACTGCCAGCCATAGTCAAAGATTTTCCCAGAGTAAATGAAGATTCTCACAGATTTGCTGAGGAATTTAATATAGTCAGTCAAATTTATCAACTGGGTTTCTCTGACATATCAGCTAGTTCATATACTTGTCAGTGAAGGCCAGGGTTCAGCATTGGATGAAAAATGCTAACTGGGAAAATCTTAAAAGATCTCTAGAATTACAACCAGAGACCCACCCACTAACTTATTATATGATCAGGCTCAGGAAATTGCTAGGTGTCTTCATAGGGCAATTCCTAGGGCTTTTCCAAAGCCTATTGATTGGAACAAAATTCAGACTTATACACAAAATTCTGATGAATCTGTTCATTACTATTATAATCAACTTCAGATGATTTTTAAAGAAAATTCTGGTCTTCCTTCAGATGTTGTTTCACCAAGGCAGCTTTTAACTCTATGTTTTTTAGTGGGTTGAACCTGGATCAGCCCACTAAATAGGATGCACTGGGAAATTGTGTTCACAGTAGATGTAGTTAATCTGGCAAACCAGCTCTCTCACACTCTAGAGGAGTCACCTAAAGGGGAGACCACTAAAATTCTTAATCTTCAACTCCAGTAAATTAAGCCCCCTAAATGAAACCAAAATCCTCCTAGTTTCTGCTATTATTACAAAGAGCCAGAACATTGGAAAGGAGATTGGTACAAATGTACCTTCAGCCCTCTTACCAATGTCCTCTCAATTCTCAATGACATGGCTTTTCAATGTCCTCTCAATTCTCAATGACATGGCTCCAAAGAACTACAGGGGCTCTTCACAATCTTCTTCTTAACTGGCTTAGAGAAACATTTCTCCAGATTGGGGATGAAATTCTTCCAGTCCTAACTGACAACAGAGCCACACTCTTGGTGCTCAGCCCCACTACAACAAAGTGGCCCCTGCCTCGGTGTACTAAAACAGTCCAAATAGTGGGCATCTCTAATGAACCTCAAGAGGTTCCTGTCTCTAAACCTATTCCCTTTTGTTTAGGCTCTTTGAGAGATACACACCCTTTTCTCCTTAATTCTTCTACCTCTAAGCATTTGTTAGGCTGAGACTTCTTAGAGAAGTATCATGCCAGAATTTCTTTCTCCCGAAAGGAGTAAATAATTCTAGAACTTCACAGTAGTCATTAAAGCAGCCAACCAGGTGAATTAAATGACCCTTTGACATCTTTTATTTGCTCTGTCTCTGATGGCATTAGAGTTGAATTCAGGAAACACTGATCATTTTTCTCTGTTGAATCATCTACCACCCTCCTCACGGAGAAAACCTCCAGCTAATATTGGCAAAATTCATAGCACAACTTTCATCAAGATCCAAACACATCCTTCAAAACCTCTTCCTGGAATTAATCAATAGCCTATAAGTAAAGAAGTCCTTCAAGTCATAAAGCCCATAATAAAAGCTTACAAGGCTCAAGGCTGCATTATCCCTTGTATTAGGTCTGATGATACTCCTATTTTGGGGGGGGTGGGGCTTGAGAGTTTATTCCTTAAGTAAGAACCAAGCTTTATTTATTCACAAAAGAAAAAAGAGTTGAGGCAAGGCGAAAGACAAGTTTTACACAAAATTACAACAATAACTCCCTTTGGAAAAAAGGGTGGAGGTTTGTCTAGGACCTCCAAGCAATAAACAATATTGTTATCCCCTGACAACCTGTGATTTCTAACCCTCATATGATGTTAACATCCATTCCCATTGGAAATAAATTCTTTACTCTAATTGATTTATGTGGTGCATTCTTTGGTATTCCAGTTGAAGCTAGCCAATACCTTTTTGCCTTTACTTGGAAAGAAAAACAATTCACCTGGACAGTAATGCCTCAGGGTTTTACTGAGAGTCCTTTTTATTTCTCACAAATTCTGAAGGCTGATCTGGTTGACATAAAGTTCCCTGGGGGTTCTACTTTGTTGTAATATATGGATAACTTGCTTCTTTGCTCTCTGTCTCAAGCCTCCTCACAGGAAGACAGCATCCATTTGCTAAAGCTTTTAGCCTTAAAGGGACATTAGGTCGCCAAGGAAAATTGCAATTTTCCGAAGCCCAGGTTTGATATTTGGGGCATCTGATATCAGAACAAGAGTTACACCTAAATTTAGATAGGCTTCATGGTGTCCTAAGTTTCCCAAAACCCAAAACTAAGCACCAACTTCAAAGTTTTCTCTGGCTAGCTGGTTACTGCTGAAATTGGATTCCAATTTCTCTCTTATGGCCAAACCTCTGTATTTTTTGATAAATAACAATCCTGACCCAATTTTATGGGAAGAATAAGATGATACAATATTCTAGTACTTAAAGGAGAGTTTGATAAACCCATCTGCCCTTGGGCATCCCTATTCTCAGATTCCCTTTTCCTTTGTGTATATGAAAGGGAAGGGAATGACTTTAGGGTACTCATCTAAAAACGGGTCAATGGGACCACCATTGACCCCTTGGGTACTTTAGCTAGTAACTGGATCCTGTGGCAAGAGGACAACCCCCCTTGCCTTAGAGCCATTACTAACACCACTCTTTTGCTTAAGGCCACTGAGAAAAATGTTGTGGGAGCCCCTTTAATAATTTTTGTACCTCATGCAATAGAAGCCCTCCTTACTTCTCAATGCACTCAACATTTCTCAGTTGGCTACCTCATCTCCTATGAAGTCCTTCTGTTAACTCCTCCTCTTTTATGTTCCAAGAAACTTAACCCTGCTACTCTTTTCTCCTCTGTCATTGATGAAGTCTTTCACAACTGCTTAATGCTGATGAATCACCTCCTGACTCCTCGTGATGATCTGCAGGAAATTCATTTTGGTAATGCTGACTTCTCATGGTTCACTGATGGTTTTATTTTAAAGGTAAAAATGGCAAATATTGTGCTGGCTTTGCTACTGCAACTGCCTTTGATAGTGTTGAGGGAGTATCTTTTCCTCTGGCTACTTTAGTCCAAAAGGCTGAATTATACACTCTTACATAGGCTTATACTTTAACCAAGGGCAAAACTACCAATATTTATACTTATAGTAGATATGCTTTCAGAGTAGCTCATGATTTTTTAATATTATGGAACAATATGGCTTCCTTACTTCCAGTGGCAATAAAGTTTAAAATGGCCCCTATGTTCAGGAATTATTGGATGCATTACTTTTATCTGACACTTTAGCTATTATCAATATTCTGGGTCATTCTAAACATGACTCTCTGAAAGCTAAGGAAAATTACCTTGCTTACATTTTCACAAGGAATGCTGCCCTTAAAGGAACCAACAGCAGCCAACCCTTTTCATGGTCCAAAGGGATATTTCTCCAAATGATAACTTAGAAAAACTGGCTAAAGAAGCCCAACAATTGACCTCAGAAAAGGAAAAACAAGATTAGAAATTCAAGAATTGTTGGTTTGATAAAAATAGAAAGTTCTGGTTTGGACCAAATAACAACCTAGCCCTACTGGAGACTCTAAAATTCCCACTCCTCACCACTGTACATGTATTAAATCTTTGGTCTACTGACAAAATGATAGCCTTCATGAATCAATATTGGTAGGGAAACACTAACAAAGCCACAAAAAGTGCCTACTTTACTTCTCCTGCTTGTCTGAAATACAACCCAGGGAAGCCTGCTTTTACTGCTCCTGGACATTTTAACCTGCCTAATGGACCATCTGAGGTCTGGCAAATGGCGTCACACAATTTCCTCTGTCTCATGAATATAAGTATGTTTTAGTTATAGTCTGCATGCTTTCACACTGGACTGAAGCTTTCCCTTGCAGACGAGCTACTGCCTCTCCGTGACTAAAGTTCTTTTGGAAAAGATTATCCCCAGTAAGAGAACTCTTGAACTTCATAGCCATCCCATTTCACTAGTCAGGTACTTCAACAAGTCTGTGCTGTTTGGCTGGTTTTACAACACTTTCACTGTGGTTATCACCCTCAATCCTCTGGTTTAGTTGAATGCACGAATGGCATTATTAAGACTCAATTGGCAAAACTTGTAGAATCCCTCCAAATACCTTGGCCAAAAGCATTGCTGTTGGTCTTTTTAAATCTCAGATCCACCTCTTTTGGAATTCATAAACTCTCACTCTTTGAGATAATCACTGGATGCCCAATACACGTGGCTCCTAACTCTTTTGACCTACAGCTGATAAAAGGAGAGATATTCCAATACTGCAAAGGCCTAATTACTTCTATTAAAAATAAAAAATATTTTAGTAGAGCAATCTTTTCATAGTGCACTCTCAACAGACAAAGACCTTGAGCATCACACCTTGCAATCTGAAGATTTTGTCTATTGGAAAAGACACATCCAGAAGGACTCTCTTCAAGCTTGCTGGAAAGGTTGAACACCTATCAGGTGTTGCTAACTGAGCTTTGTGCCACCAAACTCCAGGGAATAGACTCGAGTTCACGTGACACACCTAAAGAAAGCACCAGATCCTAATTGGACTTGCACATTATCTGTTGACCTCAAAGTAAAGATTTCCCAGAATTGAAGCAGATGACATCTGATGAGACATCTTTTCCAAGATATCTAAACCAGACCTATTGGATGTCTGTCACCAAACCTTTGATGATGACATATGCTTCAGATGATCTCCAGTGTGTGTGATCTTGATAACATGGACTTTAGATAAAAAGTGTCTGAGAGTTCTTCCTCCTACATCTCCTTGTTACTCAAATGTGACCTCAGTAGGTTTCAAATTCGTGCACTTTCCTTCCAATGTGGGACACTATACTCAGGTAAGGTCCTTCCTTGAAAGGAGGACCAAAAGGCTTCCAAAAAGCCACTGAAACCAGAAAACCTGACTCTTGACCAGCAGTGCTTTCAGAGAAAGATCTTGATCAAAAGGGGAAAATGTAAAAAGTTGATAAACAGAAACTTCAACTAAATAGAGTCAGGAGGGGAAGCTCTCATGCCCTATGACAATAGCAGAGCCCAATAGGGAGAAGAAAGACTTCTTCTCCTTTCCTGGCAAGAACTCATCCAATGAAATTGTCACAACTCAGCCAACAGAAAATGATGGACTATTTGGTTACTATGGCCCTCCCAATTTCCTTTTCCCCTCTTTAAAAGAGTTCTCTCATTTTTGCAGGGGGCTTGCACGTGGCTTGCCATGGTTGCAGATCCCAAATTGCAATTCTTTACTGACCCTGAATAAACCCATTTTTGCTAGAGAAAAAACTGGCAGTCTATTTGTTTTAGGTCAACACAAAGTAGAAAGTAAAGAGAATTATCTACAACTCGTGGAACAAGAAATAGAGGTTTATATACGTTACTTGTGGTTCTTTGTTTATTTATGTACAAAGGTTACAAGAATGATGAAACTTAGGATATGATACAATTATTTTGGAAGGAGAGATAGAGCAAGAAGAAAGGTTGGAGGTGGGAGCAGAAAGTGAGCAAAATCCATATTCATAAGAACAAAAGTAAATCAGTCACATTTAATATTGGTAAACCAAGAAATAGTAATATAAGCATATTATTTAGAGATATTTAGGTACCACCAAAAATAAACACAAATCTAGGATAAAAGCACTTTCAGTGAGCTGGTGCTTTAATTATAATCTTTCTTTACTATTTGCATTTTTCAGGATGTTTATGGGTTATTTTGATAACAATAAAATGTATTTGAAAAAATAATTGGTTCCCCTTGTGGCAGCTCTAAATTTACTTTCTTATTTCAATGTGTAAAAATTATCTTGAAGTCCCTCCTGTATCAAGTTTTGTCTTTATTTTTCTCTCTTTAAAAAATTCAAAAGTTTGCAATCATGGGGAAACCATTCCAGTATTTCTCTGAAACATATCCTACCCTGCTTGATTAGAATTATATGCTCAAGTTATTTGGATCGTTTTCAACTTATGTCATCATCTAATGTTCAAAAAGTGATCATCTTTAGCAGTATCTGTCCCTGGTAGCTTTTAAAACAGGTTATTCCTCAATGCCATTTTCACTGTAATTCAAAGCTTACTGCTTCTGTGATAAAGAAACATGTTAAACTTGCTTTTTGGTCATTAACTTAATGTACCCATCTTGTCTAGATTCTGAGATAAACAATGCTTAAATAGTCATTATCATTTCTTTTGGCACCTTGAAAAATTATGTTTCGAGATTTTATGTGTAAGAATCACTGTAATAATGTCAGAGTTAGCACTTATTTGCAGCCATAATTTTTTCCACTTCAGTTTGTAAAAACTGCCTCATTTCTTTTTCCATGTAGAATAAGCATTGTAGAAATACTAAAAACATGAATTGCTTAAAAATTATGATACAAATTTAATTACTTGTGGATATTGAATACAGGATACTTTTGTGGTGGTCTATGTATCAGATAATTTGTGTACCACTTCAAATCTTATCAGCCATACCTCTTCTTCTAGCCTCTGCTGCAGTGATCAGTTCTTCAGAGACTTCAACTGTTCACTTTTCAGGTGCAACCCCTTGAAGTCTTTCTTCAGGCTGCATCATGTATCTTTCTTCCTGCTCTTATACTGCTGCCATCCTTAACAATGGGTGATAGAGGTTGCTGGATATATGCTTCCCCTTTTCATCCCCAGGGCAAACATTTGTGAGTTGCATTTCATAAGCCTTCTTAGAGATCCTATCAAATCAAGCATCAGTCACCTGTACTTTCGACCAACTAGGTAACACAGTTTCTTACTGGCTTTATCTCCTTTATCACTGTATTAGTCTACTCAGGTTGCCATAATAAAATGCCATAGACTGGGTGGTTTAAACAATATAAATTTATTTTCTCACAGATCTGGAGGCTGCAAGTCCCAGACCAGGGTGCCAGCATGGTTGAGTTCTGCTGAAGACCCACTTCTGGCTTGCAGATGGCCACCTTCTCCCTGTGTCCTTACATGGCAGAGAGAGATGAGAGAGATCCTCCCCTCCTTACAAGGACACAATTGATCAGATTTGGGCCCTACTCTTATGACCTCATTTAACCTTGATTACCTCCTGAGACACTATCTCCAAATACAGTCACAATGGAAGTTAGGGCTTTAAAATATGAATTTCAAAGGGACACAATTCAGTCCATAGCAATCACTCTCTCACTGTTCTTTACTCCTGCTCCTTAAGATCAATTAATCTTCAAGGAAGCCTCTGACTTAGGCTGTGCTTTCAGGGGAACCGAGGATACAGTATGTTTTGTTCTATATGTGTGATAACAGAAAAAAGGATTCACTGAAAGCTTAGTCATAAGGCATTATTCACGATGCTTAATTAATTCAATAAAAAGTTAATGAGTGTCACGCAAGACACCATGCTAAGTGTAGTATTAAGTAAGAGACATGATCATAGTGGCTTTCTTTAAATGCAGAAGAGAAATACTACACAGTCAATTACATAATTATATAAATAAAATACAGTTGTGAAATGTACCATAAAGAAGTCTAGGTCACTAATGTAAATAAAAGGGGAGCCACACCTTGAGTCTGGGTGCCTAAAGAAAACTTTAAGAAAACAAGGTTTAAGCTGAGATCTAAAAGATGAACAAAATTTAGTAAGAAATGGTGTGAGCACGGTGGTGCGGGTGGTGGACCAGAGAGAGCAAAAAGCAGGTAGAAAGGCCTGAGTCAGGGAGACATGCACAGGAAAGTTAGCGTAGCTGAAACAGAAGGGGAGTGGAGGAAAAGATGGGGGTGGGACTAGGTGAGATAGGCAAGGCCCAGACTGTGCAGACTGAGCACTGAGGGACCTAGTAAGTATTTTGAATGTTAAAATGAGAACCCTGGGCTTCCCTGGTGGCACAGTGGTTGAGAATCTGCCTGCCAACGCAGGGGACACAGGTTCGAGCCCTGTAAGAGACATGATCATAGTGGCTTTCTTTAAATGCAGAAGAGAAATACTACACAGTCAATTACATAATTATATAAATAAAATACAGTTGTGAAATGTACCATAAAGAAGTCTAGGTCACTAATGTAAATAAAAGGGGAGCCACACCTTGAGTCTGGGTGCCTAAAGAAAACTTTAAGAAAACAAGGTTTAAGCTGAGATCTAAAAGATGAACAAAATTTAGTAAGAAATGGTGTGAGCACGGTGGTGCGGGTGGTGGACCAGAGAGAGCAAAAAGCAGGTAGAAAGGCCTGAGTCAGGGAGACATGCACAGGAAAGTTAGCGTAGCTGAAACAGAAGGGGAGTGGAGGAAAAGATGGGGGTGGGACTAGGTGAGATAGGCAAGGCCCAGACTGTGCAGACTGAGCACTGAGGGACCTAGTAAGTATTTTGAATGTTAAAATGAGAACCCTGGGCTTCCCTGGTGGCACAGTGGTTGAGAATCTGCCTGCCAACGCAGGGGACACAGGTTCGAGCCCTGGTCCGGGAGGATCCCACATGCCGCGGAGCAGCTGGGCCCGTGAGCCACAGCTGCTGAGCCTGCGCGTCCGGAGCCTGCTCCGCAATGGGAGAGGCCGTGACGGTGAGAGGCCCGCGCACCGCAATGAAGAGTGGCCCCCACTCGCCGCAATTGGAGAAGGCCCTCGCACAGAAACGAAGACCCAACACAGCCAAAAATAAATAAATAAATAAATTTAAAATGAGAATCCTAGGAAGCCTTTGAAGGATTTTTTGAAAGATTTTTTTTTATCCCCTTGTTGTTTTGGTTTTCGTAATTAATGTTGGTTACATAGCCCTCATTTACGGTTCATTTCATTAATTGAAAATATCAGATCTAGGCATATCTAGATCAATTGTAGCTGCAGGTTTCAAGGAATGACATTAAAGGAAAGTACTCAGGTCACTGAGAGGTCTTGCAAGAAGAGTTAGTGGACATAGTAGAGAATTGTGGTAGAAAAGGTCCTCTATCTGTCATTCACCAAGGGAAGTGCAGGTGGCAGATCAGGTGAGTTACCACAGATGACTAATCTACGTTATCATGCATGTCACTTCAAGACATGATTTCTGAGTTTCAGGTTGGGATCCAAGGACAAATTCTAACATGAATAACCTTTCCACACTTAATGAAGATACCCAGACACTTGTCTAGGGACAAAAAATTAACAATAGAGCTCCAGGCAGCATGTCTATTGTCTGAAGTAAGATGACTATTTGTTTAAAAAAAAAAAGTAAAACTTAAAGTATCCACACTGATCTTGAATCCTCCTCTAAATGGAGGCTTAGAGATTACATCTACAGTAGCCTCCAATATCTATACATTGTGTCTACAATATCGTGTCCCAAATCTCTGGCTCCAATTTTACAGTTGTGCCAGGATTAGATGAAAACCTATTAGGTGAAAAAGCAAGGCTTGCAGGCCTACAAATGTCTTGCTACTGTTTTGCTCATATATATATGAACTTGCCAACGTCTTTCTGTAAGGCAGTTCACTAGTAAGGGGCAGTGTATTCCCATGATGGGAAATTCCTCCAGATGAATCTTTCTGTTACTTTACCTCAAAAAAAAAAAAAAAGGCCTAACATCATAGGAGCTTGAAGGGAAGACATTTGGGAAAATATTTTTATATTCTGAAAATTTGGTAAATGCATTGATGACAAAAGGAAACTAAAATGCAAAACAAAGAAAATATGCCAAATTTCTTACAGGAGTAATATAATAAGAGAAAACTAGCATTATTGTAGATGTATACATTAAGCATACATCTAACATAAATATATATATGCATACATATAACAGAACATTATTTAAAAGGAAGAATTTTATTTGAAATAACAGAATTTTGTTTGAAAGAAAGTTGGGAACAAAAACATTTATTAGCCATTTGATCCCATTTATATTACTAACAAAGGGCACATCAATGGATATTTGAAGTTATTTATCTGCATATTTTAGCAAAATCACTAAATTAGCCAGCTCTTCTGTTAACTTACTCCACTCAAGCAACAAAAACCAAGCAAACTGCTATTTCTGACTCATCTGAATAATAGGCAAGTAAACTTAAGACCTAACTTATTGTAAAATAAATTCTTTAAAGCTATAACTCATGCCTTTACTTTGATTTACACTTGGGAAAATTAATAATTATTTCAAATGAAAATTTAGTCACTGCTCAAAGATTAAAGTACCAACACATTTTTAAAAAGAAGAAGAAGAAATCAGGATAAACCCTTCATCTTGCTGGAGTACTCATGTAACTTGGCTCTTGGAAACCAGTACCATGGTGTCCAGCTGTAAGATTGGCCCATCCATCTTCAACAGCAACCTGGCCAATTCAGGGGCTGAGTAATTCTAGACACTGGTCTCTGGGGCCAATTATCTGCACCTGGATACAACAGATGGGTATTTTGTTCACAGCGTCACTTTTGGTCACACTATGGTAGAGTCTCCAAAAGCAGCTATGACAGGATCCTTTCTTTGAAATGCACAGGATGGTTTCTAGGCTGGAACAGTTGGTAAAGCCAACGGCTGCAGTAGGAGTCAATCCATATATATGAGAACACAGGGGCCTTAATTAAAGACATTTGGGAGAATGAGACAAAGGTTGGACTTGCCATCAAACTAGGAATGACAGTTGAGTATTTGGCACCATGAGCTAATCAGATAAATATGGCCTTGGTTACACCAGTTGAACCTGGGTTTGGAGGGCAGAAATTTATGCAAGATATGATGCCAAAGTTTCATTGGTCAAGGGTCCAATTTCTGTCTTTTGGCAGAGAGGTTAATGGTGAAGTGTAGATCATGATACTCTCCATAACTGTGCAAACACAGTGGCTAACATGATTGTGTCTGGCAGTGCTATTATAAGGAATGAAGACCCCAGATCTGCGACCAACCTGTTAAGATATATTTGCTCAGAAGCTACTTAGAAACAATCTCTTCACTGGTGAAATCTCAAGGAGCCCAATGTTTCTATTCATGAAATTTCCCTTTTATTGGAAAACAAGAATGTTGACTACCAAATCATATTGCATGAAGTGGTGCTGCTTTCCTGAGCAATTATTCATTCCCGTGACTAAATTATTCATTCCCGTGACTAAAAACTATTGTGCAAAATGTTCTAAGAGGTTAGAAACTGGGGTGCATACCTACATTTTTAATGATGGCATGTAAAGATTAGGGTACTGAAAATACCCTGTTTATTATTGGAAGATTTGATTTTTATAAAGAGTAAAAATATAGCTGTCTTAAGATTATAAACAGAAATGTATCTTAATGCCTAAAGAAGGCGTATTAGCTATTATGAAGAAAATTATTTTTCTGCATTTCTGAAAAGAATTTTCTGCTGTTTCCCATCTGTTATCCAAAAGCAAATGAAGTCCTTATGTTTTTCCTGTTTCCTCATTTGTGATTTGATAACATGAGCAGAATAAAACTAATGAAAAATATAAGCTTGAATCTGGTTGGGACGGCATACCATATTCCTTTTGCATCTAAAATATCTATGTTTTCCCTTTTTACTTTAAAGTCAAATACATAAAAACTATTTTCAAAATGTCTGAAGCCCAGGGGTTTTCAGGTGGTCTGCTCTAAAATATAGGCATTGATTTTATCAGGATGTTTTCTTTGCCAGCTTTGCTTAAGGGGTAGATTATTCAGTGATTTTTCCTCCTTTCTTAATGCCACCTACCATTCTTAAGGACATTAAATAATGCTGTTGCTTTAGTTCTGAGTACAAGGAAAAGTAAAGTCTCTATTTGGAAGTAATATTGAGCTGAATCTTGACTCTGCCCCTTTAGGCCTATTTGACCTCTGAAAAATCACACAACCTCTTTGAGCTTCTATTAACTCATTATACATCAAATGTAATTATAACAATTGTGCAGGATCATGTTGAGCCTTAAAAGAGGCACCATAACATATGCAAAGTTTCCAGTACTATTCCTAGAATTTAGTAGATGCTCAATACAGTATATAAGTTTATGTTATGAGTTATAAAGTACTTTGATATAATCGCATTAAATTTACAAATCATTCTTATGACTGCTAGGACAGGTATTTTTGTCCCCATTTAAAAATAAGAAAGTAAAGCTCAGTAGCAGGCTGGTACCATGGAAAGTCTCTAGTAGGCATAGGATTTTTGGTCTGTACTCTTTTTAAAATGCAGCCCATAGGGAACACACCCTAACAAAATAAAGACTATGTGACAAGCCCACAGCTAACATCATATTCAATGATGAAAAGTTAAAAGCATTTCCTCTAAGATCAGGAATAAAACAAGAATGCCCACTCCTTGAAGTAAGTCAGAAAGAGAAAAACAAATATCATATATTAACACATATATGTGGAATCTGAAAAAAATGGTATAGACGATCTTATTTACAAAGCAGAAATAGAGACATAAACGTAGAGAACAAATGTATAGGATACCAAGGAGGAAGGGAGGGGATGGGATGAATTGGGAGATTGGGATTGACATATATAGACTATTGATACTATGTAAACTATAAAATAGATAACTAATGAGAACCTACTGTATAGCACAGGGAACTCTGCTCAATGCTCTGTGGTGACCTAAATGGGAGGAAATCCAAAAAGGGGATATATGTATATGCATAGCTGATTCACTTTGCTGTGCAGTTGAAACTAACACAACATTGTAAAGCAACATTTATACTTCAATAAAATTTTTAAAAAAAGATTGCCCACTCTTGCCACTTTCATTCAACATAGTATTAGAAGTCCTAGCCAGAGCAACCAGACAGGAAGAAAAATAAAAGGAATCCAAATTGGAAAGGGACAAATTAAACTGTAACTGTTTGCAGATGACATGATACTATACACAGAACATTCTAAAGACACCATGAAGAAACTACTAGAACTCATCAAGAATTTAGAAAGTTGCAGGATACAAAATTAATATACAGAAATCTGTTGCATTTCTATAAACTAACAATGAGAACTATCAGAGAGAGAAATTAAGAAAGTAATCTCATTTATAATTGCATCAAAAAATAAAATATCTGGGAATAAATCAAACTGAGGAGGTAAAAGACCTATGCTCAGAAAACTATAAGACACTGAATAAAGAAATTGAAGACAACATAAAAAAGATGAAAATATGTAGCAGGTTTAGGGACTGGAAAAAGTAATATTGTTAAAATGACCATACTACCCAAGGTAATCTACAGATGTAATGCAATCGTTATCAAAATACCAATGGAATTTCCCACAGAACTAGAACAAATAATTATAAAATTTGTATGGAAACCCAAAAGACCCTGAATAGCTAAAACAGTCTTAAGAAGGAACAACAAAACTAGAGTTATCATGCTTCCTGATTTCAAACTATACTACAAAGCTACAATAATCAAAATGGTATGGTACTGGCATAAAAACAGAAACATAGGCCAATGGAACAGAGTAGAGAGCCCAGAAATTAACCCACATTTATATTAATCTATTACAAAGGAGGAAAGAATGTGCAATGGGGAAAAGACAGCCTCTTCAATAATGGTATTGGGAAAACTGGACAGCTACATACAAAGGAATCAAACTGAGCTGGTTTCTGACACCATATAAAAAATAAACTCAAAATGGATTAAAGACTTATATGTAACACCTGAAACCATAAAAATTCTAGATGAAAACTTAGGTATTACACTCTTAGATATTGGTCTTAGCAAATTTTTTGGATCTGTCTCAGGCAAGGGAAATGAAAACAAAAATAAACAAATGGGACTACATCAAACTAAAAAAAATTTTGCACAGCAAAGGAACTATCAACAAAATGAAAAGGCCACCTACTGAATGGGAAAAGATATGTGCAAATTATATATCCAATAAGGGGTTAATATCCAAAATATACAAGGAACTTGTACAACTCAACATCAAATAAACAAACAACCCAACTAAAAAATAGGCAGAGCACATGAATAGATATTTTTTCAAAGAAGATGTACAGATGGCCAGCAGGCACATGAAAAGATGCTCAACATCACCAGAGTAATGCAAACTAAAACGACAGTGAAATATCACCTCACATCTGTCAGAACGGCTATTATCAAAAACACAACAAATAACAAGCATTGGTGAGAATGTGGAGAAAAGGAAACCCATATGCTCTATTGACAGGAATGTAAATACAGCCACTCTGGAAAACAATATAGAGATTCTTCAAAAAGTTAGAAATAGAACTACTTCTGTAAGCAAAGGCGGTGCCCGGATTTGGCCCATGAGCCATAGTTTGTTAACTCTGCTCTAGACTTTTAGAGATATAAGGAATTTGAGAACCTATCTGATGGGGTTTTCTTAGAAGGGATTTAAGAATTGGAATTTGAGAATTTTGGAGGCAGTTATTCCTGGGTTACTAGACCAGCTTTGTAACATTTCCTAATTGTCTTATCTTGGGCAAATTATTTAAGATGTCTGTGCTTTGATATTCTCATCTCTAATTGAAGGTAATCACATATAATTTATGGAGGTGTTGGGAGAATTAGAAAAGACACTTAAAGTACTCAGGACAGTGTCGGGCACACAGGAAGCACCTGGAAGATGTTAGCTGTGACAATCACCAATCCATTTTACAGAGGAGGGAGCAGAAGTCTAGACCCAGTTAAGGACTTGCCTAACGTTACAGTAATAGTGGCAGAACCAGCCGTGCTTGTGCAAGTCGCAAACCTTTTGAGCCTCTGTCACTTGAGCTGCAAAATGAGGGGGCTGGACAACATCTTCTATTGGGACCTTCTAGTTCCACTGCCATCATTCTACTAACTGGCACCCTAGGGCTTAAAGAACTAATTTACCTTGGTAAGTACATTCCTTACAGTCTGGAAATGACTTCATACACAGCATCAGTAAACTGGCAGAAAAACCAGGCATTGGAGAGGGAGACTCTGATTTAGCATTAATAAACATACATATATTTATATATAATGTATAATTATGAATATTATATAATATATATTATATATCTTTTTTTAGTCACATACCTTAAATATCAAGGAAGGGAGCCAAGTCCTTGGCAATTAGTATGATGAATAATTGCACTGAATACATTTCAAGTCATTCTTGGATGTGTCTCAGGGACTTTTATGCTACACATTCTTATAACAAATCAAGTATTTATGCATGTTCAGATTATTTTGACAAAATGATTAAAGTAATGAGATGGAAAAAAATATAGAACTACAATGTGATCCAGCAATTCTACTTCTGGGTATGTATTCAAAGAAAATGAAAACACTAATTAAAAAAAAATGCACCCCCGTATTCATTGCAGCATTATTTACAATAGCCAAGATATGGAAGCAACCTAGGTGGCAATTAATAGGTGAATAGATATGGAAGCAACCTAAGTGGTGATTAATAGATAAATGGATAATGTGTGTATATACATATATATATACATATATATATGTATACACACACACACACACACACACACACACACACCACACACACAATGGAATATTAACCATACAAAACAATGAAATCTTGCCATTTGTGACAATATGAATGGACCCAGAGGGTATTATGCTAAGTGAAATAGGTTAGACAGAGAAAGACAAATACTGTATGATTTCATTTATATGTGGAATCTAAAAAATAAAACATGAACAAACATAACAAAACAGAAACAGAGTCATAGATCCAGAGAACACAAAGGTTGTTGCCAAGAGGGGAGAGGAGTGAGTGGAGGAGAGGAATATGTGAGGGAGATTAAGAGGTACAAACATTCAGTTACAAAATAAATGAGTTACAGGTATGAAATGTACAGTGTGGGGAATATAGTCAATAATTACGTAATATCTTTGTATGAGGACAGATGGTAACTAGATTATCATGGTGATAATTTTGAAATGTATAGAAATATTGAATCACTATGTTTTGTACCAGGAACTAATATAGCATTGTTAGACAGAGAAAGACAAATACTGTATGATTTCATTTATATGTGGAATCTAAAAAATAAAACAAATGAACAAACATAACAAAACAGAAACAGAGTCATAGATCCAGAGAACACACAGGTTGTTGCCAAGAGGGGAGAGGAGTGAGTGGAGGAGAGAAATATGTGAGGGAGATTAAGAGGTACAAACATTCAGTTACAAAATAAATGAGTCACAGGTATGAAATGTACAGTGTGGGGAATATAGTCAATAATTACGTAATATCTTTGTATGAGGACAGATGGTAACTAGATTATCATGGTGATAATTTTGAAATGTATAGAAATATTGAATCACCAGGAACTAATATAGCATTGTAGGTCAATTATACTTCAAAACAAACAAACAAACTCATGAAAAAGAGATCAGATTTGTGGTTACCAGAGGCAGGGGGTGGGGATGATGAAGGCAGTCAAAAGGTACAAAATTCCAGCTGTAAGATAAATAAGTACCACAGATTTAATGTACAACATGATAAATATAATTAACACCATTGTATATCATATATAAAAGTTAAGAGAGTAAATCCTAAGAGTTCTCATCACAAGGAAAAAAACTTTTGTTCTATTTCTTTAATTTGGTATCTATACAGGATGATGAATGTTCACTAAGTCATTGTGGTAATCATTTCATTATGTATATAAGTCAAACCACCATGCTGTATACCTTAAACTTATACAGTGCTATATGTCAATGATATCTCAATTAAACTAGAAGAAAAACTAGAAGAAAAAAAAAGGATATGCCCAAATATAGTGAAACTGAAGAAAGCCAAAGATAAAGAGAAAATCTTAACAACACCTAGGGAAAAAGACATTGTTTTTAAAGAGCAACAGTAGGATTGACAATGACTTCTCCTGAGCTAACATTGAAACCAATGGAATGAGGTCATTAACGGGCTAAAAGAAAACACTTGGCAATCCAGAATTCTATAACTAGTCAAATATTCATCAAGAATAAAGGTGAAATGGGTGATGGTGAACAAAAGGTACAAACTTCTAGTTATAAGATAAATAAGTTTTGGGGATGTAATGGACCACATGGTGACTATTGTTAACAACACTATATTGTATATTTGAAAGTTGCTAAGAGAGAAGATCTTAAAAGTTCTCATCACAAGAAAAATATTAACTATTTGTGGTGATGGATGTTATTATTCAACTTATTGTGATGATAATTTCACAATATACATATATATCATTAAATCACTATGTTGTGCACATCAAAAAATGGAGCCCATGGAAGGTGGGGTGGGCAAAGGAAGATTCCTTTACTAACATTGTCTTATTTCCAGTCTAACTTTACTCTGTAACAGAACCAGATAGCTAAGAATATTCTAGAACTGTGTATACTGGCCCCAGTGATATGCATTTTATTATTCCAAAAAAGATCTAGTAGGTTAGGAGATGACAGGGTACAGATTTAATCCATAAACCAAGACATTTATACCTGTGTTCCAAATTATAATCAGAAAACAAATACATATCAACCACTTTATTCTTACACTCTTGTCATGTAACAAATATTGCAAAACAAATTTTTTTTAAAAAGAACAGGTATCTGCCATATTTTTCTACATAAGTTGTCATAATTTGAAAAAATGTAAAAATAAATCTTTTCAAGGTAAGGTCCAAGGCCTCCAACCTTGTGAGGAAGAGATATTTTTTTATATTCCTGATGTTTTTAAATCTCTGGGGATGGTTCTGAGAATAAAGTATACTGAAGGTGGTGAGGAGAGGGTCATAATGCTACCTTCCTTCGCTTCCCAACTGGGAATCCCAGCTAACTAAGCATGTGGGAGTGAGGAAGCAGCAAACGGCTTGGAAAGCTGCTCCAAGATCTGCCAGCTAAAACTTCAAGGTCCTGCTGACAGATGGTGTCCAATTCATTGGTCAGGGATCCTTAACTTACAGCTGTGTGAACATGTGCCTGGTTTCTGAAACTGGCATATGCTCCCTAAAGTCCCCATTTTAGAATCATAACAAGTATTTAAACTGCTACAGAGATCAGAATAATTATTTTATATATTTGCATAGGTATATACATTTATGTTCTGTTCAGGCTTAAATCATCTGATCATACAGAATAACTGCCTCAACTCGTTACCCAGCCTTGTCATGAATTCAAATAATGATAGCATAGTTAGCTATTGCCATAGATAGCATAGTTAGCTATTCAGCAGTAATGCTGCCAAAAAGAAAACAGTTAACATCATTCATTAGAAGCAATAGTCTCTTTCTTGTTAAAGTAGATTAGTAATATATTGCCTGAATCTTCTGTATCAAGCACCAATACTTTTCAGGTAGCTAATGATTAAAATTCTCCAAGTTAGGGCTTCCCTGGTGGTGCAGTGGTTGAGAATCCGCCTGCTAATGCAGGGGACACGGGTTCGAGCCCTGGTCTGGGAAGATCCCACATGCCACTGAGCAACTAAGCCCAGGCACCACAACTACTGAGCCCACATTCTGCAACTACTGAAGCTCGCATGCCTAGAGCCCATGCTCTGCAACAAGAGAAGCCACCGTAATGAGAAGCCCATGCACCACAACAAAGAGTAGCCCCTGCTCTCCGCAATTAGAGAAAGCCCATGCACAGAAACAAAGACCCAACACAGCCAAAAAAGAAATAAATTAAATAAATTAATTTTTTAAAAAATTCTTCAAGTTGGTCATTTTGCTAATTTACCTCAGAAAAAAAAGGCCCAACACCATAGTTTAATAGAAAATTATTTGAATATTCTGAAAGTTAGGTGAAAGTACATTTACATATGATAAAAGGAAACTAAAATGTAAAATAGAGACTATATAACAAGTTTCTTGCAAAAGTAACATAATAAGGGAGAAAGATAGCACTATAGTAGATGCATGAATACATCTACGTATAAATGTATGTGTGTGTATACATACATATATATGCTTTCTTTAGCTACTGTATATTTATGCATATAGATATGATATACATACAGCTACCATATGCATGGCAGAAGGCACTTTGTTTTCTAGTTTAGTAGTTTGATTTCTACGTTTTATAGATGGAGGAAACTAAGTGTTTGATAACTCATCCAAGGTCATAGTGATTAGATTTGAATCCAGGTCTTCTTGACCCTGAAACTTCTGCTTTTTTCTCTATAATATGCTTCACCTAGATGTAACTGTGCCATTTCCATTAGCAGAGCCAGAAGAGTGAGATGACTCCAGAATAAATTAAGTAATATACCATTAATGTATGGTCTTCTCAGCTTCCCCTTTCAGGACCCCTCTCCTTTAAGATATTCCCCCCAAAACATCCTGCAGCCCTGCCTTCACATCATGACAACTACACCACCACCAACTCCCTTGCCCAACTTCCAGATCCCTATTTTCTCATAGCCTCACGTAAACCTGGCCACCAGGCTAGTAACTTCTCCATTCACTTTGCTTGCTGTGTGCACCATTCTCTCAGGGCTATGGTCTCTGTTTTCCTATGGGCTGGCACTGTATTAGTGAGGACAATGGAGTAATGTGTTACTCCATTCCTGGGACTGTATTTACATTTCAACAGTGACTTTCCAAAAGTATTAAGAAATTTGGGATAAAAATGTCAAGCTCACAGGGGAGACATTTTTTTTGGAGAGTTAGGTCTGTAAGTGGACGTTAGTTACCTATGCTTCCTTGTCAGGCCTATCTCTGGTTAATAATATTCCTCTTCCATAAATCAGTTCCAAGGAGGAAAAAATATGTTTTTTACCTAAAAGATTTATACGTCACAGATATCATGTATAGCCAAGCAAATCATCCTTCTTTCCTGAGTCCACACCTCTAATATTTGAAATCTCAGCAGATAGTCCTCAGAGGCTGCACGCTTGTACAGGAAGTTTGAAAAAGGTCTCTGTACCAATGCTTGGTAGCTCAAAGAAGGCTTTGGCTGAGATTTTATGTCCTTAAAATGTCAAAAGCAGATATTCTAAATAAATAAGTCAAGATAAAATGAGAAAAATCCCACTTTCCTCTTTTTCACCTATACTGATGAACTTAGTCCAAATATTTTTCATCTAAAACCACAAAAAAGAAAAGAAAAGAAAAAAAAAGCTAGAGAAAGCAAAAAGCTTTTGGAATAAGCTCTTCTGTTACTTACATCTCCAAAATAATATTTAGTGACTCTGGCCATAAGATGGAAATATTAATGCAAAAAAAAATCTTTAGGTGCATAAAATAGCCTGGTGCCTATGACACTGGACTTTGGACTCTCCAGCCAGAGTTCCTGTATCAGTCAAATCCAAGCACTTAACTGAGTGACCTTAGACAAGTTACTTAGCATCTCTATATTTTAGTTTTTTAAAGTTGGGATAGTGACAGCAATCAACCTCATAGAGTTATTATGAGGGTAAAAATGAGTTAATATAGGTAAAAGCACCTAGAACAGGGTCTAGCATAAGTAAATACTAATTAGGTGTTAGGTATCATCATTGTTGTGGCGGTTATTACAATTGTGGCAACCACCAGCTCATACATTGGAAAGTTCAACAATCCAAAGGCAAAAGAATGGGCAGTATAGGCACTTTTTCTACATTTTTTGAAACACCAGTATAAAATGCTATAATTAGTGCTGGATTGTTTGGCTTAAAATATACTCTTCACCAAACACAACCTCTACTACCCTTTACTGCCCAAAGAAAAGTATGCTCTAAGCCATCTTAATTCTATAAATGGCTACAGAATGATTAGATAAACATTATAACTAAATGCCTGCATCCAGAAGTCTTTGCTTTTGTTTCAAGGCTAATGGAGGTGATCAGTCTTCCTTACACAAGAAGAGCCTATGGCTGCCTTCTAGAAAACATAATTTGGTAGAACTCCCTTCAACATTATTACTAATTTTAGTCCCTAGGTTGCAGATGCTCTGCTTTTGCCTTTGTAGTTATTATTAGTACCTTTCTGTGAGCGCTGAACAGTAATGATTTGTGATTCTTCTTTTTTTTAAGTCTCTTTATTGATTAAATCACCTTAAGAGTGCTGTGTAGCAAGTTAGGTATTAACACAAGGCATAAAATCAGAGAGTTATGATGTATCTATAGAAGCCAAACATGTTTTTATGTCTATTCATTTTTCTTTTTCATAAAGTATTTTGAATTCCAAAAATAATAAAACCACACTACAGAATATTTATAAAATAAAAAATGAAAAAGAAATCTCAGAATCTTTCCACCAATAACTGTAATTTTTTGGTATATATCTTTCAGTAATTCTTATGTGTATTTTCAACATTTTTATGAGCATATGAGCATTTCTAATCTCTTCTATATAGAACTATAATGTATTTTGGTTTGCTCATTACTCTTCATAACCATCATTTTTAATGGATGTGACATAGTTTACACATTCTTCTATTACTAAACCTTTAATTTGTTTCTATTAAGATGACTATTTAAATAATACAGTCTCTTATGAATACATCTATTTCCATGTTTCAGATTTATTCTTAGAAGAGATTCTGTAAGTACTTAATCCTTTTCTCTCTAATAAATTATTTAAACTTATAGCTATAACATATTATGAAGAAAATGGTTTTTCAAATATGTGCAAAATAACTTTGCAAAATACCACCACTACTAGCTAAAACTAAAAACGTAAATACTTTCTCCATGAAATTTTTCTTAAACTTTTTCTCATAAGAATTTTATCTCCATTCAGATAGCTATAGGCTCTCCTTGGCCTCCAAATACAAATAACTTTGGAAGTATTTCTCACTCTCATGGCATTTTGTACCTTTATGAGATAGCATTTATGTCAAGTATAATTAAGTAATTATTTGTGTAATATTTAATGTCTAAGTCTTTCAATAGATAATATGCTTGATTGGGGCAGAGACCCATCTATGGTGCTACTTTTACACCCAAGTATCTGGAACATAGCATGTAGCCTTCTTTGTTCATTCAATGATTTAACAGGTTAAAATTATTCTGTACAGAGTATTATGCTAAGTGCTATGGGGAATACATAGAAACATATGACACTTACTGGCTTTAAGGAGTTATAATAAAATTGAAGTTTTACTATTATTTTTATTTTTTTATCATAGAAAAAAAGTTCATGGGCTTTAAAACCAAATGAACCTACAAAATGAAAAAACAACCCACTGGATGAGAGAAGATATTTGCAAATGATATGACTGATAAAGGGGTAATATCCAAAATATATAAACAGTTCAACTGTTTATATATACAGCTCAATATCAAAAAACATGCACATACACACACACACACACACACACACACAACCTGATTAAAAAATGGGCAGAAAACTTGAATAGACATTTTTCTAAAGAAGATATACAGATGGCCAACAGACACACGAAAAGATGTTTAACATCAATAATTACCAGAGAAATACAAATCAAAACCATAATGGGATATCACCCACACCTGTCAAAACGGTGATCATCAAAAAGCCTACAAATAACAAATGTTAGCATGGGTGTGGAAAAAAGGGAACCCTCTTGCACTGTTGGTGGGAATGTAAATTGGTACAGCCACTGTGGAAAACAGTATTGAGTTCCTCAAAAATCTAAAAATAGAACTACCATATGATCCAGCAGCCACACTCCTGGGTATATATCTGAAAAAAACAAAAACAGTAATTTGAAAATATACACACACCCAAATATACACACACCCAATGTCCATAGTAGCATTATTTACAATAGGCAAGATATTAGCAACCTAAGTATTCATCAACAGAGGAATGGCTAAAGAAAATTATATATATATATATAATGGAATATCACTTAGCCATAAAAAGAGAATGAAATTCTTCCATTTGCAGCAGCATGGATGAACCTAAAGGGTATTATGCTTAGTGAAATAAGTCAGACAAAGAAAAACAAATACTCTATGTTTTCATTTATATGTAGAATCTAAAAAATAAAACAAATGAATGAATATAACAAAACAGAAACAGACTCCCAGATATAGAGAACAAACTAGTGGTTAACCAGTGGGGAGAGTGAAGTGGGGAGGGGAAAGATAGGCATAGGGGATTAAGAGATACAAACTACTATGTAAAAATAAATAAGCAACAAGGGCACAAGAGGGCAGACAGCAGAAGCAAGACTACAATCCTGCAGCCTGTGGAACAAAAACCACATTCACAGAAAGATAGAAAAGATGAAAAGGCAGAGGGCTATGTACCAGATGAAGGAACAAGATAAAACCCCAGAAAAACAACTAAATGAAGTGGAGATAGGGAACCTTCCAGAAAAAGAATTCAGAATAATGATAGTGAAGATGATCCAGGACCTCAGAAGAAGAATGGAGGCAAAGATTGAGAAGATACAAGAAATGTTTAACAAAGACCAAAGACCTAGAAGAATTCAAGAACAAACAAACACAGATGAACAATACAATAACTGAAATGAAAACTACACTACAAGGAATCAATAGCAGAATAACTGAGGCAGAAGAATGATAAGTGACCTGCTAGGCAGAAGAATGATAAGTGACCTGCTAGACAGAATGGTGGAATTCACTGCTGCAGAACACAATAAAGAAAAAAGAATGAAAAGAAATGAAGACAGCCTAAGAGACTTGGGGGACAACATTAAACACAACATTCCCATTATAGGGGTCCCAGAAGGAGAAGAGAGAGAGAAAGGACCCAAGAAAATATTTGAAGAGATTATAGTCGAAAACTCCCTAACATGGGAAAGGAAGTAGCCACCCAAGTCCAGGAAGCACAGAGAGTCCCATACAGGATAAACCCAAGGAGAAACACACCAAGACACATAGTAATCAAATTGGCAAAAATTAAAGACAAAGAAAAATTATTGAAAGCAGCAAGGGAAAAATGACAAATAACATACAAGGGAACTCCCATAAGGTTAACAGCTGATTTCTCAGCAGAAACTCTACAAGCCAGAAGGGGGTGGCATGATATACTTAAAGTGCTGAAAGGGAAGAACCTACAACCAAGATTACTCT
>NC_041215.1:67820206-67820925 GCF_002837175.3 Physeter macrocephalus | reverse complement strand
TAAGAAAATTGAAATCATATCAAGCGTCTTTTCTGACCACAATGCTGAGATTAGAAATGAATTACAGGGGAAAAAACGTAAAGAACACAAACACATGGAAGCTAAACACTACGTTACTAAATAACCAACAGATCACTGAAGAAATGAAAGAGGAAATCAAAAAATAGCTAGAGACAAATGACAATGAAAACATGAAAATCCAAAACCTATGGGACTTGATAAACCATTAGCCAGACTCATCAAGAAAAAGAGGGAGAGGACTCAAATCAATAAAATTAGAAATGAAAAAGGAGATGTTACAGTAGACACCGCAGAAAAACAAAGCATCCAAAGAGACTACTACAAGAAACTCTATGCAGTAAAATGGACAACCTGGAAGAAATGGACAAATTCTTAGAAAGGTATAACCTTCCAAGACAACCTGGAAGAAATAGAAAATATGAACAGACCAATCACAAGTAATGAAATTGAAACTATGATTAAGAATCTTCCAACAAACAAAAGTCCAGAACCAGATATCTTCACAGGTGAATTCTATCAAACATTTAGAGAAGAGCTAACACTCATCCTTCTCAGACTCTTCCAAAAAATTGCAGAGGAAGGAACACTCCTAAACTCATTGTATGAGGCCACCATCACCCTGATACCAAAACAAGACAAAGATAACACAAAAAAAGAAAATTACAGACCAATATCACTGATGAATATAGATGCAAAAA
>NC_041215.1:67749948-67819535 GCF_002837175.3 Physeter macrocephalus | reverse complement strand
AAGACACTGATGAAAGAAATTAAAGATGATACAAACAGATGGAGAAATATACCATGTTCTTGGATTGGAAGAATCAACATTGTGAAAATAACTCTACTACCCAAAGCAATCTACAGATTCAATGCAATCCCTATCAAATTACCAGTGGCCTTTTCTACAGAACTAGAACAAAAAATATTTAAATTTGTATGGAGACACAAAAGACCCCGAATAGCCAAAGCAGTCTTGAGGGAAAAAAACGGAGCTGGAGGAATCAGACTCCCTGACTTCAGACTATACTACAAAGCTACAGTAATCAAGACAATATGGTACTTGCACAAAAACAGAAACATAGATCAATGGAACAAGATAGAAAGCACAGAGGCATAGGTAAACGCATGCACCTAGGGTCAACTAATCTATGACAAAGGAGGTAAGGATATATAATGGAGAAAAGACAGTCCCTTCAATAAGTGGTGCTGGGAAAACTGGACAGCTACATGTAAAAGAATGAAATTAGAACACTCCCTAACACCATACACAAAAATAAACTCAAAATGGATTAGAGACCTAAATGTAAGACCGGACACTATAAAACTCTTAGAGGAAAATATAGGAAGAACACTCTTTGACATAAATCACAGCAAGATCTTTTTGATCCACCTCCTAGAGTAATGGAAATAAAAACAAAAAGAAACAAATGGGACCTAATGAAACTTCAAAGCTTTTGCACAGCAAAGGAAACCATAAACAAGATGAAAAGACAACTCTCAGAATGGGAGAAAATATTTGCAAACGAATCAACGGACAGAGATTTAATCTCCCAAATATATAAACAGTTCATGCAGCTCAATATTAAAGAAACAAACAACCCAATCCAAAAATGGGGAGAAGACCTAAATAGACATTTCTCCAAAGAAGACATACAGATGGCCAAAAGCACATGAAAAGCTGCTCAACATCACTAAGTATTAGAGAAGTGCAAATCAAAACTACAATGAGCTGTCAGCTCACACTAGTTAGTATGGGCATCATGAGAAAATCTACAAACAACAAATGCTGGAGAGGGTGTGGAGAAAAGGGAACCCTCTTGCATTGTTGGTGGGAATGTAAATTGACACAGCCACTATGGAGAACAGTATGGAGGTTCCTTAAAAAACTAAAAATAGAATTACCATGTGATCCAGAAATCCCCCTACTGGGCATATACTCAGAGAAAACCGCAATTCAAAAAGACACATGCACCGCAATGTTCATTGCAGCACTATTTACAATAGCCAGGTCATGGAAGCAACCTAAATGCCCATTGACAGACTAATGGATAAAGAAGGAGTGGTACATATATGCAATGGAATATTACTCAGCCATAAAAACGAACGAAATTGGGTCATTTGTTGAGACGTGGATGGATCTAGAGATTGTCATACAGGGTGAAGTAAGTCAGAAAAAGGAAAACAAATATCGTATATTAACGCATATATGTGCAACCTAGAAAAATGGTACAGATGAACCGGTTTGCACGGCAGAAATTGAGACACAGGAGTAGAGAACAAAGGTATGGACACCAAGGGGGGAAAGCCGTGGGGGGATGGAGGTGGTGGTGTGATGAATTGGGCGATTGGGATTGACATATATACACTGATGAGTATAAAATTGATGACTAATAAGAGCCTGCTGTATAAAAAAGTAAATAAAATTCAAAAATTAAAAAGAAAAACAAAAAGCAACAAGTATATGTTGTACAGCACCAGAGAATATAGCAATTATTTTATAATGACTTTAAACGGAGTATAATCTATAAGAATATTGCATCACTATGCTGCACACCAGAAAGTAATATAATATTGTAAAACAACTACATTTTAATTTAAAAAAATGTATACCTGAGTTTGACTCTCATTTACCATTCACTGGTTCTCGGATATTGAGCAAATTAATTAACTTATTGGAGCCTCAGATTGATCATCTGAGGGGTAATACTTACACCACAGATTATTGTGAGGCTTAAATAAAGCCATGTATGCAAATTTTTGTTATTGCTCATATAAATTATAAGGTATTACATAATTACTTGTTGAATGAATGAATAAAGCCTTGCCGATTTTTGCTTTTCTTTCTTTTTTCCCCCCAGTTTGTTTATTTTCTTCTCATTACCATTGTCTCAGTCAATAATCAGGACTTAAACATTCCATACCAAGGTTATTGTTCTTTGCTCCACTTCCTATGATCACCTTCTAATCTATTATCACATAATTATTCCCGGAGCTTTGTCATTACCCCCAATGATCTTTTACAATAAAACTCATTACAATTTTTAAGACTCTCTGCCAACTGGTCCCAGGATTTCATCTATCTACCTTGGTGCCCTCAACTCTAATTATGACCTGCTCATGCAGAGATAATGGAGAGAGAAAAACAGATACTCCATATATAAGAAACTCAAGTTACAGGTGCAACAGAGATGGAGTGATAAATTAAGGTAGCTTTTTACTTCTTCTCCTGGACCATTAAACATGTCTAGTATAAATACTTACCATGCCAGGTTGCAATGATTTGACTATGCATTGCCTCTAGCTCCCTCCTCGTTTACTGATTCAACAAATTCTCTGTGTGCAGCGACTATGTACAAAGCACATCTCTAGTTTCTTCTTGTTAATCACTGAGCTCCTTTAGAGTGGAGACCATATTCATTTTCACACTATCAATGTTAACACAATTCAGAGAAAAGCAATAGATGCTGAAAGAATGAGCCTAATAAGAGAATTTAAGAACAGAATGGCAAATCTACTTATTATACCTTAAACATTTTGCTCTATTCTTCCTTTGAGTTTTGTAAGTTGCTATTTTCCTGAAATGGAAAATAAATTTGTTTACACAGGAACTGATTTGATGAGCACAACCTGGCCCTAATTACCTCATTCTATGGCTTGTCAAAAGACTTTAATTTCCCATAATAAAACTTTTTTTTAAATTGAATGAAAGATTATTTAAATTCTATAGTGCTTTACAGTTTCCAAAAGTTTCACACACATGATTTCATATAATCCTATAATAACCCCTTTTACCCTTTTCTCCTATATTGCTACTCCCCCCTTCTCTTTCTCCACTGGTAACCACTAGTTTGTTCTCTGTATCCGTGGGTCTGCTTCTCATCAAACTTATTCTTAGAAAGAAATTACAAAATAATGTATCCACACAATGCCAGTTGAACACTCCAAAATATACAAAGAGAACAAGCCTTTTTTTTTCAGTCTTTTCTTCTGTCCCCAAAGTACTATAAGTTTGGTAGGTATCCTCCCAAAGCTCTTATTCCCTACATATTCCACAAGTACTTCCTGTGTATTTTTGAGGGTTAAGACATTGTCTTAGAAGGCTGCTCTTAGGGGCTTACCCAAAGCAACTAACTAGGATATTGGTATAGATTCCTATCTTTTAATCCAAATTATTACCAAGTTTTTTAAAAATAACAAGGTGAAGTGGGCTTCAATGTGATACAACAAAATTCATCTCTAGCCAAGATTTTTTTCCCTTCTTGTCAAATACCTATTTACAGGGAATCATTATAATCAAAATAAGCACTTCTATGCTCTAATGAACTCTAAAATAAGAATCCATTTTACTGCATATGTTAATATTATTCAAATATTTGTTTTAAATCCCTCTATTTTTATACTTTTAATTTCCTGTGATAAATTTTAAACTGCTTGAAGATAATATCTAAGAGACTTAAATAAAATAAAATTTATCCAAGTTCCCTCATATTCTAAATATTAATAATAGAAATTAATTTGGTCAAACCAGTGGCCTATAATGTGGTACCTTGTCAAAAGTGTTTGACTAAATGTTAGATGTGTTGGGTTTTAGCTCTAGTTCTTCTACTTGGGTAAGCCATAAACCCTTCTGAACCTTAGTACAAATTCTAGATAGAGGTGATATTCATTCAACATTCATTTACTTTTTTCAACAAATTTTAATTGAACATCTATCTATTTTGTGCCAGAAACTGATCTGAACACTGGGAAAGCAGTGATCAAAACAGACTAAATCCCTTTCCCTCATGAACTCACTCTAGGAGGGGAACACACAATAAATTAGACTAATAGATAGAGGTATCACTCTACATAAGCACAATACCATGTGCTGATGAGGATGCAGAGCAATAGGAACACTCATTCATTGCTGGTGGGAGTGCAAAATGGTACAACCATGTTGGAATTTTCTTATAAAGTTAAAATATACACTTTTCATATAACCCAGCAATCCTGTTTCTAGGTATTTACCCAAGAGAAAATGAAAACATAGGCCAAGTAAAGACCTGCATGTGAAGCAATATAGCTCCAAAGTAGCAACAACCCAAACATCTATCAACTTGTGGTTGGATAGACAATTTGTGGTACATCCATACAGTGCAACACTGACCAACAATAAAAAGGAGTAAATTGGTGCATGCAACAAAATGAGTAAATCTCAAAAACATATAAGTGAAAGAAGCCGGACACCAAAGACTATACACTCTATGATTCCATTTATGTGACATTCTAAAAAAGGCAAAACTTTACAGACAGAAATCACATCAGTGATTGTCAGGGGTTGCGGGTTGGGGTGAGAGAGAGACTCTGAAGGGCCATGAGGAAATACTTTGGGAAATATTGTATATTCCAATTATAGTATTATTCATTTGTTGAAACTCATTTAAGGCTACACTGAAAAGAGGCATATTTTATTGTATGTAAATAATACTTCAATAAATCTTACTTTTAAAAAGATAAATAAATTATATAATATTTTAGATTAAAGAAAGGAAGAGAGAGAAGAGAGTTGAAATTTTAGATGGAAAGTCCTCAAGTAGGTGATTTTGAAGATAGTGAAGGAACAAGCCGCATAGATATCTGGAGAAGGGCATTCTAGGCAAAAAGAACAGCAAGTATGAAGGCTGAAGGGCAAGGAGATTAGCGTGGGTGGAGCAGAGGAGGAAGTAGAAGACAAGATAAGACAAGCAGTGAGGAAGAGCTCATACAACATCTTTGAAAGTAATGGGAAGTCATCAGTGGGCTTTGAGAAGCAGAGTGACATGATCTGACTTGGGTTTTAAGAGAATAATTCTGGCTGCTTCATAGAAAACAGTCTGTGGAAGGGAAGGGTAGTAGAATCAGGGACACCATTTGGAAGGCAATTGTCATAATTTAGACAAGAGATTACAGAGGTAGAGAGGGTGCTAAAAAGTGTTCAAATTCTATATAGAGAGCCATTAGATTTGCTCAGAAATCTGGCGTGTGGGAAATTTTGAAGGAACACAATTCAGCCCACAACACCCAGGGATATGATTTCAGAATGAGCAGGACCATCTCTCTTATTCCCTAAAAACCTGCTTTTATAATTGAAAAAAATTCTGCCTTCCTTCTTTTAGATATCAAAATGAAAATTCTGGAAGAAATAAAATTAGCTTCCTACTAATTATCTTTAGAGCAAGTTTTGATATATCGAAAAGACCCCAGGTACACATGTAAAGAAGAGATGAGCTACACAGAGGAATGAGTGAAAGCTGGACACAGACTTCACTGAGACCAGCAATGAGCATTCATTTATGAGAACATATTTTCTTACCCTTCATGTAATATTTGCAGAGTACTTATTTATAAAAACAGGGTTTTTTTGGGTGGTATATAAAAACTATTTTGCCTGCAACTGAGAGCTCTAACTAAGGAATGTTTTTACGAAGTAAACTTCTTTCCTCAGAGTTGTATATATTCTTTTCTCCATCTTTTCCTATTTGTTAAATAATAAATGTAAAGTGCATAAGCTGAATACCTTATATTATCAAGAATTGCATTTATAAATAGAAAAATATGCTAAGCTAATTGAATTTTACTAGTTCTACAAATATCTAGGAGGAAGAGTGTTCAGAACAATTAGCATATTAATTTCCATAGTTAAAGGGAAGTGCTTCTTTCTCCAAAACAAGTTATCAGCAATGTCTCTAAGCATTTATTTAGCATCACTAATACTATAAAGTATGTAGTGGTGACACTTAAAATACCTAGCAAAGTAGAAATGAATGAATGAATAATGAATGTAGCAATAGTTTACATGAACGAGAATAATTTGCTTAAAATTTCCCAACAGAAATGGCAGATACTCTGAGTAAAATTATCATATACAAAGTGCCAACACTGACATTACACTAATCTGATAAAGAATTCATGGCAACGTGCCCAAAAGGTGAGATAAAGTTGAGTGGCAGAACAAAGTCACACCCTGTAATAAAGAAAACGTAACATTAAGAAAAGTGGGTTCTACTCTTCATTATGCTTTATTTGATTACTGGTTAAGTTATAAATCATTAACTTGTTCTATAAAATAGATCTTATCTGCTCCATAGGATTTCATTAAATGTAAAGTGACTATAAAAGGACTTAGAAAAGAAAAATTGTTATATCCCTTGGAATTAAAACTTTAATTTAAAAAATTAAAACTTTAGTGAACTTATTTTAACTGAAGTTTAGAGGCTGAAATTGCTAGATAGTTGCTAGAACAATCATTCACCACTTTTTTTTTTTTTTGCGGTACGCGGGCCTCTCACTGTTGTGGCCTCTCCCGTTGTGGAGCACAGGCTCCAGACGCGCAGGCTCAGCGGCCATGGCTCACGGGCCCAGCCGCTCCGCGGCATGTGGGATCTTCCCAGACCGGGGCACGAAACCGTGTCCCCTGCATCGGCAGGCGGACTCTCAATCACTGCGCCACCAGGGAAGCCCCATTCACCACTTTTTATAGTTATTTATTATACCTACATGCATTTATTATTCACCATCTTTTTCATTTATAATGGGTTTTAAGGATATAAAAATCCAGTGGAATTTTTGGAAGAATACTTTATGATGAATACTTGATTATAAAAACCCTCCTGCCTATTTAAGCTTTGTCTGCTTTTCTCTGATTGTATATGTATCAGTGGTTGAGAAACAGTACTTTAAAGAAAATTTAAAATTATAGCAGTAACTTCAGTTACTGAAAATTACATCAGGGTCATAAAGCCTGAGTCTAATTTCTTGTTTCACCACTATCTATATAACTTTGGACAAATATTTCAAAGCATTAATAAATTTCTTACATCCAAGTCTGTGCCATTCCCTCCATCTAAACCACTCTGCATCTCTATTCCTCAGCACCTAATTCCTACTGATTTTTTGGTCTTCTATGTCACTTCCTCCAGGAAGTCTTCTCTGAACCTGAAATCTGGGTTAGGTGCTCTTCTGATGTAGTACCATAGTATTCTGGACCAATCCTTTAACACAGCACTTATTCCATTGTGTTGTCTGTTTGTCTGCATTTCCTACTAAACTGGAAGCTCACTGAGAACAGAATATTGTTCATGATTTCCCTAGCACCAAGCACAGTGCCTGGCGTGTAGTAGGTTTGAAAATTCAAGAAGAGGTAATTGCATATGCTCGCAAAGATACCCAAATTAGGTGACACTGCTCTCTTTTCAACTAAAGATAAATGAAAAGGCATGTATCAATGTTACATCTCATTCTGATCAAACTGTTCTTCCCATCTGCCTGCTTTCTGAGTGTCCCTGACACCTCCTTCAACTGCATTTGAATCCTGTTCACAACACCCTCACCATTTACTTTTATTGGGGAAGTTATTTTATATCCCACTCTGATTTTTTTTTTGTTCTAAAACAGAGATGTACTGTTAAACATATCTCTAATTACCGAGAAAAATTCAAAGTACTAAAAGTCATCTTATTTTCAACTCTATATCATTACATCGTTCTTAACAAGACTATAATTTGCACTGTTTTGGCCTAATTTCAACAATTTCAACTTCTAATAGTAAATAAAGATGATAAATCTTCAAAGGAAGATTTTGAGGGCCTATCTGAGCAATTTATAAGAAGAGCATTGGTAGTTAATGCAGAGGTTATAATGCCAGAGGTTATGATGCCTGGTAAAGAACATATTGTTTCAAATATTCACTGTTTAAAATGTATATATAATTACAACAAAAAAAATCCTAAAATTAAATCAAAGAAGAGTAACGTAATGTCCACATATACTCTGCAAATACAGCCTTAGAGAAATCCCAAACTGCTGGCATACAAAACTAGAAAGTGTAATAGGTACAATCCCATCTTTAATCCTAAACTGTAATATCACCCCCAACAGGCAATATGTGAGTACTTTTATCATAAATGTCATAGGTTCCAAAAGCAAAAATACATTTCAATTCAGTGATATTTTGTTTAAGACTTTATCATATTTTCAAACATCAAACTATGCAGTTTAGACCCAATGAGTCTCTTTTATCTCACTGCTTTAAATCTGAAATCTTATCTTTCACTACTGTGTTCTTTGGATTACATTACATGGAAAAGGTCCTAAAGGAAGACCAAAATCAAAAATATTTTGAGAAAAAAAATCTCTGTATAGTAAAATTGATCTTGGTTCATTATCTACTTAATAGGGAATGCTCGACAAATAAAACTTCAAAAAGTTATTCTTGGCAAAGATGTTATAATGAAAACTCAAGTATTCAGATGAGCAGCTGATTTAGATGACTCTTAAAATCCTGTTCAACTCTGAGAGACCAGGATTTAGGTCATGAATCAATTTAAGGAACTCTATCTGCTGAGTAAGTTCTTCGTATTTCTTATAACAATAGCAATATTGGTAGAAAGAAAAGCCCCACAGCCAACAGGGGAAATGGTACTTACGAATATTGTGTCAGCAGTTCCAAATCATTATGCATGTTGATTGGATATGCTTCACTGAGTTCAAACAACTTCTCCAGGGCCTCATAAATGAAAATGATGCAAATAAGAGAAGCAAAAGCTTCTTCAGTAAACCGGGTGATATAGCAGACAAGGGAGCTTGCATCAGTGGCCACAAGTATGATACACAGGGTTGCAGTCCAAAGTCCGATACTAGCTCTTAAAGATAGGTATGACAGCCCATATTCTCTAGGAGGGGGAAAAGAACAGTGGAAAGAAGGTCATTTAACAGCTTGCCACCATTTTAAGTAGATGGAAGTGAGTCTAATTCAGGAAGTGAAAGTAAATAAGCTTCACATCCCATGAGTATCTAAACTCAAGACTTTGTCTAAAAGGAACACCTAAGGGTACAAAACTCAAAGAGGTTTCTCAGTGCTTAGAGCTGAATATAATTTTTTATAAATATTACATAACAATATACATCAATATTTTACTGTTCCTTTATTTCCATGGAGAGACAAAAATGGCAAACTGAATCAAATCAGCAACTTCCACCTCTCTCAGCAGATCTCCAAATGTGATGTTGGAAGAAGATTAAATACAGTAGAGAAATAGAAAGGGGCTGAGGGCCAAAAGTATATAACACTTACTTGCAAAATTTAAACAAAATCTTTTCAAACACCAAAACTGGTCCTGTACTGCCTAATATGGTAAGAGGCTGTCCACCAAAGAGAGAATAGGCTATCCCAGTCATGGACGCTCCAAAGAGAGATTCGATTGCACTCTGTGTAGAGATATAAATGATTCCATTATCTAAGCTGTACAGGCTGCGATTATAACTGGGGAGAAAATATGTAAAATACATGGGTCTATTTTCCCTTTGCTATGAAGAGCCTAGCAACCTTGGGCAGGAGGTGGGGTAGGAGGATAAAAAAAAGGCGGCAGGCAGTCAGCAGACTATGAATGGTAGTGGACAGGGATATGTCCTCTTCCCCTTCCTTATCTCACTTTTCTTTTGCTTATTAAAAGTTTACATGTGTTCATAATAAATGTCTGGCAGAAGCATGGCCTATATAAATAGGAAAATGGACCTCTTATGAGGCAAGAACCAGAGGCTAAAGCTAGCCTAGGACTGGGGGGCCAGGGATGAGATCAGAACCTTGTGTAAGATAAGAATTAGTTGTTCTGAGATATTCCACTCCCTGATTACCAGTTCCATTAGTCATCTAGGAAATTCGTATGAACTTTATCTGCCAGACCGTACATCGAATCTCTCCTCATAAACGAAACCAAAATTAAATGCAGACTCATCTAACTATGAATCTTAAAAGCTGATTAAGTTTCAAAGTTCAGAGAAAAGCATAATACATACTATTCGCCCTTCAGTTGCTTCTCCTAGCAGTCCTCCAAATGTGATGACAGGAGACATACACGCGCAGTAGAGAAACAGAAAAGATGCTAAGCACTGCAAGCTGAAAGCATCTCTGAAGTCACTCCAGAAGTATGGAGCTTTTCTTTTGATATCTAAAATAAGTCCCCCAAAAATCCTAAGACAGGGGGGAAAACACAATAGTGACATACAAATATAAAAATCACATATATCAAAGTGTTCATTTGCTTTGTCGCCAGGTCACAGTACAGGTTTTCCATCAGCAGAGATGAGACCCATATTAACATGCTAGGTTTTACTATGATGATCTACAGGAATGGCTTTGTACCACTATGTCACTTCAATCCCTGGCCAAATATTGTGTCAACAGCCAAAAAAATCCTAGGTTCTCTCAAACAAGGTTCACAGCTGTTCGTCAATCAAAATTCAAATAATGAGAGTTAAGGATTACTCTAATCTCTGTGCCATTTTACAACAACCTATTCCTAAAATCAGGCCTACCATCCTCAATCATTGGCAATATTTTCTAGTTGTTTACATTCCATTTAGTGTAGCAGAAAGTGAAGGAGGGAAGGTAAACTGATTTTTGTACAGTCCAATAGTGAACATCAACTTAGAGAGAAAAAGTGGCTTATAACCATGGCTCCAGTTACCCACTCTCTTTGTGAAAAAAAACCCTTGCCAAATAATATTCCAGACAGGCACTTAAATGACCTTATGGATGACAATAATACTTAGTAGAGAGAGGTAAGTTCCAGAGTTGTTTTCATTTTTAGAAAACTAAGACAGGGACCCTACAATAAGCAACCTAGATAAATGTACTTTTGATCCACTATTGTCTAAACATATTCAAACATCTATCATTCACAAGACAATAATGACCTTATTTGGGATAAATGTATATATTCTAAATATATCCAAAAACCACATTAAAGCATTTGAAGGATGATTTTTTTGGGGGGGGTGGGGAAGAGAGAAGCATTAAATTGTGAAATATTGCCTAAAATCTGAGGACAGGAACTTTTTAATCTGCTAGGAATGAGAGCATTAAACAGCTATTCTCATTCTTTGAACATTTAATAACAATATGCAGATTTAACATTTGACTACCAAAAGCTCTTTGTGTTCTATGGGATAAAGATGTCATATTAAAATGAATAAGGCTGTGATTAAGTTCCTACATGGAGGTTAAAAAAAACCTATTATGTTCAACATACTGCCAGTATGCTAAATATACTTGGTTTATGGAAAAATATTAAAGTTTTGTTATTTATTTTCTAAATAGGAATATAATCTGGCAATCTAAGAATCACCTCAAAAATGATTGTTCTCTTGAAAAATAAATCCTGATTTGCCTTGAAAAATGTACCTCTTCAGAATAAATTCTATTATTTTTAATTGCCCTAATATAGGCACAATAGTAACATATTAGTAACTATCTTACTGTTATGTGAGTGATAGAATCATTATGTTTTTCTAGTGATTGTTTCCATCAGAGCGATGTGGAGCAGGAGAGGTTGAGAAGAATGAAATTTCAATTGAAAAAAAAGGACATTTAAAATTCAGAGAAGCTTGCAAAGAACCTGTGAAATTCACACACACAAAGATCATCTTAGGTTAGGTTCCCTTACCTGTGTTTCGTAAAACACACACATAATTTTTATTTGGGGGATCATTTCTGAATGATTTGTTAACTTGCCAAAGTCACAATTCAGAACAGATTTAATCTATGAGTCTATTTATTCATTCAGTTATGATTTATACCCCACCTAATCCCCAAAAGAATTTGAGGTGGTTATGAACTATTACTTAGTAGTTAATATTTATAGGTTTGATAGTACTTTCTATTAGACCACTCCTTTCTAATTAATTACTTATTAGGGTATACATTAGTCTAAATAGCTGTTATATTACTGTGTCATAAACGTGCTTTTAGCAGCATAAATCTAAATCCGGAAGTGGGAGGTCATTGCAGAGAACAGTGCAAGAGCAGCCCAGATGTGCACCAGCAACTCCAGGAGAGCAGATGAGTAATGGATACTTCAAGTCATGTCAGCAACAGAATCTGTGGAAGAACTCTGGAGAAGCGAAGATACCGGATATTGGTGACCTGGGAGGATTTAGGAAGCAGTAAGGAAAAGTGAACTTTGAAAAAAATCTTAGCTATGTGGCATGTTACACCTGAGAGAGAGAGAAAAAAAAAAAACAACAAAAATAAAAAGACAGCATTTGAAAATATGAAAGTAAACAGAAGGAGTAACAGGGAAAAGGAAAAAATTGTTTGAACCATCTCAAATTAGGTAGGGAGCCTGAGGAAGACATTTCCTCAGAGACAAAACATAGATAAAGGGAAAGAGCACAGGAGAATTAAAATGCACAGAGTTGTCAGGAACTGGAAAGTCATCTTAGAGGACACAGTGAAAGCAGTACAGGAAATGGCCCTGAGGGGAGAGGAGCACCAGTCCTGCAAAGCCTCTGCAATTGCCTTCAATTATAATGGAGGCTGTGTGCACACATTCCCTGAAGAGAGACCCACCCAAAGGTTTCTGATTTTTTGCTCACACATTTCTTGGAGAGAGACAAGCTGTCAAAAAACACAAAGAATCATTTTAAGAAATAAATTGAAGCTTTCATCTCTTCAAAGATGTGTGATTAGAAAAATAAACCATATAACTCTTTCAAATTACTACTGTAAAAATAAAAAATACTATTATATACATCCTACTTGCATGTAATGCGAGAGGGTCTGTAAGACTGAGTTCTTGGTATTTATTTTCATTTCCATCTTGAGCTTGAAGTTTTCAACAGGCTCTTTTGGAAAGGGCAACTGACAGTTTTCTTATTCATTCTAAGAATCTGTGAATGTGTTTTAATGCATAGCAATATGAAAGACTAGGTATATATTAAAATGGAATGGTGTATTCACTGTTCTGGTTTAATAATAATGACAGTCATTAGTAACTACAGAGAAATCAAATTAATTGGCATATTCATCCCCCAAAGAGTAGGTATCCAAAGTATAAAAACAAATTAGTTCTCAAAACAGCAATTCCCGACACACAAAAAAGGTATATATCATTGGGTCTTTGAAGTCCCATACAGGGGCTTTTCACTAACCTTCCAGTTCGCTGGAGTTCAGGTCCACTATGTCCTCCGTGGGGCTCGGCTTCCCCATGAGCTGCTGTTCCATTTGGTACAGCAGGAATCTTCCTCTTCTCCTGCGGGAAGTTTTTTTGTTTTGTTTTTGTTTTTGAATTTCAGGTGCTAGTTGTAAATAACAAAAACAATTCTTTTTCCCTTGAGGCAATATGCAGAGTGGCCAAGAACCCAGGCTCTGTTACTTGTTTGTTATATGACCTCTAGAAAGTTATCTAGCCACCTAAAGCCTAAGTTCCCTCCTCCTTTTACTGGTGATAATAACAGTACCTATCAGTGTGGCTGAGAGAATGAAATAAGGTGATGAATGTTAATTCATTCTTTCAACTAATATTTATTGAGTGCCTAGTGTGTGCCATTCATTTTTATGGGATGCTATAGATGTAAAGGTGAGCAAGAAAAAGCATTCTGTTAGTGGAGACAAACAATAAACCTACAATGTCAGGTAGAGATAGAGATACAAAGAAAATAAAGTAAGAGAAGGGGACAGAGCGAGACCAGGTTTAAGATAGGTCGAGGTGAAGAGGTGTTAGTGGTGTTATATCCTTGGCCTAGTTCAACTGTTCAATAAGCATTAACTGTTATCATTAGCTATTTTTAAAATATATTTCCCTCTCTGATCCTGGCTCAGATCTTCCTACCCAAGCTTCCTTCCAACACAAAGCGATCCAAAAGACTATTGCAAAAGGAAGCTTCTAATTGAGCCAATGACAAATTAACTGAGGTTATGTAAGTGCTGTTTCCCCATAGGTCTATTCCACCCACTTTTGTCAGTGACAGAGAGTTTAAAAAATCAGAAAATCCTACCTACTGGTGATCTTGGAGGACACCAATGTGTTCAAAAGTGCTTAAAAGGACAATAAAAAAATTTTTAATGGTGAAATTAAACTTTTAACTTGCCTGCCATTCCAAAATAGTGTAAACATGTAAACATGTTCTTTGTGTTTAGTGTAAACATGAACAAGTGTGAATTATCAAATGATCTTATTACAATGGGACATTTAGATAAAATGGTACAGATTTAAAACATGACAAAAAATACATTTTGAAATGCACAAAATAGAGGAAAGTTCATTGCTTAATATTTTACAATTTCCTGGGTATATAAATAGATACAATGAACTGAAGTTCAAAGATAAAAGAGAGTATGTCTGTCAACTGATGAAGGAACTGCCTTTACAGGTAAATTAACTATCATACCTCAGTAAAGGGCTGTAATAGTGGCCCTCAGTACCCTCAATACCCAATAGTCACCTAGGGAAAGATTCTTAGCAAGCCTCAGAAGGCAAGTGATATTTGTTCTTCTGGGGAATTATCCCTGACTGCATAAATTAATTCATTGTTTTACAATGGGAAGAGCTATACACTGATAAGGCAAGTGATAAGCCATGAAAGATACTCATCATTCTAAAGTAACAATTTTCTCAAGGAGTGGTCATCTTCTAGTAAGGCAAAAAGGTTTTTGAAAAAAGAATTGTGTATGTATAGTACCAATGAATATTCCGAGGAAAATATAGGAAATTTTTGTTTGTTTGTTTTTCAGACTTTTTTTTTTTTTGGCCAAGCCACGCAGCCTGAAGGATCTTAGTTCACCGACCAGGGATCAAACCCGGGCCATGGCAGTGAATGCTCCATGTCCTAACCACTGGACTGCCAGGGAATTCCCCAGACATTTTAAGTAAAATCAATAGGTGAGTAGATATTTGACTAGGCAAATTAAACAATTTATTAATTCAGTCAACAAACACTTATTGGGAGCCAATTTGTGTCAGGTTCTAGGCTGCACCACTGTATACCTGGGGACAAATCAGGCCTGTGGAGCTTATGTTCTAATGGGGAAGGCAAACAGTAAACAAATAAACATGTAAGTAAATTAATTCTATAGTGTGTTAAAAAGATTAAAAACCAGGGAGAGTTTGGGATTAAAATATACACACTACTATATATAAAATGGATAACCAACAAGGACCCACTGTATAGCACAGGGAACTATACTCAATATCTTGTAATAACCTATAATGGAAAAGAATCTAAAAAAGAATATATATATGTGTGTGTATATATATATATAAATAACTGAATCACTTTGTTATACATCTGAAACTAACACAAGTTTGAAATCAACTATATTTCAATAAAAATTTAAAATAGGGCTTCCCTGGTGGTGCAGTGGTTAAGAATCCGTCTGCCAATGCAGGGGACACAGTTTCGAGCACTGGTCCGGGAAGATCCCATATGCCGCGGAGCAACTAAGCCCATGCGCCACAACTACTGAGCCTACGCTCTAGAGCCCGCGAGCCACAACTACTGAAGCCTGCGTGCCTAGAGCCCGTGCTCCGCAACAAGAGAAGCCACCGCAATGTGAAGCCCACGCACCGCAGCGAAGAGTAGCCCCCGCTCGCCCCTAGAGCCCGTGCGCCGCAACAAGAGAAGCCACCGCAATGTGAAGCCCACGCACCGCAGCGAAGAGTAGCCCCCGCTCGCCACAACTAGAGAAAGCCTGCGTGCAGCAACAAAGACCCAACGCAGCCAAAAATAAATTAAAAATAAATAAATTTTAAAAAAAGATGTCTTAAAAAAATTTTTTTAATAAATAAGTAAATAAATAAATAAAATTTGTTTCCAAGTTTCTTCTGATATCTCCAACCTGAATTATTAGAAAGAAACGTCAAACAGATCTGCTTCTTCCTTTTGGGGATTGAGAGAGGTTTGGTGGATTTAATAAGATCCCTGAGATGTCCATATTTATGTAGCATTATGTACATGCCAGATTCTAGAGAGAGATATGATATCAAATTTTTTTTCAAATGCAGAATATATAATAAAGAAAAAATAAAAACTATGGAAAAGTAAAAATTTAGAGCAGATTAAGGGGGGGGTGTGAGGTATAGGGAGGAGGAACTGGCAATTACAAATAGAGTGTCATTTGAGAAAAACTTGAGGGAGTCAAGAGAATTAGCCATAGAATAACTAGGGAACATCCAGGCAAACAGCCAGTGGGATAGACTTAAGGCAGGAGTGTGGCTGCAGGGTTTGAAGAACAAGGAGGCCAGAGGCCAAGGAGAGGAGTGAGCAAGAAAGAGACAGGAGACGACTGAGAGGTGAAGGGAAGCCAGACTCTATAGGTTTAGTAGAACGTGGTAAGTATTTGGCTTTTATTCTCAGTGAAATGAGGCGCTTTTGCAGGATTTTAAGGAAAGGAGTAGCATGACCTAACACTCTGGCTGCTGTGTTGAGAACAGATTCTAGGGGCCAAGGGTAGAAACAAGGAGACTGGTTAGGAGGCTATTTCAGTAATCCAGGAGAAAGATGATAGCTTGAACTAGGGGGGGTGGCAGTGGCAACAGCGAGAAATCGTATAATTCTGGATAAATATTGAAGGCAATGCCAAGAGTATTTCCTGGCAGAATTGAAGTCAGGTATAAGAGAGAAGAATAAAAGTTTCTGGCTTGGTCAATTGTAAGTATGGAGTTAACACTTATTGAGATGGGAAGGTACATATGGAACAGATTTTGAGAAAAGATCAGAGTTTCTTATATTCTTCAGGAAACATTATATTGCCTTTTATAATATAAATGCAAAGATGTATATAGTCTCAGAAATAATACAATCTATAATTCAGTTCCAACTTTGGCATGTTGAGTTTTAGATATCTAAAAGACACCGGAGTAGAG
This sequence comes from Physeter macrocephalus, assembly GCF_002837175.3. Taxonomy (NCBI): domain Eukaryota; kingdom Metazoa; phylum Chordata; class Mammalia; order Artiodactyla; family Physeteridae; genus Physeter; species Physeter macrocephalus. The sequence goes on along the minus strand of NC_041215.1, from coordinate 67,802,623 downwards.
ACACAAGATAGGCATTTGGATAAGTAACTTGCAAGTGCAAGGTGAAAAATAAATTTGGGAGAGGACTTAAAGCTATAAGATTGGATGATATTACCAAGAGAATGAGTGTAGAGGAGAGAAGACCACTAAGGACAGAGCCCTGCATCACTTCAATATAAAGAAATCAGAGAGAAGAGGGGGAACAAGCAAATGAAACTGAGGAGTGACCAGTGAGGTATAAAGAAAACCAAGAGTGTGGGGTTTCGGGAGCCAAAGAAAAGAAAGTATATCAAGGAAAAGGGAGTCATCAATTCTGTCAAAGGCTGCTGATTGATAGGCTAAATAAAATATAGACTGAAAATTGACCTTGGAATTTAGCATTGTGGAGGTCTTTGGCGACTTTCATGTATGTAAATTTTAGTAAAGTGATGGGGGCAAATGCCTTATGGAGGTAGGTTTAAGAGAGAATTGAAGGATAAAAAAGAATGAAATCTTGCCATTTGCAACAACAACAATGGATGGACCTAGAGGATATTATGGTAAGTGAAATAAGTCACACAAAGACAAATACTAATACAATCTCATTGATATGTGGAATCTAGAAAACAAAGCAAACAAACAAACCAAACAAAAACAGACATAGACGCAGAGAACAAATGGGTGGTTGCCAGAGGGGAGGAGGTGTGGGGATGGGTGAAATAGGTGAAGGGAATTAAGAGGTACAAACTTCTAGTTAGAAAGTAAATAGGTCATGGGGATGTATTACACAGCATAAGAATATTGTCAATAACACTGTAATAATTTTATATGGGGAAAGATAGTTATTAGACTTACTGTGGTGATCACTTCGTAATATATTTAAATATCGAATCACTATGTTGTATGCCTGAAACTAACATAATATTGTACTTCAACTATATTTCAATTAAAAAATGAGAGAATTGGAGGAGAGGAATTGGAGGCAGATAGTACAGAGAACTCTTCTGTTGCATTGGGTTATAGAAGGGAACAAAGAAATGGATGAGTAGCTGGCAGTGATAGTGGCATTGAGAATTCTTTTTTTAAGATTTACAAATTAACAATGTTGTTTGCTAATAAAAATGACATAATACAGAACAAAAGACCTGATGATATAGGGGAGAAAGAGGAGGATTGGGGAGTAATGTTTTTGAGTAGGTATGAAGAGATGGGATCTACTGCACAGATAGAAGGCTGACTTTGGATAATTCATCAATAGTAATATATGGGAAGGCAGAGAATGTAGGTGTTGGCAGTAGATAAATATGGTTTTGGGAATCTACAGAAGTTCTCTTTTGATTATTTTAATTTTCTTAGGGAAGTAGGAAGCAAGTCAACATCTGAAAGTCAGAAAGCATGTGCTGAAGGTTTGAGGAGAGAAAACAGGTGTGAGATAGTCATGTAGAGAGAATGGATTGAACTTGGGAAGCAGAGTATAATGAACTTGTAATATAAAGGGCCTATCTGAGGTATGTGGTCATGAATTATATGAGATTAGTCAATGTAGTTGTATGTTTTCCTTCAGCCACTCTCAGCTGCATCAATGGAGGTATAGACCAAAGAACTGAATTCACACAGTGTTGTGGTTTTGACAAGCAAGTAAATGGCATGAGAGAAAAGCAAGGAAGTTGAGGGTATACACAAGGGAGTGATTATAATGACTGACACAATGTTCTAACAGCATTTTCAAGGGTATCCCTTGAGGTGACTGTTTATTCTTCTCTTAACTGAAAGTAAAAAGTAGTAAAAAATACTGTGATTTGCACATTCTGGAAGAATAAAAACCATGGAGATTATCCCATGGAGGAAAATATTATTTGAATGAATAGGAATTCAGAGTGCTTAATTTATTTCAATTCATTTTAATCAAAGAAAACATAGTTTCATAGTATCTATTATTCAATTCCAACATACAGTTAAAAAATACTAATGTAAAGAAAAACAGAGTGTATCTAATTCAAACTCATTATATAAAATTGTGTTGTCTAACATTACAGTAACTACACGTCGCTATTTAAATTTAAGTTAATTAAAATTAAAAATTCAGTTCCTCAGTTGCAGTAGCCAAATTTCTAGTGCTCAATAGTGGCTTGGCTTATTAGATAGCATAGATATAGAACATTTCTATGATTGCAGAAAGTTCTGTTGGACACACTGATATAGAACACCAGTACAGAAAGGTTACGGCATCTGTTTAAGATCATACAAACAGATAATAGCAGAACCCTGGTGCCTTGATTCTTAATTCAATGTTCTTTCTACTACTGCCTCTCAATACCCAGAATCCAACAATTAATCCTGGTTTTAAAGTCTCATAAAATTAATTTTGAAAATACAAAGCTCCCATGCCTCCGCTTGCCTCAGAAACATCATTTCTCAAAGGGAAGGTGCTTTCAAAAATGCTTGACTTTAGGGCTTCCCTAGTGGTGCAGTGGTAAAGAATCCACCTGCCAATGCAGGGGACAGGGGTTCAAACCCTGGTCTGGGAAGATCCCACATGCTGCGGAGCGACTAAGCCCGTGCGCCACAACTACTGAGCCCATGTGCCACAACTACTGAAGTCCATGTGTCTAGAGCCCATGCTCTGCAACAAGAGAAGCCACCACAATGAGAAGCCGGCGCACTGCAATGAAGAGTAGTCCCTGCTCGCCGCAACTAGAGAAAGCCCGCACGCAGCAATGAAGACCCAACACAGCCAAAAATAAAATAAATAAAATAAATAATTTTTTAAAAAAATGCTTGACATTAGTTTTTAATGTTTGAAAACCAAATTGGTGTTAACAAGTGACTTTTTTTTTTTTTTTTTTTTGCAGTATGCGGGCCTCTCACTGTTGTGGCCTCTCCCGTTGTGGAGCACAGGCTCTGGACGCGCAGGCTCAGCGGCCATGGCTCACGGGCCTAGCTGCTCCACGGCATGGGGGATCTTCCCGGACCGGGGCACAAACCTGTGCCCCCTGCATCGGCAGGTGGACTCTCAACCACTGCGCCACCAGGGAAATCCAACAAGTGACTTTTAAGGTCTCATATTCAACATATTAGTATTTTCACTAAATTTTTCCGAATAACATCAATTAAAGAGATTTTCTTATTATTTCAAGAAGCATTATACTGCCTTTGCTAATACAGTAAGTGCAAAGATGTATGCAAGTACAAAAATAAGACCATCTAAACCCTTAAAATTACTCTTTAAGCAACTTATTTTATTTTAGTAGTAGATCAACTGAAATGGTTAAGTAGTACACCTGTTCATTTACCCACCTCTGGCTAACCAGAAAAGTTTCTATGTCTAGAGCTGGGTCAGTTAGGCCGTCTGTTACTTCAACTAAGGCAGCACAGTCAACTACTAAGGCAGCTGGACTCCACAGGGACAAGAGCCAAAGGCAAGGCTTGAGTAGATGACAGCAGAGAGAGTTGGAGGAGGCAGATTCAATAGGAATAGAGATGGCAATATGAGTGGGCTTAAGACATTTGGCCACCACTCTCAACAAAGACATGCCTGCAATAAGAATCTCACCCAAAACAACAGCAATGGTCTTTATTTCTATCTTTCTGCATTGTATAACAAGTAAAATGCACATTAGATTTTTATAGGGAGAATTTTTACAATTTTCACACCATATGCCCACACAAAAGTAATAGAAACAAAAGAATTATTTAAAAAATTCTTCAAATCATAAATGTGATTAACAGTAACAGGGAGTTTTCCATGCAATATGACTAAACCATGCCTTTGAATTTTTCTAACACTTGCCAATTTCAAAGTGATGTATCAGAATATGGAAAGACAGTAATGAGCTTTCTCTCAAGCATATTTTCTATTTTTACTAAAATTTCAATTTTCCTCCAGTATAGTATGTTTTAAGGTGGGTCTAAAATCTTTCCAGGCATATGGGACTGCTATTTAGTAGAATATCAACAATACACCAAATCTGTGTTGAATAGGAAGAAGGAAGATTTTACAACTTCATATCCCTGCCTTTTTAGAGATTTATTAGGTTCTGGTACCAATTCAAATGTGGTGGGAAATTTAACTCATTTCTGACACTATTTACCCAGAGATAGCATCAGATTCCACAGGTCGAGGGCTCAGTCCTGCAAGACTGCCCACCAATCAGACCCCATTTCAGGTTGTTGGTGCTTCCGATCAACTGGCTATAAATCTGAGGGTTCCCATGAACCCCTTCTCAGGTTCAACTAATTTGCTAGAGTGGCTCATAGAAGTCAGAGAAACATTTTATTTACATGATCACCAGTTTTATTATAAAAGGATATAACTCAGGAACAGCCAGATGGAAGAGATGCATAGGACAAGGCATGGGGAAAGGTCAAGGAACTTCCATACCCTCTCCAGGCACACCAATCTTCCCAATCTCCATGTGTTCACCAACCCGGAAGCTCTCTGAACCCTGTCCCTTTGGGGTTTTGTGGAGGCTTCATTACACAGGCATGATTGATTAAACCAATGGCCATTTGTGATTGAACTCAACTCTAGCACCTCTCACCTCCCTGGAGGTAACCTCCAGGGAGTGACCTCATTAACATAACAAAAGACATCTTTGTTGCTTTCATCACTTAGAAAATTCCAAGCATTTCAGGAGCTCTGTGTCAGAAATAAGGACAAAGGCCAGATATATGTTTCATATTATAAATCACAGTATCACAGAAGTTATAATTTAAATCATTTGAATCTTTGGATTGGTTATACTATTTTAGTACATATATTTAAAACACAACAAAATGATGGTAGTTTTAAGAATATTTTCGTATATACATACCTGGGAAGGAACATTTTTGGGAGGCTCTATTCGAATGCTTGGATCCCATTCTCCAGGAGGGAGAACAGTAACCTGATCCAGAAATTCATCAATTCCTGATACCAAGTCGTTACGATCTTTAGCTTTGTAAGCAACATCATGAAATACCTATAGAAGGAAAATAATCATTTATAGATTAAAAAACAATTATAAAATCTTAATGTGTTCTTTGTTTTCATCTCGCAGTTATCTCACATGTGATTATAACAATTTGAAGAAGAAGGTCTAACTAAAGAAGTTTTTAGTGTAAAATATTATAGCTTAGTTTATTCTATGATTGCACACATTTATTTTTTCTTAGAATGCTAGGTGAATGTTGAAATTTCTGGTGGCAAGAGTAAGAGAAGGGAAAGGAGGATAGAAGGAAGCTCATTAAACTAGAACTAATGATTCAAGTTTGGCAAACATTGTTTAAATATGTGTAAATCAAATTTCCTGAAAGAAGCCCTTGCTTTAAAATAGAGATACAAATTTATAGAATATATTAGAAATTTTAACAATATTTATACCATGGCATAAACTAATGCTAACCATTGAATAAATGATGGACTAATCAATAAATGATAATAAGCCAAGTAATTATATAAAAGTGAAATTGGATCTTTACCCACATCCCACACAAAAAGCAATTCTAGGTATTAAAAACTTAAATATGAGAGTTAAAGTATTAAACTCATTGGACAGAATATAGAAGGATATATTTATTACCTCAGGGTAAGCAATAATACAAACCTCAAAGATTTAGTGTCAAAACAAAGCACATAATTTTTGCTGTTCTTCAAGGGAAAAAAAAAAGAGGTGTTCAATAATGTCAAATGCCAGTAAGAGATCAAGTGACATGAGTACTGAACACAGGATAGTATATTTCGTAAATGGTGACCTTACAGAAAGCAGTTTCAGTAGAGTGGTAGTGATAAAAATCATACTGTAACACACTGAGATAAATGAAGTTATGATATTCAAGACCAAGTAAAGATCAGTCTTTCAAAACTCTTGAGATTCAGATTCATTCAACATTTCAGTGGTACATGCTATGTTAAGGAGTAAGAAATTTTAAGGATGGGACAAACCTGGACATTTATTTCATACGTATTTCTTAAGTAGCTACTATATGTTGGGCATGTTTGCTAATTGAACAGAACAAGTCAGTGTTGACTTAAGAGCTCGGTGATAGAGAAAATTATGGGTGCAAAAATCCAAAACAAGAAAAAGAAAAATAATCCCTTTTTTTTGTTTTTGCTTTGGCTTTTGTTTTTATAAAACTATGTTATTTATGTTAATATACAATGACTTTACTATTATTTTAAAATAAATTCACAAATACACTTTTTAAAATTCTCAGTTTTCAGTTCTCTTATAAATATCAGCATACTTATCTATATAAACAAAAGCTCTTTGGAATGCTTAATAATTTTTAAGACTATAAAAGGATTAATAAATTGGTAGTAGCGCCAATAAACAAAATCATATGATTTATTTCTAGTAATGCTCAACAGGAAGGAAGAAAATAGATTACACTGACTCAAGATAAGGTGTTGCTAGGATGACTAGAACATTCAGTCATTAATTCGTTTAAAAAAAAATTTACTGAACCCTGACTGAGGGCCAGACACTACGTTAAGTTTGAAGATACAAAAGGAAAAGACAGTCTGCCTACAAGAAGTTCCTGGTACAGAGAGGAAAAGAACAAACAGAGCTTAGTCAACAAATACTTATTTGAGCACCTGACAAAATCAGGGAACAAAAATGAATATTAAGTGGTAACTGCTCTCATGGAATTTACAGCTTAATAGGGCAATACAATTCACCATTTTCTTAACTAAAGTAAACTGTAAGAATCAACATATTGAATTTTATTCTTAATGAGTATAATTGTTCAATGTATTTCAAAGCAGTTAGATAAGCAGAACAATTTCTCCACCTGGGCTTTGAACAATAAAATGTTTTTTCTTTTTTTAAAGTATTTAAGCATTTTTTTAATATTCAATGAATGTACTATCATAATTTAAATGTCCTATTATAATTAACAGCTCTCATTTTTAGAGTAATTTTCTGGCTGAGTTTCTGCATCTCTATCCCACTGCTCACAGAGAGTTAAATTGCCCAAAGCTAAGCTCTAAACTTTCAAGTCTAAAGGATTCATGTTTAAGCCTTCATTCAAGAGCTGATGCTTCTTCTCAAATTAGGTAGTTCTCATTTACCAAGGAAATAGATGGAAGTCCTTTCTCTGCTCTCATTCTAAATCTAAAATTTTAAAACCATGCATGTTTCTCTGTTGTTCTGTCTACTTGATTAGTCAAAAACTTTGGAATTGACTTTTTTCTTTTGAGAAAATCTTGACTCCTAATTGGGGAAAGGAAGTATTAGGAAGAGAGATAACTTGAGTATTTATGCACAATATGCTACTCTCACCACATAAGATGTCCCATGCCCCAGAGATATCTCAATGTAATATCTTAATGTCTTAGATGTGGAAACATAATATACCATGGAACATATGTGCATGAAAGTGACAGTAGTTAAATTATGACACAGTGTCATTTATTTTTCAATACTGTAAAAATTGTAAAATGTTAATCAATATGGAAACACTAAAAGTAAAGATACTGTCAGTGCCTTCTCACAGAGAGTTCTACTAGAACAGGTTTGTGGAACTCATGAAGCCCTTTTGTCACTCTCCTGTCTTCTCCCAGATTTCCTCAACAGAATATGTTATTCTTTATAGTAGGCTAAGTAGTGTCTTCTCAAAATATATGTCCACCTGAACCTCAGAAAGTGATCTTATTTGGAATAAGGGTCTTTGCAGATGTAATTAAGGATCTCAAGATGAGATCATCCTGGATTAGGGTGGGCCCTACATCTAATGACATGTGTCCTTATAAGAGACATAAGAGACAGAAAAGAAGACACAGAGAAACACAGGGGAGAAGGCCATGTGAAGACAAAGGCAGAGACTGGAATTTTGCTGCCACAAGCCATGGAATGACAGGAGCCACCAGAAGCTGGAGAGACAGGGAAAGACTTTCCCCTAGAGGCTCCAGAGAGAATGTAGCCCTGCTGACATTTTGACTTCAGACTTCTGGCCCCCAAAAATATGAAAAAATAAATTACTTTTGTTTTAATTACCCAGTTTGTGGTAATTCTTTATGCATAGGAAACTAATACACTCATTAAGTTTGTTCTTTCTGAAACAGATGAAAAAAATGTTTTTCTTCTAGCTTTTCGTTTCCTATGTGTAAATATCAATAACTAATTCATATAAAACCAATAAACATAATTTGAACAGATATAATACAAGAATTTATATTGAACCCCGAACACAAGTTCAAATTTTCAGATTTCATAAAACTAGGAAAAGTTATATGTAATACTAATTACCTCTTTTCAAGGATTTCAAGTATCAGAAGCCATGTATTTCAATAAATAAATTATTAAATTATTTGGATGATATTCTAGAAATGTATAATCTCTTTGTTATTTACTACTGAATTTTGAATTTATGTCCCTTCTGTGATTTTTGCATATGCTCTTCTTTTACAATAAAAACAATAAAATAATAAAGATTTTCCTAACGTGCTGTAGAATCCAAGAAACCAGTTATATGATACTACTTTTTATGTTTATTTTTATGATCTTACATTTTTGAGACATATATCTCTTTGAGAAGCTGATGAAATCTTTTTCCAGTCCAAGAAAACTACACACAAATTTTTGTACATTGAAAAATTTGTGGGCTGTATCACAGATCACAGGCCGCTTGAAATCTTCAGCTCCTCTAATGGTTAAAAGACTCCCAGGTTAAAAACATCTACATTTAGGCAATTATAAAGAGAGTTGATAGATGTTGCATGGCTTTTGGTGTCATGTATACTAATCAGATAAACTCACATTTTTTTTTTTCTGAGACCTTAAAATTATTTTGCCCCAAACAAGACCTGCAGTGATATTTACAATGGTGATCACTTTGGCAACACATATGCTACAAGGGGAATATTAATAAATACATTCTAAATGTCACTAAATAAAAAATTTTCTTTAGAGTATGAGGTTTTAAAATGTTCATGTGTGTGAATTTATTACCCCTTTTGAACAAATTTTTCCAAAGGAAATTTTATAGTACAAGCATTTAAAAGAAGGGGAATTCAATACAGAGAAATCTGATTCACAGCAAACTGTCATGAATACAGAGCTCCAAAAGTTAGGTGTACCTAGTAAAGGGAAATGTTCCCAATGAACTTGAATAAATACCTCATCTGTCATTAGGGTTGCAATTGATCTGCCAATCTCGTGGTACTGTTGCCCCTTTCCCAGGGGTCCCAGGAGAATGAACAAAAATCTGTAATTAAGAAGAAAAAAACACAAATGTTTCAAGGTAGAAATAAAAAATAATTTTAGTAGTACAGAATCACTCATCTCAAAGGAATTACTGAAGATAGGGATTTCGATGTAAAATAGTTCCATATTTTTCCACAGGTTATTATTACAGGTTTTGAAATATTTTATGATGTTTCAAAATGACTCATGCTTGAGATCCTTGAGCAATTGGAATCGTGGTTATTTTGCTCTGTTTCCTTCATTTAGTTACCTATCGTACCCACACAGTTGTTAGTGTGAATTTTTAGGATTCTGTAATCCTTAGGGAAAAAGTTGAGAAAAGTAAAATCTGATTAAACCTTTCTGAATTGTAAGAAAGAGAACTCACTGATATGTAAATTGTAGAATTAGGTAGAAGGGGAAAAAGGTAATACAGTAGTATAAACAATGAAAGAACATAGAGTCAAAAACACAGTAGGTGTATGTAAATTTACATTAAATAGAAAAAATGATTGCCAGGAATCAAAGATCAGTTAGGATAAAAAAAAAACCAAACTATTAATTCCAATGCTGCAGGAATAAAAGTAGCAGCTGAACTGTGATATTCCATCACAATTAGGTTGAAAGTCTAGCAAATAAATCATCACAACTGGAGCTTTTGAAGAAATCAACATGTGTTTTAACTTTGGAGGACCAGTAATTGTCTTATCTCTGAAAAGGTCAATGCTACAGGGAAATTGTGAGAATTTTAAGATGACCTATATTCTGTAATATAACTCTACAGTATTCATTTGTTAAATGGTTCTGGCTCTTAAGTGTGAAGACTAATGGCTTTTTAAAGTGTGCTAAAATAGGTACTACAATTCTACCTTTCACTTAGTTATAAACTTTAGAGATTGTACATGTTTTTACATGATGCATATATTACACAGTCTTAGAGGATGTGACATTAATTTTTTGTGTCAGATGTTACTGAATCCAAGTTAACTTCTGCTATACAGAAATGTCTACTATACATTTAAAGCAGGAATAATTTAGTGTGGTGGCAGATGCTTTATCAAGTATAGTACTTTCAAGAAATTTCCTAACCTATGTACATCCTGCTACTTTTCAGGTTTCTATTCCATGGGCTATTTATAAAGTCCTAAAATTATTTTCTGACATTTTTACTATGTGTTACTGTTATATACACGGTGTGCCCTTTTGTCCTCCTAAGAAAGGATAATTAGGAACCTTGAATGGCTTTCTTTATTTTGTCTAACTAATCTTCTATTTTTCACCTTTCCAAACTAGTCTAGTCTTTTAAATCTCTCCTCATACAGTGGCTCTACTGTGCCCCTAATTTTTCCTCCATTGTTCTGTAGACACATTTTGCTATGTCAGTATGACATGAGGTCACCTAAACTTTACAGTTTTCAAAGTGAGGGTATATAACCCCATTATGGCTTTTCTCTACTCCTGGGAATTTTCCTTTTCTTTCCTTTGAAACACAAGAGCTATCATTGTCATAAATATCCATCATTTACTCAGAGTTCATCAGATACCTTCCTAAGTGGTAGAACAAGAATGCACTGCTTGGAAGATGCAAAAGAATTTTAATCTACTAAAGTAATACCTCTATGGTTAGTAAGTTTCACATCTTAAATCTGAATCCCAAATTCCCAGAAACTCTGAATAGATTACAGGGTGTAAATATGTGTAAAAATGCAGCCTTAATCATACAGTCAGAGGCCACCTTAATGTGCCCAGTTCATCCTTCCCCTTTTATAATAAAAGTTGGTATGTATCAGAAGTCTCAGTAGCCCTCCAACAGGATGAACAGACACTTCTCTCTATAACCTGAATTGGTAACTAGCTACCTGCCTCAAATCTGTTCTTGCACAGATTCAGGAAGAGGCACTCAAACACTGAATCCCCTTTCAGTCAGCTGAGCTCTAATAAAATGAGGCCTCTCCTGACTAAACTATTCCATATTTTTGGAATATCTTAACCACAATCAAAACACAGAGTGATGTAATCTGCTATGTTTTAAGGCCAAAGGTCCATAGAAGAAACATTCTACAAACCCAGTTGCCACAGCACCTGAACTTTTCATCAATTTAACTTGGCTAAGGCATTCAGTGTTTGGATGAGGAGGCATATTAACAGCATCTGAAATAATTATAGCATCAAACAAAGGGCAGCAGTCACGTAGGAAATGGGGTCCTACATAGATATGTTTTGCCATGGGAACAGGATCAGAGTGAAAGGCTGTCTATATACAGGAATCACATTTGATGGAGGGAGAAGGAAAGAAAACAAGGTCCCCTGGAGGAATTGCTCGGAACCTAATGTTCTGTAGACAATATTCTTTTTTCAATTTGCCCAAGGACAGTCTTATCTCTATAACATAGAGATAAATAATAAACAACAAAATTCAGTTTGTATTGTGGTAAAGTTGTTAGTTTTTATGTACAGCTGAATGAAAAACAAGTTCAGGTAATCAAATTAAATTTGTATTTTGATTCAGATTCAACCACAGTACCATGATGCTACTACCAATGATTCTTAAGACTCTACGTATGTGAAGTATACTATGCCTAAGATTGAATCTTATAGTACATTAGACACAGCAGGTAGTATCCTAATGATGGCACTTACATGTACTCTGAGGGCCTACTCAGTCAAGCATAAGGCAGGCCTTGAAAACTTTGATCTTTTTAAGTACGATCACACTCATAAACAGGATCCCACAGTCTAATGCAATCTTTGAGAAAAGCCTAATACTTTATCACTTTTCACCAAAATTGTAAGAAAGGATTTATATGGTGATATAGACCAGGGTATTCAGAGATGAGGAGCATGCCTAAAAGAAAACATAGAAATTTGAGAGGAAGGAGGAAAGGACTGAATAATTTTTAAAGCACTTTTTGCCCTCCTCCACAAACAAGAATAAACAATAGTTTTGTCGATTACACTTTAGTTTCTAGAAAAAACTCTCAGAGGAAACTATATTTACACCTTTTTTTCCCCACAAATAAATGGCTTAAGAAAAGTGCAAAAGATGCTCTTATACTTTTTACCTGGTTGGGATTGGGACTTCAGCCAGTCCTTGAAGCAATATAGCTGGAGACAACCTGACAAATGCAACTACAGTTCGATCCAAAAACTCCAATTCCCCAACTAAGATGTTTGAAGCTTCAGCACCTGGAGGAATCTTCTTCATAAAATGCAGATCAACCTGAGATCATCACAAAGTAAATTAAGGTAAATCAAAATTGGAAAAATTTGTTAAATCATATCCTAGCACAGTATTTCACACATGGTAACCCATCAATAAATATAGTTTAAACAAATATTGCTTATATAAATATAGTTTAAATAAATTTAAAAATAGCTAAACATCTTACTTGCCCCTTAAAAAAAAACGTTTTTCTTTTACCTCGTATTTTTCTAATTTGTCATTAATACGTTGAATACTCTAGTTTCTCTATTCAATATTTTTAAAAGATTCTTTTTCAGCATCAGTAATCTTTAAATTTTCAGGGAGAAAGGAGTATGTGTTCAATTAAATGAATATACTTTAATCTTAATTTAACTAGCATTTGTCAATAGATTTAAATATTTGCATACTACATTATCTTAATTTTGTGCACAATACATTTCAATTAATTAATATTCAAAATATGCCTATTTCAAAAGAAATATAATCATGATTCTCCTTATAGTATAAATTATGACTTTAGTCTTCAACTTTATCTTAATTGTTCTATATCTTTCACATTCTATACTTGGCTTGATCAATCTTCAATTTTAATTTCTCATAGAGAATTTAGATATGGCAGAGCAAAGGAAACAAGAATAAAAATATTAACATTTGGAGTTGCTGAAGAGCCATTGTTGAATTTCTGATATGAAATGTCTGTGACTGAAATGAATGCACACAAAACAAAAACATCATTAACAAAAAGAAATGCTTGGAGTAAAGGGTGAAGTCTGAAAATGAATGTAAAATATTCTTAAGCATAAATATCAATTTTCATACAGAGAGCCTCAGTGAAAACCAAGCAGTGATTTTAAAGTCAATTTTACAAGGCCTATTTCTTGTTTCTAACTCGTTTGAGTTGCTTTTAATGGAAACCTGTTTGCAGGGAGAATAATAGTTTAACTGCTGTAATAATTGTTTTTATGCTCTCACGTTAATGAAATGGGGACCAAAGATCAAAGTGGGAAGAGGAGAGAGAGAGACAGAGACAGAGAGAAGGAAAAGAAGGAGAAGGAGAAAGGGGGGGGGGATGAGGGGATGAGGAGGAAGTGGAGGGGAAAGGAGAGGAAAATTAAGAGGAGGAAGAAGAGGAGAGAGGGAGAGAGAGAAGAGCTCTGGCAAATACAATGAGGCCAACAAGACTTTTTTTTCGGTCAGATATTTCTTCTGCAAATTTAATGATTTGAGAATATTTTTTCCAAGCAGTTTAAAATGAAAGAAAAATTAAAACTTTTAGGAGGAATACCTTAGGATGTCCATAGTCAGACTTTAGTGCCTACATTAAATTTGTTGTTTTCTGAAATCAAGACCACAGCACAGCTATTTAGAAGGTTTAAAACTACTTAATTTTCTGTAAGATAAGGGAGCCACAAAACATGAAACCCATTATATGAAGTATACATTTTATCACAAGGATTAAATATAAAAATAATCCACAGTACTCCACTAAAAATATCAAATAGAAGCAATGTTCTATTTAAAGAAAAACAAAAATATTATAAATTCCAAAGTTTTTAACCTAAAAATTTGCTTCCAAATACAAATTTGTAAGCTCGTAATACCTATACACTATTAGCCCTGTGAGAAAAACATAATAAAGACTTATGGACATAAGTCTCTCAGAGCCTAAAAAAGTAAACTATTAAGTTTTCCCCCTCAATAGAAATAACAATTATACAATGTTAATACACTGGAACAAAATTTAAAATGAGAAAATAGCTTTTTAAGAAAATCTATAATTGATAATCACTGTGAGTCATATTGGTAATACTTGTCATAACTCTAATGAGAAGTTTAAGTTCAACCTGGAAAACTTTCTATGAATTCATTTATTTCTTGACAAATGCCATAGCCTTAACTATTAGCGTCTGTACCTCAGGCAGGTGGCAATTATACACATGACTGCTTTAAGATTCGATTTAATTAAATCAAGGAGTACCAGTATGCTAAAATAGCTTAATTTTATAAAAGAAAATACATGGTCCTTACATATTATTTTTTGCATTATACAATACCTAATATATCATTGACTGGTATCTGTAACTGAAAAAATGCATTAAATATACTGAATTTAATTTCAGGATTAGCAAATTTATCTTGATTTAAAATGTAATAAATTATAGTTAAATAATATATATCTAGAGTAGTCATTATATTATACTCATTACATTATATTATTCTTTTTTGTTTGTTTGTTTGTTTTTTGTTTTTTTGTGGTATGCGGGCCTCTCTTCGGCAGGCGGACGCGCAACCACTGCGCCACCAGGGAAGCCCCACATTATATTATTCTTGGAGTAGTCATATATTTGGGGGTAATAGATTATATAACATATTATCTAATTATATTATTATATTATACAATTATATATTATATTATTCCTGGGATAGCCCTGTATATTTGTATTTGTGTTAACATACAATTCATAAAGAACCTTATTTGGCAATCTAACTTTTAATATAACAAAAGGGCACATTTAAGGACCACAGTTTAACCTTTCATAAAACTACAAATATCAAAAACAGCTCTGAGCAATTAGGTTGACCTACAGACTTAAGAAAATCTTCAGGTAGACTCAAATATGGAATAAACATAAGGAAATTTTTCTGGTCCTCTGGAAGAAATCAAGCTATACTCTTATGGATCTGGATTTAACTCACGCTTCTGGGGTCTCCAGACCTTTATGCTAAGAAGGAAAAGGTGCTTTATTCTGGTTATTTGATACTTAAGTTGTGGATGAGAAACAATTATATCTCTAGGGAACAAGTTTAGACAGAAGATCATGGTGGAACTGGAAGTGTCTGGACAAGCTACACGCTGAGATGGGAAAGAAATACAGATGGGTCTTTAGGGAGAAAGCTTAAGTCTTAAGCTCATTATAGAAAGTACAAGAAAAGTAATAGAAATTCCCTGGGGAGAAATAGTCTTGTGACACTAACCAACCAGTGATCTTGAGGAGCTCTCTTAATCTGGGATTCAGCTTTCTCACTTTCTAAATGAGATTTCTAAGGTTTCCTACAATTCTAGGATTTAATAATGCAACTCTTCATATTTCACATATTAAAGATTGATGCAGAAGAGAGTTCTTTCTATACAGAAAATAATGTGGAAGTTTCTTTAAGTCATTTGAAATCGCCAACATTTGGGAAATAATAAAATAGCCATCTTCTACCTGTCAGTTTAAAAACGTAACACATCTGCTTTTCAAAAGCATTATAGGAATCAAAAAACCTGACAGTTCAGATCATATTTTCAAACATTCCTTAAACGAATAAGTTTGATGGGCCTAACCACTGGAAGGGTTAAAAATATATAGTTTGAATGTAGACAGAACATAGGATCAAGTCACATGAAATGAAAAAGGACTTTTTTCCCTTAACATCTCAAAATTCTACTGGGGTTTGGAATCTACATATTAAAACGTAAAATATTTAAATAAAGTAATCTGTAGACTAACTGATAGATTCACTTTGATAAATTTACTACCAAACTGAAATCATTAGGCTAAAAAAACCTTAACTCATGTACCTGCAAAATCTGGCACTAAAGTTTGTTTCCATAATGATGCATTACATTTGTTCTTTCCAAATCCTACTACTCTGTCCTTCCAGGTTATAAGGTAAGAAGTATTATTTTGTTTTTCAAAAAAAACCCCCAAAAATCCAGAGCTGAAGGCTTAAATGATATTGAACCTCATAGGATTCACTCAACATGTACATCCCAAACACTGTTCAAGGCACTGGAGATCCAGTGGGGGCCAAAACATATTAAATTCTGGTCTAGTGTTTACTTCTGACACTGCTGTTCCCACTGTTATCAACAACAACAACAATAATAATAGTAGCCACATTTTATTGAACACCTGCTATAAGCCCAACACTCTGCCAGGCTCTCTCTATATATTTTCTCACTTAATCTTCTCCCCAAAATTATAAATAGGTATTATTCTTATTTTACAAATGAGGAAGATGAAGTCAGAGAACTCCTCCAAGATTAGATAGCTTATAAATGCTAGAGTTAGGATCCCACGCTCTTTCTCAAAAGCATGTTCTTTCCAATGTGCCATGCTATGGACAGGAGACTAAGAAATATAGATGGTTGGCACTGAGTAGGGGGCTGTAGAAATTTAACTTTCTCATTAAAAACTGGAGCAGTCCAGTGATTTGAAATGCAATAAGAAAGAAAAGGATTAAAGAAAAGAAAATCTATTTTTCACTCTTCTATAGTTCAAATTGTTCTAGGAGCCCTGAAAATGAGACTTACTGTCTCCAGTTGGCTATATTCATTTTCTTTCAAATGTATTGAAGCATTTTTGAAGGCTGCAAAACTAGGTCAGACAACTAAAAGCAAAATGATATAAAGATATAAAATTCAGTGTCAAAGGGTTATATCCTTTAAAAAAAGGTAAAAGGTAATTATTTGAAAGGATGTGATTTATTATCACTGTTTTTGAGAATGTTCACTGTGCTCTTGTTATACTGTTAATGCCTGCACAAATGAGTAAGAAACTTCTTATGTCATTGCTTTTAAGATCCTATTTCAAATGAAGAACATCAGAAATTAAATGTATGGCAGTTTGCGACAATTTTATTCCAACTTGCAGATGAATGAAGATGTAATGCTTTAAAAAGATATTTTTTGGAGAGGAAATGGAATACATTTGAACTGGCTTAATATTTGAATCACATGCCTCCATACAGTGAGATGAGCTTTGAACCACTGTAGAAACAGAGCCCGAGTGTGCCCTCACCTCTCTCTCTTGCTGGTGTGGAGGTCCTTTTTCATGCCTTTGTTTCATCCCACATGGACTAGCATGCCCCTTTTGTTGGCCTCCCAGCCCCTGCGCGCATAATTAACAGACTTAAGCTGGTACACCATGCTCCCACAGAGACTCCACCAGGCACCAGAGGGAGAGCATGCACAGGACTGGACCTAGACCATTTTGGCACCGGCAGAGGGGTTCTGAAACAGCAGCAAGGAGCTGATCGCTATTCATCTTTTCAGAAGCTTGATGCAGGCAACTTCCTATACACTGCCTCCCACTCCCACCTCCTCCCACTGTTACAATCCTTGCATGTGCTAAGGACCTTGTGAAAAACAAATTACTCGGAGTGATTACTGTTTCAGCCACTCAGATAAAGAAAGGTGTTGACTCTCTTTATTTTTGGTCAATATGAAAACTCTTCTTTCCTGATCAAGTGTTAGCTTGCCACAGCCTGCAATAGCACATATAGGATGTCAGGAATTTGCTAAGAAAAGCACATTATTTTCACATGCATTATTTTCTTAGAATACATTCAAATAAATGATTTCATCTGAATTGTCTCCAATTAGATGGATCCCTCAACAGTCAGTCTTTATTATGTTTTTATTCAAAACTCTGCTCAGTCTTACTATGTTCTAGTGTTTCTTAACACTAATGCCTTTCTCTGAATCACGACAGTGAAGCTTTAAGTTACATGATTTGCTTTCCACAAACAGAGGAAAAATTATTTTGAAAAAAAAAAAACTAGCAAAAGTTTTAAACAATAAATTTCTGTTAAATTCTCTGTGAAGTCCAGTTATTCTTTTTACTGGAAGAGATGCATCACACCAAGTGGCTGAAACCTGAAGACCATGCATAAAACTTACACGTTTGGTTTTGTGAATAGGCAGAACATTACATGTGAACTTAAATGCTAACATTATCTGTAACAATACCAAGCTTTGGATAAGAAACAAAACAAATGTGCATGCAAAAAAAATTGTGTCAACACCTCTTAAAATGGTTGATAATTTCTAGTAATAACTCAGAGGCTTCCTTAAATGAGAGGGAGAAAAGCTTACCTTGCTAAAGTCAACAGTGCTGTTTTCCCTGCTCACATCATTCTTATTCTCAACACAGGCTGGAGCCGACTGAGGAGAAACAACCTGACCTGCTAAAAGAGATTGTTATTACAGAATACAAACAATCACTTACATAATTCTAGACATATTGAGGGAAATATGAATTAAACTAAACCAACATAGGTTTCTTAATGAAGTAAGCACGAAGGGTCAATATAAATATATATATACAAATACAAATATTCTTATTTATCAGTTACAGATAGAAACGGGAGAATTCAGTCAAGAAAATGTAAACTAATTCTCAGATTAAGACTATAACTAAATAGTTATTCTTTATGAAGAAAGAACATCTACAAAAAGATTTTAATCTAATCATGGTTTTGAAACATCAGTGATTTCTAAATTTTATCCAAAACTATTGGGATATATATGTATATGTATATGTGTATATATGTGTATATATGACATCTCTTAAGATTTAAGCTCAGACTGAAGAATTTTAAATGTAATGTTGTTTTTTAAAGGGCGAATATTTATGTGAAAAGTACATAGCATATTTATAGCTTCTACTGCATCTGAAAAAACAAACCAAAGAGAAAAAATTCTTTGACAACAACTTTTAGAGATTTTGATATGAGAGGTTCAGTTAGAAATACCTTTACCTCACATACTATGAATACTGTGAATATGATATTATGCTTCTCACTGTTCAGTTGTGTAAGCATACTGATATTGGTCTGCATGACAAGAGATCAATAAATTTGAATTGTATTTGTTTTCCATTAACACTAACCAGCAACTTAATTATTTTGTAGTCTTTTCCCCATTATAAGAAAGATTATGATGTTAGTTAAGTGGACAGTACAGCTGAGAATGTGACAACAGCTAACCAAGGGTAATTACATTCCATTATTCACTAAATATGAAACAGTCTTTTCAATCACAACTTATATGAAATCTGTCCATACTTAGCAATTAAATTATAAAAATTAACGATGCTTGCTTAATTTCACATGTGTCTCTCTTTTCCCTAACCTCTCTCCAACCTCACTTGTTACTTTTACTGTGATACAAGTAATGACAACCCAGCTTTGAAGCCTTGACCATGTTTTATAACCATAACTCAGTGACTTAAAAATACTGCTCTCATTCTCATCTGTCTTAGATGAGAATATTTTCTCTTCTCTCTCCCTAGCTCTTCTACCTGCCTAAATCCCAACTTTATTCCAAGTTTACCTTTAGTTTCATCTTCTCCAATTACTGAATTTCTCTAAACTGCTAGTGTATATACAAATACCTCTTCTTTAAATTCTTTAAATTCTCTTGAAATCCACTTATTCTTTGTTAACTAGAATTTAAGTGTGACTTAAAACACTGATAATTTACTTTCAAATATTACTATAATTTGGCTTTTTGAACTATTAAGCCTCTCAGGCAGGGGTCATTTATTAATAGGTACAATTTTTTTATGGTTTAAAATTGTTATATTGCCAGAGAGTAATGGGCTTAAGATTCTTCTAAAATTTAAATATTTCACTGCTTTCACTAAACAAAGTAAAATAATACATTTGGTGAAGATTTTTCAAATGATTTTAAAAGCAAATTCACCTTAAACCATGTATACAAATTCTTTTTTTTTTTTTTTTTTAGGATATTCTGCTCTTTTGTGACCTATAGGGGAGGTGTCTTACCCTAGACTATGAGAGGGAGTTCAGTTCAGTAGAATTGATCATTGACCCTACATGATACAGCACTTCTATAAATGACATAGATTTAGAACATAAAAATCTGAGAGTAATACAAACCTAAACAATTTCTAAAGTGACACATCTATCAATATAAAGTATAATTTTATAAGTATATAAAAGTTATAATTTTTTAAACATCTTTATTGGAGTATAATTGCAACACCAATTCTGATTACAGTGAATTCCAAAAAAAATTTATTAACTTTAGAGAAGTGACAGACTTAAGCTGCACCAGTTATTTTCATTCTCCCATTTCTAACTGCAGCGTGCAGCTATGACTGTGAACTGTTCATTAGCAGCCATTTAATTTATCATTCTCAAAATAATAACTGTAGTTTTAAAAAAACCTTTTACATAATGCATTTGTGCTACTAACAGATGTCTTCAATCACCAGTTTCACATCATTTCTCCATATTTTCATGAGTTAGAACATTAGATATATTTAAACCTAAATTTACTGAATGTTCTGTAAAATTGAACAGTGAAATTCAAGGCATGGCTAAATTAAATAAACATATATCTGCTTTCTTATAATAACTTATTTCATGTGATATAAAACTACATGGAAGAACAATTATTTAACTCAATCAGCAAACATACAAAAATAGTCAACCCAGTACAAACTCATCAACTTTGAAGAGATTTCATTGGATAGAAAGTATGCTGTAACTTAAAATTTGAAGAAATTGGATAGCCTATATTTTCACATGTATACTTTAAAAGCAGAATATTTCATAAATTACCTTCAGCCCATGAGATATGTTTAAAACATTGGCACTTGTATTTCCTCTTGTAAGTATTAATATATTTGAGATTTATTGTTCAATGCTATTCTTGTTCTGAAAATTTTACAAAATATTACCTCATAAAGCTGATAATCAGGAAGGGATTTGAAAAATATTTTCTATGACTATTTTAAGTGATATGGATAATGACCTAGTCGAGAGTATTTAACTAGCAGGAGATATAAGAGATGACAGAAATTTCCCTGCTAGTTCTAGATTCTAGGTATGTGCATAGAATGTATGTTAATGCAGGAAGAAAGCGTAAAAACTACAAGCCTATGCCATAGGAATATAAACCACAAGTTTGATATCTCTTATATTTCAGAGATAATAGTTAAATATTAGTAAATATTAGTAGTTAAATACATTTAATCTCATCAAAGTTTAAAAAGTACTGCAAGGGCTTCCCTGGTGGCGCAGTGGTTGAGAGTCCGCCTGCCGATGCAGGGGACACGGGTTTGTGCCCCGGTCCGGGAGGATACCACGTGCCGCGGAGCGGCTGGGCCCGTGAGCCGTGCCCGCTGAGCCTGCGCGTCCGGAGCCTGTGCTCCACAACAGTGAGAAGCCCGCGTACCGCAAACAAACAAACAAACAAAAAGTACTCCAAACCTTATTTCTCAATGTGTATGTTAATTTGTTAAAATGAAACAACACATATTAAATGTGTATACTTTCAAGACAGTAACTGAAAACCTGAAAATGCATAGGTATTATTATTTAAAAATTAAACTGAGAGGTTTGGTTTGGGTTATTTTGAAAAACTTGAAGCCTTTAAACAAAGCTTAAAATTTTATTTGCTCCATCTACCTACCTACCTACCTACCTACCTAACCATCTAAAGCCTGCACATGAATTATAGTCTAACTACTGGAAATTTCATAAATTAAATAATTTTTATAATTCTGTTATCAACTATAATCTTTTTCCGTCTAAACACTGATTTCTTTAGTTTAGTCCAGTTATCACTGCCTTTCAGAAGAAGGTGATGGGCTTAGATTTCAAAATGATTTTCATTAACTCAAATACTATTACATAAGAAGAATCAGTAAATTTAGGTTTTGAAAGGGCATCTCTTATTTTCTCATTGATATCGAAAACAATACTAGTTCATAGAAGACAATTGTCAGGTACAGGATTTTACATTTAGCCAGAAAGTGAATATGTGTCCTAAAAGGATAACAAAGAATTTGCTAGGATTTTCCCCCCTCCAAGACAAAATAGTATAAAGTTAGGATTTAGAATTCCCATATATGTGTAGAAGTTTTATGAATGCTATTTTTTATGATAATTTTTCTAATCAATATGCCACAATGCTTTTGAACATACATATTTTTGCCTATTTCTTTATATTACCTTCACTATGCCCACTCATCACTGTCCATACTAATATATTCTATAAGTAAATATCGCAATTTTTAATCACATCTGTTAATATCTAAATAACTTTGAGACATTAAGATGATTATCCAAAAAGACACATTTATTAACTTAAAACTTTATTATATTCAGGGTAAATTATTCAAAAACTAATGAAAATTGGACACTATTATTATTAATTGAGACATGTTCATGACTATTTGAATGTAAACATTTGAGAAACCTAACATCATCCTTATATATTTACCATATATTTTAATTTTTCCAACCTTTTAAACTCAAAGAGTTCACCATCTTAAATCCAAAATTCCAATATTTGTTATACATCTTATCAATTAAAGTGCATATTATATAGTATTCATATCAGCAACTGCTTGAGTTAATTTTCCTTTGAGTCATGAATTCATTTTTTCCTCTGGACCTCCATGTAGGGATCATATATAAGTTAGATAAAAAGTTATTATAGGTCATGTACTTTTCCAAGGCAAATCATAAAAGATTTGGGCAAGCACAGGAGAAAACTGAAAGTAATTCAAGCAACCTCTAACTAGAAAATGGAAGCTCTGCTTTTCCGCTTGTTACACAAAAAATTTTTCACAAGTCCATTGCGAAACTGGCAGAGTCATTTCCCTCATCATAAAGTTGTGGGGAGAGCACGAGACTGTGTCAGAATTACTGTTTTCTACTTTAAGTAGTGTCAGTATCATTAAAGCATCTCAGTATTGAAAGACAACCATAAATATGTTCTCAAAAAATGTATTAAAATTACATTAATTCAAGTCTTTACTTATAGTTTTCTTCCTCTTTAAATAAATTACATATATAAGTATTATAAAACAGCAGCTTTTAAATTTCTATTTAGCCAAATTCAAATCAATAGGAGAATAAGATATCACTGAAGTATATCAGTATTTGCTACTGCTTAATCCACTGAAAATCATGTGTAATAGAAGGAAACTGGGATGAAGACATGGAGGTACATTACTATTAACCTAGAGACCAAGCTGGTTTACACTACCTCAGAAACCTTCAACGCATTTAGAGTACCCAAAGGGTAGGAGATGAGGGAGGTACAGAGATGAGATGAGCCTGTTAGAGACAGACACAAGACAGAGCAAAATAAAGAAATATAAAAATGAATGACAAAGTTACATACATGTGTAACAATACATTTATTCATGGGAATAGAAAACAAGAAGAAAGAAAGGCTAAATATTTAGAAAATGTTGATTAGGTCAGCTATACTTCAAAAACATGAAAGTATGCACACAATTAAAGTTGGAGAAAAACTGGTATGCCTGAAAATAATTAATGTAAGATAAGAAATAACAAGTTTAAACACATCATACTAGAAATATTTTTGCTGTTAAGACTTAGTCTTGAGATTCCAAAACTCAGTAGCAACAATACAGTCTCTCAACAGACCCACCAGCTGTGTCAACAATGTCATCCTGATTTTTTTGGGGAACAATGGAAAACATCTTTATTATATAATGTTTAATTCTATCATCTACATGAGTTTTTTAATGTTTTCTTTCAAGTAATTCTAAGAATTATTATTTGAGCTTTTTTTTCTTCAAGATAAAACATTATAAGGAATACTTTTTAAACGCTTGATATCTTATTTATGAGACCACAGTATTTCAAAAATAAGACAGCATATAAATATCTAAACACACATAAAACATTGTACATCTGAAAATAAAAAAAGTACCACATTTGTCAAAAGACGCATTTATAAAGCCATAAAACTGATTTTCAAAAGCCATAAATAAAAATCATTCACAATACAGAAGTGTACATTACTTTAAGGGGTAAAATCTATGCAGGCCTAAAGAGTCAAGTCATCCCATCCTTCCAAATCTAAATGTTCTCCAGTAACCTATAGTTTTGAAAGTAAGTCAGAGACCTGCTCTGTAACTCCTTTTAAGATCTTAAATAAAAGGGACAACTGGAAAGTACTCAGAATAGGTGAGAGAAAAGATATGTGAAGGAAAAGAAATAGAGTTAGAATTATTAGTAAAGGAAACAGTGGAATGAAGACTCCCTACACCTAAGGAAACTGAGTCTTAAGTTATTTTTTTTTAATGCAAAGGTTATCAAAAGTATAATAATATTTTAGAGTAGACTTGTAAGCCAAAGTCTCAAATACAATTGAATGTATGACCTAAATGATGAATACAAATACTGGTATATCTTGCTTTCTAGATCATTAAAAACAAAAGTCTTATTTTTATTTTAGAAAGTCCTTCTAGTTTCAAGAAGTTATTCAAATATTCTTGATATATTTAAGTACTTTCCACAACATCCTTTTCAGAGTTCTAATGTTAAAGAAGATATGATTTTTCTATAATTTTTTTGCTGTTGCTTTGCCAAATATAACTATCACTTTTTATTGAAACATCAGAATCAGACACTTAATTCTCACAGTTTTGATGCTTAATGAAACGTGAAAGTTAAACACAGCATGGTGGCATTAAAAATGCCTGGTGAATCCATAGCATCAGGCATCTTAGCCCTTAAGACAATGTGCAGTACACCAAGAAAAAAATTATACAAAATAGTTAAGCTAGCGTATTTGGAGGCGCAATTGACAAATTATCACAAATCACTAAAAATGTAATGAACAAAATAGTGCAGATGGAGGAGAGGAGCAAGAAAATCACTATCTTGTAAATCTAATCTATAAAATGGGAAAGAACCCCATTTGGTCTTCAGATTGAAATATCTAAATGTTTACCCCTTGGGACTACTACCAAGGTAGCATGTTCAAGGAACAGGTCAACTAAGGAAGTAGAAACTTTATTCTATATGGCTTTTAGAGTTCTGTATATAAGCATCAGTTTGTTTTCTGAGGGAATTTCAATTGTTTCATTTCTAAAGTAAAAGGTATATTAAACAAGAGGGGGCTTATTTCTATCCCTATGCTTGGTAAGGAAAATGTTTTCTGTTTTCAAGTATCTAGAAGATACTCACTCTATTTAATTCCTAGTCTATAATCTTAATTTTAAAAACAGGTCAGTTTTCGCCTGATATACTCTACTGAAGAGGTTTTTTTAAATAATGAGAATATTATTTTTACCATTTTGGATGTATTGAAATCCTTCTGTATCTCTCTGTACTACTGCACAAAAAAATTAAATCTCTACTGCATATTTTGAAGCAGAATGTCAAATCTATATTTACAGCTATGAATTTTGATTTGTTTATCTAGAGTTTATCAGTTGTTAGAGTTCATAAGTAGATTGAGAACTTTAGTAATAAAGGTCTTTCACACTTCTTTTCACTTCTGGATAGGAGATTTATTTCTAAATTGGTGAAGTCTATTCACATTTTCAGAATTCTTAACACACATAATTATGCAAAGTGTGTGAGGAAGCAAAACAGAGTCACAAGGAGGTGTTATAAGCCTAGGCTTAGGAAACCACTTCTGACAGCATACTCTACAACAATACTTAATTGGATATATGAATCTTATTAGAAATGTTTCCAAGTTTTTATTACCCTAATGTATGCCTCAAAAGGATCTGTATGTGTTCAGATAAAGGCTGATTGTACAGATGGTGACAGAATCACTTCAGAACTACTCATATTCTAGTTTTCAAAAAAACTAAGCAATTGCCTGAATAAGACAAAAAGTAGGCTCTCAGAAAAACTCTGGGGACTTCCCTGGTAGCGCAGTGGTTAAAAATCTGCCTGCCAATGCAGGGGACACGGGTTCAAGCCCTGGTCCGGGAAGATCCCACATGCCACGGAGCAGCTAAGCCCTTGCACCACAACTACTGAGCCTGCGCTCTAGAGCCCGCGAGCCACAACTACTGAGCCCTCATGCCACGATTACTGAAGCCCGCGCCCCTAGAGCCCGTGCCCTGCAACAGGAGAAGCCCCCACAATAAGAAGCACGTGTACCGCAACGAAGAGTAGCCCCCGCTCGCCACAACTAGAGAAAGCCCACATGCAGCAACGAAGACCAAACACAGCCAAAAATAAATTAAATAAATTAATTTTAAAAAAAAAGAAAAAAACTCTGTATCTGTATGTATCTATATGTGGACTTTATGATTTAAAGCTATAATTCTGGCACCTCTTCTTGTGTTTAACGAAAGTTTAGAGCTGTAACAAGCAGTGTGTCCAGGTCTACATGACATTACAAAAAATAATTCAGCCAGTGAATTCAGTACCCTCTTCCCTCCAAAAACATAATGCAATAAAATCATTTGATAGTAAACGTCATCCCCAGTGAAATTTGAGATATACAGCTAGTTCACAACCCCAAATCCTTGCATCTTTGAATAAACACATAACATTCTCATAGACATATATTTTATGGTCTGATTTCCAGTGAAAGTAATGAAATAAAGGCAGAAGTTTATTTTTATAAAATGTGCTTGCATTCATAGAGATTTAGTTAATGAGAATATTTTAATAAGGTCTTTAGAATCACGTAGACATAAGTCCATAGTCAAAATTAGTAAATATCTTAATCTGTTTTCTCAATATCATCATATCAAATAAATGCTAGTATTGTAAGCATAATAAAAGTACTATATTTATAATAAGTTTCAGAATATAAAAGCTTCATTTTATTATTTGTGATGCAATTTTCATGTATAACATATTTTAAAGCAAACTGTGATTTAGAATATGAATATATTTTAAATATATGATGTAATTCAAAGCAAGTTATAAATCCTCAAAATATCCAGTGGGATCTACAAATACAAGTTGGTATATACCATAAAGCACTCATAACACTTTTATTGAACTTAATATATGCACAACTACAGAGTCTTCAGTATAACAACGATTTACACATTCAGTCATTGAAGGGTTTTTAAAAAAATCAAATGAGTATTTCAAAAATTATTTTGCCATTTAGAACTAGTTCTGTGTTCTGAGACAACAGTACATCTAACCATCTTAATTGATTTATTAAAGTATTTCTTCTACTTGTGTATATTTGATTCAGTAGTATGAAAACTGGTAAAAATTCCCATATAAAGCAGAATCTGAAAAAACCTCATTTTCATGCATTTGTGTATAAAGCATCTCTGAAGCTTTTGAAAATAGGAGTGAAATTACATAAAGTCCATGCTGTCAATACACATGCTTAGCCTATTTGTGGAAATCGGAGTCTTTCTAGTAAAACATTTGAAATTACTTTTCATTAATTTGTATCTTTTAAAACTGGGAACTTTTATAGCTAGCGGAAGTATAACCAATTCATATCATCCACATGATAACTTCATTTTCCTTCACAAGACTGATGGAAAGGATGAACGATAAGAGATTTCTAAGCAACTTCCTTAATGTAAAAGATGAAGGGTCAAATGGATGCAAAGAGAGAACAAAATACAGAAGAAAGGATAAAACAATCAGAAACACTGTTTTTGCTTCATGATTGCCAAGAAGTAAGTCATGAATGACTGCTAGAAAACAATGGTTGTTTTCTATCAATTCCTATCAATGGTCGTTTACTATCAAATGATAATGGCTCATCTATGTTGGTGAGCCAAGATGGTAAGTGCGGTGGCTCCATGGACATTGATGATGTAGTACTGCAAAGAGCAATGAGCCCATGAACTAGAAATCAGGCTTAATATATGTAGAGACACAAGTAATGCACTAGCTGCTCTTTTCAACTGTAATCTAGAAAGGGATTTGTTGACCATGAGCAACATGAAGCCAATATCTTTTTTTCCACATTCACTAAATGTTGATCATTATTCATTTTAACTAAAAGACCTTACGTCAAAGCATTGCATTACATTCTCAAGCTATGAGACAAAGACTAGAGCCTTATTTGTGATGCAATTGACACTCAGTTTATGTTTGCTACATTTGAGTGTATAACTTCTTATTAGATAAAATTTCCCTTGCATTCTTTCATGAGCCTTTCAGGAAACTTTAAATCTTTGTTAATAAAATTTCTGCAGTTTGATGCCTGATAATAAAACAATACAAGAATATGAAAAGAAACAATTCTACCACAACAATCTGAATTTCAATAGAACATTTTCAAGTAAGACATATTTTAAAGGACTTTGATATTTCAGACAACTATAATAAACGATAAGAGTACAATAAAGAAATATTTACCATTTTTATCCATGGAATTTGGTTCTGATTGTTTCTTGCCAATATCAGCAAAGGAACGAACAATGGGAATCCTATTGGTGAGTTTTTTCTGATTCTGGTGGTGATGCTGTTTCATCAGTGCCTCATGGACCCTGTGGCGTACATCATCATTGAGCTGACCTGAGCTCACTTGTTGATCAAGGACCATATCTGAAGAGTGAAGGCAGAAAGAAAATGAGCACAGCTTTCCTGTAATGTAGTGAACTCAGTAGTGAACCACTGAGTCCAAATATGCATACCCTAGATAATATTATTGCTCTTAAAATAGGAATGAATTTCTTTAAAAAAATCTCTAAGTATGGTCTTAGAAACAGAAGTTTGTCTTTCTTTGTAGAAATGCTACACAAGAAAGATTTAGGAAAATAAACCATTCATTTTTAAATATGTAATGATCTTATGGAGCTTTATTTTTCAAACAGGAATAGTTGTATCGAGAACAAAGTGCTTTATGTTCTCCATTATTCACACTGACGAGAGGGAATAGTATCAGGAGTAATATAAATATAATTAGCATGTTAAAAATTAAAAAGTCTCATACATATATTTTAATATGGTTTTCCTCCCTTTTTCTAGTAGAGAATAATTTCCATGTTTCTTCCTTAAGTCCATCAGTTAAAATCTGATGCAAGGAGGTTTAGGCAACTACCTAGCTGGTTGCATTTGGAGAGTAAACAATTCTTTCACATTAATATAAAGTCAGTCCTCTCAAACCTTCCTTGATAATGTGTTTATATTTTAGAAAAACTTCTATACCCATAAAACAAAGAATAAAAGGTGAGATTTCAGAAGGCTATAACTAAGCAGATTGATATTTACCATATGTGTCAGAAATGCCTATAAAATGAGTAGATGAGTTCTTGGTAATATAAAGATCACCTCAATAAACCTCAGTGTAATTAATCTGCTTTCATATGATCAAATATTAACTCTATTTGATTTTCTGAGGTGCTGACTCCTTATGTAAAGCAGATTACAATGCATTGTCTCCCGCTGCCCCACTGAGTACACTGAAGATTTGAAAATTAGCAGAATCCTCCTTTCCAAACAATGTTTTCCTTCAGTGTGAAAAGGAAATGACTGTGGAAACAAGACTTGGATCACTGTCCCACATTCCAGCTGTGTGGCCTTGTAAAGTTGAATAGTCGCAGTGTCCTTATTTCTAAGACAGAGGTAATAGCTATCTCATAACAGCATTGTTGCCAGGACATAAGGCACCTAATGCACTGATTGGAATATTGAGGCCCTCCGTAAATATTTCCCAGTACAAGATTTTCTTTGCAATTTCCTTTAAGTAGGTTATGGGTTCATGGTTTAAATTTTTTGCTGGTTTTAAATCACTTATCTGTATTTTATAATGTATATCAAGCAGAGGCAAAGTTGGATTTATCAATAACAGAAAACCCAAATCAAACTATCTAAAACAATACATTTCACTGGCTTACATAACAGAAAAATCAAAGTTAGGTTGGATTTAACTCCATTTCTCTGTGATTTTGTCAGCTTCCCCCTCCTCGAGGTGTGAGCTTTAACCTCGGCTATTTTCCTTATGGTCATAAGATGGCTGCCAGCAGCAACAAGGAGATACACATCTTTGTTCATATCAGAGATTCTTTGCCTTTTTGTGACTTTTTCTTAAAAGTCCTTTTCCCCCTACCCAGGAACAATTCTAAGCTCAACTGACATAGTCCAGTCTATGCTGAGCCAATCACTGACAAAGAAGATGGGATCCCTAGCTGGCTTAGACTAATCAAGAACAGCCCTTCACTGTGGAGTCATTTCCCTAAACCAGAGGTAGACAAACTTTTTCTGTAATGGGCCAGATAATAAATATTTTAGGCTTTGCAGGCCAATCTCTGTCACAACTACTCAACTCCATTTTTATAGCATGAAAGTAGCCATAGACAACACATACACAAATACCATAATTGTGTTTCAATAAAACTTTTTTATGGATACTAAAATTTGAATTTAATATAATTTTCATTTTACAAAATATTGATTTTCTTTTTATTATTTTTCAGTCATATAAAATATAATAACCATTCTTAGCTCACATGCCTAACAAAATCAGGCAGTGGCCATATTTGCACATAGAGCATAATTTGCCAACTTTGCTCTATCACTTGGCTGTTTACAATGGAAAGAGGTAGAATGCATGTCTGGGAATCAGCCATAATGTCCACTATAATTACCTCCAAAGTCTCTTCCAGTTCTGAAAATGTATGATAGTATAGAATATTTAAACTTATATCTCAGTTTTTTGGAGATCAGTAGTTATAAAACCCTTGGGTTAATTTGAAATAAAGGAAATGATAAATTGTCAACATACATGACTTTACACTGCAACCTTGCTAAGATGGAAAAATATATATAAAATATGCATTATATACTTCATAATAGGAGTTATAAAGTAGATTATTCAGACACCAAAAGGATATCATCATACAGCAGTTTCATCTGTAAGCCATGATATGTATCCCCAGTTCAATATTCTAATCAGAATAAAAATTAATCATGTAATAAAACATGCACATGGTTATAGTTTTTCATTCTTATCAAAGCACAATCTTTCCAGGCCTAAGCACTAAGAAAAATAAGTCACTAGCTTCAAAGTTTTTCAGAGATAAGGTCTTTATATAAAACAGTTACATAAGATAAAGTAAATAGAAAAGAACACTCATCTGCTCATTAGTCACAGAAATACATAGTAAACTCCTCTAAGGTATAACATGACCAAGCAATGTCTTAATGAACTGGAAAAGTTAATCAACTTGCTTAAGAATATAATTCATGCTAAGGTGAAATTTAAGTATCAAAGCGAGTGTGATTCACTAATCACTTACATTGTTCTCTTCATCACTGTAATATACATTAGTATTAACCTTGAAAAGTAAGAAAGGATAACCGGCCATAATGGCTTTAGGCCCAGAGTCAAGACCAACAATCTCAGCAGGCTATGATGCCTAAATAATACAGTCCAGCCTGCCAAAGCTCAATGCCAGGATGTGGATGATAAGAGAAGAAGCAAGAAGAAAAGGGACAAATCGGTCACAGTCTTCTAGCACTAAACAGGCTCCAGAAAAACTAGCAGCATTTGTGTAGAAAAACCTCAGAAAGTGAAAAAATACTTTTCATCCTAATCAGGCAATTATTTTATCATGATCAATCCATTTTGACTATTGAATGAAAGCCTCTAGAGACCATGAGATTTCACAGACTCTATATAAATCTCCGCCTCTTTAAAGATGATCATATAGTTGCTTTGTCTTAAAAATCCATTGTCTTCAAAGATGCTGGGGGAGAAGTGGGCAATAGGGGGTTCTAAATTTTACAGTTTGGTTGACACTACTAACAGGAGTGTATGTAATAAAAATGTAAACTACCATAAGAAAACTTACTTTCCAGACCAAGGATGGTAATAGCATAGGCATTAAAATATATATATATGGCTATTAACATACTCCCAAATCTTCAGATTATATTCAGTGGAGCAAACTATGGATTTTTCCTTTGATGAAAGATTTTAAACAACAAGAGTTGTTTTAATGAGTTGAGAACTATGATTGTTAATCTGTCCATGGTACTAATTTTGGTTTGGTTTTAATATCTTACCCTCACTGACAGCAATAGGTTAAAGTAGACACATTACAGAGGTAATATTTCCATTATTAATCTTTACAGTGCTGAATTTAAAAAAGATTAACATAAACCATAAAATTTCCTATAATTTATATGAATATAATTGAGAAGCATTTTTAATACAATTAATCTCCATATCAGAATAAATCAGGATAAGAAAATATATCTGGAGAATTTTGGATTTGAAAAGTTAAGTAATATTTTGAAGGAAAAAGTTTAAATTTATTCTGAGTTCCTTAAAGCATTGGGAAATAGACACTTTTAAATTAACTTTATCCAAAAGAAAATCCTACTTTAATTACACCAGAAATTCTTGACAGACCTGCCAGATACAAATGGGATTTTCTCCTGCTAAGTCTACAAAAATCTCTTTAAAGAATTATTTAAGAGTCTATTAAAAACATATCAGAACATTGATATAAAAATCCTTGACCATTCTAAAACAATATCTGGGTCATATTCCTCTACTAGGAAATGTCTAGAAAACATTAAGCTGCAGAGCCTGTGCATTTGCAAAGTATTAGGGCTTAGAGCCCTTAAAGATAAACTATTATATCTAGCTTTTGTAAAACAGAAACTAGTGACTAATACATTAGCAACTGCCTAACATATAGAAAAGTATGATAAATAAGAGGTGAAGAAAAAGTTCCAAATCTTAAAGTTAATCACTATGGTCCCAAATTATCATGAAATAGAATAAAACAAAATTTATGATTATAGATTAATCAAAAGAAATTATTCCCATCTCTGCAAGTGTTACCTGTAATGTATCACTTTCTATTTATCTGTTTATAAGATGGAGGAAATAGTCTCCTCCCTACCTCATAAGGTTTCTGTGATAATAAAATATAGTAATGGATGTGAAAATACAAAGTTAGAAGTCTTCAAAATGTAAAACATTTACTACACACTTAGTAATACAGCTAAATTGTCACAAAGTAAAAATATCAATAAGTAAACAGTAAGAAAATAATTACAAGCTATCAGAGAAAATGTATTAATGAGATTTTATTGAGGGCAGAAATAAATACCTTTGGATTAAATACACCAAATTAAAATTACTCGAAGAGAGAGAATCTCTTCTCGTTAATGATTGAAAAGGAACCTAAGGAAACAACAATCAACACAGGTACTTGTAATCCTATTTTTCTACGTGGTGTTAACTCTAAACTACTGACCTTTTCTGAATGGCAGTTTACACTGTTGTACACTGAAAATGGGACATTAAAAAAGTTGGTCTACTTTGGAGGCAGAAAAATACAGACTAATTAGAAGAGAAGAAAGAATACTAAAAAGCTATTTGGGATATTGAGACTTCCACTGAACTACTTTCATTTGTAAGAATAGACTTAGAAAATGTAATTTGCTTTAAAAAGCTAGATTCAACAGAGCTAACAACCTTTACTTATTCTACAGAGTTGAGCTTGGGGAAGAGGGCAGGTTTAGGGAAAGGAAGCATAAGTTTAGACAACAAAACCAAGCTAAGGTGATAAACAACAGAGTTTTAGTCAAATTATAACAGGAGAATATTTCCTGGTAGAAATAAATTCCTAAAGAAAGCATTAGAAATTACATGTTTTAAGAAATTTAAAGCCTGGTAAAACTATGAAGAGAATTTTCTGAGGCTAATTTTCCCTGGTTGATGAATTTGACAGCTTCATTACATACAGCCAATCCAAAACTCATTAGAATTAATCCATTTTCAAAGGTAATACCATCAGTAACATAAGTAGCAGAAATAAACTCCTTATTTTGGGCAAGACCTTTAACCTTCTGAGTCACTTTATTTAAGAAGGATAACAATAATAATACTAAGCCCCAAGTTTGTTTTGAATATCAAAAAGATAGTTGTAGAATTACTAAAAAGAGCTTCCTAAACTGCAAAGTACTAGGAAAAACCCAGTCATTTCATTCATAATTAAAACATAAAAATTTTTATTGGGTATCAGCAATACCCCATAATGTAAAGCTAGGAAATTGAATTGGACAGCTACTATACCGGCGTTCTCAGGAAGTTTGCTAATTTCCATGTTAATCATTTCTTTAAGTCTTGATTTAGTGTGACCTGTTACTGTATCCTGTGTTCTTCCAAAAAGTATACTGTATTTAACTTTATATCATCATTTAGGCTCTAGTTCTGTATTTTAAAGTGTAATCTCTTTAAAGGTGTTGTATGAAACTGAGGGGAGGAAAGCTCATCTTTCCTGTTTTTTTTGTATGTGTATTTTTGTTTGTGCTTAATATTGTGAGCCAAAATATCTCTCCATGCTTACTTTTTTTTCACACATATTGCAATGTATGTATGCCTATCAGCACCAACAACCAAATAAATAATTTTAAAGGAATTAACAACAACCATTTCAAGCCATCTCTTTCTTCAGGCACTAGTTGTAGTGTAATAGAAGGAACATGGAGCTTAAAGTCAGAGGCCCTTAAATGGAACTTGAACCATGAAAGTTTCAGAATTTCTATTTTCTTATTGAAATATGGGAAAGCACTTACTTTATGAGTTTATTCTGAAGATTACATTAGATACATTATTTTTCTAATACAATACTTTCTCGTTTATGTGATCCAAAAACACACAGTGTTTTGGGTTTTTTTTCCCATCTCTATAATATAATTAAGACACTGAAGTCTCTCTGAAGTCTTTCTACTCCACAAATAAATTCCACATGAAACTGCTTTTATTTTTTTCTGAACTAGGAATTTTTAAAACTGCCTGAGTCCTAGCTTTGTTTTTATTTTTAAAAACCTCCATTAACCATTTCGTTTATACCCTTTCAAAACTCATTTCTGTGTTTTTTTGTATTATTTTGTTTTTACTAAAATGTTTGTCTTCCAGTTGAAAAGACATAGGAGTTCTTTGCTTTTATTTCCAGAGTAACAGTAAGATGCTTCCTAAATATAACTGCTTGTGTGATATAGCCATAATAGACTTCTAGTACAAATCATTCATCCCAGAGGCAAGCCATAGTTTCAATTAAACCAATCTAAACCGTATCACTTGACCTCCTCTGGAATTCAAGATTTTAAATTCAGTTTAAAATAAATGGCCATACCTTTCTGTTCTATTCTAAGCTAACATTTTTCCTAATTACTAAAACTTTTTCCTTTGGTTATTTCATGTATTTGAATATTGAAAAAAATCAATCTCTAGCTTTATGGATTTTTCCTTCAATTTTCTAATGGTGACAGTCTAATTACATATGATGGTGAAAAAACAATATATGCTAAATGGAAACCAAGGTATATAGATTCTTGTTCTAGACTTGCCACTGGCATGTTAGACCATATTTCTTTGAGATTCAACTTCATTTATCTTAAATGAGGTGGTAAAACAAAGTTATTTTTGAGGTCTCATACACTGATCATGAGAATTAATTTCCTAAAAGTCACACGTGTATAGAATTATAAGAAAAAGGGAATTACAAAAATCAGCTGTACCCATAAGTGTGAAATAGACTAAGGAGAAAAAAAGAGTGTACCTGCAATTTCTTCTAAAGTGTTGGCATGCATGTCCAGCAACACAGTTCCATTCAGAATACAACTTCTCAATTCAAACAAGCTGTGCAGTGAAAGAGTAGCCACATAAGGCTTGCTCCACCTTTCTCCTCCATCTTCCACATCTTCTTCAAACTTCAACCACCTATACAAATTAATATTATTATAATTTTTAAAAATTTGTAACACGTTTTTATTTCACCATTACCCTGCTATAAAATTATTCTTAAAACAAAGCGCATTAAAAGAGGGCCATTCCAAGATGAAAAAAAAAGAAAGGGGGGTGAATTTTAGCCATAAGTATAAAACAAATGATTTTACTACCATAAAGACACTGATATTTATAGCACAAATATTTCCATAAAACATGCATTGCATTCACTTTAAGAGATCTCCCTTCAGGCATTAAATTACCTAATTTTGAATTTTTCCCAAGTTACAAATAAATATTCTTATCAGCACATTGAATATTACATTGTAGATGAATGAACCTTTATCCCAACAATAAAAGGTAGAAGTATAAAGCTATTCACATTACTTCTTGGTTTCAAGGATTTCAGAAGTAAGTAAAAGCCAGCCCAAGTCATCTGGTTTATTTCATTTTAATTCCATTTAACAAACATTCTTTTTGTCATTGCAAGATATGTTTAAAACAAGGAAAAACTCAGTCCTTTTAATTAATCTTTCTAGCACTGAAAAAATATATCAATATAAATGTTTAGTCAGTGGTCACAGGGAATCTGTTGTAGAACTAATAAAGAGAGTATACTTCATGGAAAGATAATGGTGGTTGAAAAAATGCAAAAGAAAATGAAAGCGTACTCATTTTTCTTTTAGTGGGAGGTCTTAAAACAATATTTGAATCTCTTGACAATTTTGCCCTTTGATTTTTAGGGAAGCTAGTACAATTTGGGGACTATTCTGTAGGAAAAATACTTATTAGGCCTGTTTGAATGAAATCCAGTGATTGTAGTCACTTCCTAGGGACTAAATCTATGAGAACTGAGTTCAGCCCCCATTTCCTGAGTGTTCCTGCCAGGGCCAGAGAATAGAAGAACCTTGATAACACAGTGCCAAATGGGAGACCACTGCCTTCTTGGAGTGAAATGAGTAGTACTATCTGAGATTGTTTCTAACTAAGATAAATGGAAGGGATAAAGAGAAATTGATGATTTTACTGCTCTGGCACTAGCACTAAATCTCTTATTCTTTTAGAGACTTGCTTTTTAATCTTAGTAGATAACCAAATTAATTCCACCATTTCTAATGAAGCCTGGCCTAAATGCCTCTCCTCTCTCCATCCCCCACCATTTTCCTGATTTTTTCTCTCCTTGTCACTTTTGCGCTACCTTCCTCTCTCCATGCAATATCACTCAAACTTCCTATCTATATGATATTTTATTACCGTTTTGTGTAATCAAATGATCCAACTCCAACAGAGGACACCTTGTATAGTTAAGAACCAGTGTATCGGCCAGCTAAAAAAACTAACCAAAAGGGCTAGTCAGAAAGATTAGTGTGTAGAGTTCCAAGAAAGATAAAGACAGCTATGGATCTCTCCTCAGAGTTCAACGACGAAAATGTCAGGAAGTATAAAGGAAACTAATAGGGAAGAACAGTTATGCCTGCCAAAAATTTACAGGCATATATTTATGCCTATCATAAGTTTAGAGAATGCTTGAAGGTTGAAAAAACTTATATTTAAGCACAAATCACTGACAGTATCTCTTCAAATGGTGACAATTTTATAGAGTATTTTTGTCTACGCAGTTGGGAATTTTTTCATATTAGTGAATCTTAACGATTTTCAGCCCTTTACAGGGCCATAATGCATCACAGATCATGGGATGATCATTAATACTGCTCACCAACTATAACTAGTTCTCCCTCTCTTCTTAGTAAAGAGTAGGATATCACTACCTGGCTTTTTTTTAACTGGGTGAGGCCACTGTTGACAAAGAATTGTGAGCAGAAATTATCTGTGCCACTTCCAGACTGGAGTTTTTCATTGCTAGGATGAGACCCTCTGGAGCTCTTTTTCCCTCTGTGGCCACCAGCTATGTTCAAGACGTAGGCGGTTCTATCATCCAGAGTCTCTGAGTAATGACTAGTGCAGTGGTGCAGAGCCTCCACTGATTCATGATGGACATGTATCATGAACCATAAATAAACCTTTGTGATTTTAAGCTTTTGAAATTACAGGATATTTTTTCTAGCATAATCTAGCCTATCCTAACTGATACAAATTTTAGCAATTCATACCAGCATCAAGTTCCTAATTAGAATTAATGGTGAGAGTGAATATACTTTTGATAAATAATCTAGTATTTCTTGCCAGGTATAAAAGTAAGGCCATGGTAACATTGTGAATGTCAATATCTCCAAGGATCAACCTCTTGACAGACATTTTGAAATGGGATAGTACTGTGGAAAGTGTATTGGACTAGTTGGGAATAAAAAGAAATCTAGGTTTTGGGCCCTACTCTATATCTAAATTGCTGTGTGACCAAGGGAAAGTCTTTCAACTTCTCTGGGCCACAGTTTTCTCATCTGTAAAATGATGAGACAAATTCAACACATTCAAAACTTGTGCAAGACCACCTAGTCACTAACCTTGTCAAACCAGATCAACTCCAACTGTTCTTGTTTTTCTCCGAGTCTGTGCCCATTTTCTACCATAACACAATTACTTCAGTTGGATTTATGGACTTTTTTAGCTCAGATATCTTATGCTAAAGCCTATAGTGAAAACGGATTTAACATTTAATTTCCGTTCTTGTCTGGAACAAATCTCAAGTTGAAAAATGTTCTGTGTTCTCTCCCTCTCGTCTTATGTTATCCACAGAAGGTGTACCAAGAGAGTGGATACAACTTTTATTAAATCTTCTGTCACCTTATATACTACTCACATATGATGTGGTTTTTCAGACAAAAAGAATAAAAGAAGGGAGTCTTTACAGCGTCACTTATGCTGGTGTTATTTTGACTGAAGAACCTTGTTAGATTTGAAATCTAGTTTCCAGTCTGTTGTGTAGTAAAGAAGAATTAGGGTCATAAAAGGGTGTAATTTTGTTTGGGGGACTATAGATTTCTCATTTCTGGAGCTCTGGTACTTTCTGTCATCTTTCTATATAGAATTGCTACTAAAATGTTGTATTTAAAATTTTCACTCGAGAAATCCTGAAAAGAGTGTTGATACATTACTAAAAAAACCATATTGTTTCTTAATTACTTAAGTATAAATCTATAGACTGATCCATACAATAATATTGTTTATAAGTTGTAATAACGCTAATAATAAATTCATTTTAAAATATCCATGGGCTTCTTGATCTATGCAAAATGATCCAACTCCTTCTTCTAAGGGAATTTATAGTTAAATTTTACTTCCAGATAACAGTGAAAATAATTAAATAAGTAACGAAGCATCTACATCATTTTATCTTGGTTCCTTTGAAAGGGAATATTTAGATTAAGAATCTTGAGAAGATATGGAGGGGGGTGTACGTGTGTTTGTGTGTGTGTAAAAACCACCACCATAATCAAGATACAAAACTGTTCCATCACCACAAATGAGCTTCCTTTATATTCCCAATCTTCACCCTGTTTCTTTCCCCTGGTAATCATTAATCTGTGCTTCATCACTATAGTTTTGTCATTTTGAGGATGTTATGTAAATGGAATCATAGTTTACAACTTTTTGAGATAGACATTTCTTCACTAAAACACAATGCCCTTGAGATCCATCCAAGTTGTTGTATATATCAATAGTTTGTTCCTTTTTATTGTTGAAAAGTATTCCACTGTATGGATGTACCAAAGTTTATTTAACCATTCACCCACGGAAGGATATCTGAGTTGTTTATAGGTTTTTGCGATTACAAATGAAGCTGCTATGAACATTCATGTAGAGGTTTTGCGTGAACATAAGTTTTCATTTCTCTAGGATAAATGCCCAAGACTGTGATTGCTGAGTCATATTTATTAATGCATGCTTAGTTTTATAAGAAACTATCAAACTGTTTTCTAGAGCAGTGCTACTATTTTACATTCACACCAGCAATAACTGAGAGATCCAGTGTCTTTATATCTTCACCGCATTTGCTATTATGACTTTTTTTTTACTTTAGTTATTCTATTAGGTGTGCAGTGGTATCTCATAGTGGTTTTAATTTACATTTCCCTAATGACTAATGATATTGAACACCATTTTATGTGTTTATGTGCCATGTGTATCTCTTCTTTGAAAGGCCTGT
Source organism: Physeter macrocephalus (assembly GCF_002837175.3). Classification (NCBI taxonomy): domain Eukaryota; kingdom Metazoa; phylum Chordata; class Mammalia; order Artiodactyla; family Physeteridae; genus Physeter; species Physeter macrocephalus. The sequence goes on along the minus strand of NC_041215.1, from coordinate 67,762,979 downwards.
TTTTTTGCCCATTTTTCCAATTGATTTGTTTTCATACTGTTGAACATTTAGAGTTCTTTACATATTCTAGATATAATTTTGTTTGTCAAATATATGGTTTCTGAATATTTTCTCCCTGTCTGTAGTTTGTCTTCATCCTCTAACAGAATTTTTCACAGTAAAAAGTTTTTAATTCTGGTGAAGTCCAATTTAAGAATATTTTCTGTTCTTCTTTTATTCAAAAGATTGTGCTTTTGGTATCATGCCTAAAAACTCATCTTCTAGCCCTAGGTCCTGAAGATTTTCTCTTATGTTTTCTCTAACATTTGTATAGCTTTATGTTTTACATTTAGATTTATGATTAATTTTGAATTAATTTTTGTATACACTGTGAAGTTTAGAATGAAGTTAATATTTTTTACCTATATGTAGATCTCTAATTGTTCCAGTACCATTTGTTGAAAAGACAATTCTTCCTTCACCTTTGTCAAAAATCAGTTAGCTGTACTTGGGTTAGTTTTTCTTAGTTCTCTATTCTGTTCCATTGAACTACACGTCTATCTGAGAAGACATTTTAAAAACAAAAACTCCTTCCTTTTGAATAATTTCTTTCAAACTGGGGGCTTGATCTTTTAGACCAAGAATGGAGACTCTTGTGAGTTCCAAGCAGTTTGGATGGCCAAGTATAAGTTATATGCATGGATGGTTTGATATAAGCATAGGTTTTATGAGTATTACAGGAGGAAACATAAGATACTTTCCATAAAAAGGAACCCACAAGTTACAAATATCAAGTTACTAAACATTTCAAGATTCAGTGTTTTATGCCAACTCCAGAATGATGCCAAAAGCTTTAAAAGATATTTAAATGAATATATTTTAAAGATACATAAGTATATCTCTCTTTTCTGTTTTTCATTCCATTTCATACTCCAAAGATAGAAATTAGCAGGTCTAAGAACACACCAAATCCTGTTTTAAGATTTGTAGTCACTGAATATACTGTCAGTTACAAAATGCCTGGTTGCAGTTAATGACCTAAAGTGCTGCAATTTATTCCAGTTTTCAAATAAACTCAGCTGACATTTGTTTGAATAGCAAACCAAAGCAAACAAGAGTCTCGCAGGCATGAATGAGATGTGATGGACAATGAAAAAAAAAGAAATTTTAGGCCAACTGCATGACATTTTCTATGGGGGAGGGGTGGATTTAAACTCTGTTGAGATTATTTTCCTTTCCTTCAGTATGTCTTGTGTCTGTTTTCATCCATAATTAACACATTGGAATCTCTTTCTACTAAGCAGCAACAACATAAAATAGGTGTTTCCTGAATTCTTTGAGGATTAAGTTGATGATAATCTCCTCTACAATACTCATATTAGAAATCTACAAAATAAAATTCCTCTGCAAATTAGAGATAGATGATTTCTATAGAATTTAACTCTTTCTGTTTATTTTATTCTCACTAATTTAGTTTAACTTTTCTAATAATTTTTATTCTCTGATTCTACCCAAAAAGGGAGTAAAGGAGTTACCATATCATCCAAAATGATAGTCTTGGGGGAAGTCATGAATTCTCAAGAGAAAACATCCTTTTTGGGTAGAGTTAAGGATATGGAGGGTGAAGGGGGAACATGGTTAGAGTGGGGGCTGGAGATTAACATATGCAATCATAAAGTACCTATTTCAAGAGGAAAGGGGTATTAAAATATATCCAAACTTAGAGTTTATTGACATTACCTGTTCTTAATTCATATTATTTTCACACCTCACATTGCACTGAAAAATCCTGATGACTTGACCCTTTACCAATTTTAAATATCAAATACCTTCACATCATCAATAAAATTGTTTTGATGTAATAATCTTTTTCCACATTACCATGTATGTATCAGAGGCCTAACTGCTATCCCTTTCTTTGCCTCTGCTGAGCTCATTTGTGGGAAGCATTTTTAAAGGGCAACCACAGTGAGTCAAGCATGTTGTCTCCACAACTGCACAGCTGTGGTATCTTCGGGTATTTTTCTATTAATAACATTATACGTTATTTATAAGCAGGACATTGTAATTGTGTTGATTTCATTAGCTCTGTCATATGGCTTCTTCTAGGGTTTTTTTAAAAGTGAACAGCTGGTTTTCACAAACATTTATTAAATAATTATTATTCAAAAATTTAGCTTCGAAACCTAAAACTTTGCTTAAGTTTTACTTGGCAACAACAGTGGACATGAATTATTCAAGATGTGATATGTGGCAGGTGCAATGTGCTGATAAAATACCCTTTTTATTTCTATTATTAGGGTAGAAAATTATTAAGCCTCCTGGAATACTAATCAAAAGAAAGAAGTACTTCAAATGGTTATGGTAATGATTTATTAGAATTAAATTGCATTTGAAAAATCAGATGGAGTCATGAATTAACTAAACTTAGTTTTGTTAGATGAACTAGGGCATCAAGAACAAAATTACTTCCACCACTTTAAAACCTACTCCATTTCTAAGTCCTCAGTAAACACGTTCTGTTCTTCCCTGATGTGTTGTGTCTCAGCCAAAATTCATCTACTCTCCTCTTCAATGTCTGTTACTATTTTGATTGTTCATCAGATGTCTCCCAAACCTCAATACCTGCACCATGCATAAGGTTCCAGAAGCAGGGCTAAGAACACAGGTCCTGTCTAATGACATTAGAAAATACTAATAAGTAACTGGGTCACCTCTCTCATTCTTTATAAATAAAGAGCAACATATTTTGATGGCTTAGGATAAACATGTTGTTCAAGTTAATCCATTAGAGCATGATAAAATCCTACCTGCTCAATTGTGACAAGAAAAGAGCTAGATTCTAGCATTGCTCTGCTATCTCCTAGCTTGATGAGAGTGGGAAAGTTACAAGGAAGTTACTGCTTAAAAGGAATAGATCACCATTTGATCTGGAAGGTGAAAAATCACCAACCATTTTAATAATAAGGGAGTTACGCCTGTCAAAATGCATATTCCAATCTTACTTCTCAGCTCTATTCTGAGGGATGAGAGTGAAGAAAGAAATATAAAAGAAATGCTTCCAAAAAGTACTTCTCAGCAATTGATTAAAGAGATTCTAACCAGAGCTGCAGAGTCATCATAACCACCAGATCTCCTTCCTTCAAGTTAGCCAGGAACACCAGTTTCTTAGAACCAGCTGAAGACGGATGCCTCTAGCCTTAAACAGGGAGGTTTTTACTTCAAATTCCTTATCAACAACTCTTTAATCATGAAAGAGCAAAATGTATAACACTAATTGGTGGAGAATATTATCATATATTGTATTTCTGTCATCAAAGAAGATGAGCACACATATTATATCCTTGAAAATAATACTTAGTTTTTGATGCAGTTGGAAGAAAAAAATTAGGTAGATGGTTCTTAATCTCTAAATTTGCCAGGTCATATAAAAACTGTTTCAGGGCTTCCCTGGTGGTGCAGTGGTTGAGAGTGCGCCTGCCGATGCAGGGAACTCGGGTTCGTGCCCCGGTCCGGGAGAATCCCACATGCCGCGGAGCAGCTGGGCCCGTGAGCCATGGCCACTGAGCCTGCACGCCCGGAGCCTGTGCTCCACAACGGGAGAGGCCACAGCAGTGAGAGGCCCGCGTACCGCAAAAAAACAAAACAAAAAACTGTTTCAAATTTAGTTCTATATTTAAAATATTATAATAGCATCAGAAAGAATTTAATTTATGTAGTTTTTTTCATTAAAAAAGGTAATTCACACAGAATAACATACCACCAGTTTAAGGCATTAAAAAACACAAGTAAAAAAATGAATGACTTGAAATAAAACAGGTAAAGGAAATGAACAGTTAGTTCTCAGGAAAAAAAAACATATGACAAAATGTTCAGTCTCACTAATAATTAGAGAAATACAAATTAAAGCACTGAGATTTATTTTGCATCTATAAAATTAGCCAAAATTTTTACAAGTTTGATGATTCTGTGTGGCAAAGGTTTGGGGGAAATAAGCATTCTCATACATTGTTGAGGGAAGTATAAATTACCAAAACATTTTATGAAGGCAATTTTGCAATATCTACAAAAGTAAAAAAATGTCTGCTCTCTTTGACACATAAATTCCACTGATAAAAATTCACCCTACATGAATACCTACAAAATAATCCCGAAATATATGTGTAAATGATTATTGCAGCAATGTTTACAGCAAAAATAAACAAAGCAACCTAAATCCCTATCAAGACTGGCTAAATAAATGAAAGTTAATCCATAACTAAATGTGATGCAGTCATTAAAGAGATTAAAAAGATTGAGTAATCGGTATTGATAATATGGAAAATGATCCACATATATTAAGTGAAAAAAGCAAGGCATGAACGCAGTATATAATACCTCTTATGTAAATATAAAAAGGGCATACATTTACATGCAGATGTAGGCATTAAAATTTTTATGAAAAGATGTACAAGAAGCAATTAATAGTGATTACCTTTGAGGAGAAGTACTATGAACAAGAGTAGAGCAATGTTCTTGCTTTTTTACCTTTCTATGATTTTTGAATTTTAAATATTAGCAGTTAGTTTTATTTTTTTAATGTTAACAAAGATGAACTAGGTGAAAGCCATTTTTATCTTCTTCTATTTACTTTTAGTATATTTTAAATAAAAGAGAGCTACATTAAACTATATCAAACAAGAATTAACCAGGCCAGTATTATTTATAATATTATCATGATTGAACATTTAATTCCACACTACCTCTGGCTAGAGTTAAGGCAATGATTAAATGCAAGACCTGAGACTCTATTCCTAAGGTCTACTGAATCTACATTTCAACAAGATCCCTGGTCATATGTATTCACATTAAAATTTCGGAAGCAGCAGGTAAAAGACAACCCTAGGCATGCCCCAGTTCCTAGTGCACACCTGTATCACAGCATTCATTATACAGTACTTACAACTTTGTTTACTTATCTAAATCCCGCATTAGAGGTGAGGTTGTTAAAAGCAAGATCTAAGGTGTTTTTTTTCTTTTTCTTTTTCTTTTTTTCTTGTTTTTGGTGTGGCTTTTGGGATCTTAGTTCCTCAACCAGGGATTGAACTAAGGCCCTCGACAGTGAAAGCACAGTCCTAAACACTGGACCGCCAGGGAATTCCCTAAGACTTTTGTTGTTGTTGTTCTATATCCATTGCACCTGGCACACAATAGACCATAAATATTTGTTACACAAGTGAGTAAATAAGCAAGAAAGGATGACAGCAATTCATCAATTACATGGCAATATGGAAATATTAATTACAAATGACAGAAAAAGTAATTTCTTAAAAATTATTTTTAAAAACCACTATGTTTAAATGTATATATATATCCTAGAAACACATTACAAAATATTTTTACCCTCAACAAACAGTACATAAATTCAGGACTCCAACTAAAGTCTCTTATAATGTTTGCCCTTTCTTTTAAAAAGTCCCATATAATATCACCAGTTGGGGCACAACCTAGCAGTTGAAAAGATAGAAATAAATTACTGTTAGATATCTACTGTTTTCCTGATGACACGCAAATTATGCTACTGTTTAAGACTGCAGCTGCTGCTGGTTCTGCATCACTGTATGTTGAAAAGATAGAAATAAATTACTGTTAGATATCTACTGTTTTCCTGATGACACGCAAATTATAATTAAGACTGCAGCTGCTGCTGGTTCTGCATCACTGTTTACTATAATTACAGCCTTCAGGTTTCATCCTGACCCATATCCCATTATAGGATATGCCCAGGTCAGATGAGCAATTTCAGAAATCAGCAGCACTGATGGATGTTTGCAAAATTGTGGCATTAGATATATCTCTTTCTAATAGCATGAAAATTCTTTAGTATACCTTCATCCTGCAACAAAAAAAATCCTCACCTGGCTGTTTCTCGCCATTCAGCATCCTCACCTTCACGCCAGCAAATCTCATCCAGTTCCGTAAAAAGGTCATGAGGAATGTGTTCCTCATCATCATCTTCAGTTCCAAGAATAAACTGTACCCGTTGTGATGGGGTGTCTATGGAAATCAGAGACATGAACATGCATTATCATGACTTGGAGCTTGAAATGTCCTGGTCACAGCCTTCAACACCACTCCAAACTCACATCTCCCCTGCCCCCAACACTGCAGCACGCAGCCAGAGTAGACCTGGGAAATTAAGACTAAATTTGGCATTATATTAAGTCTAGTATAATGCGGGATCATAAATATGTAAAATGTAAATATGTAATGTATCTATATTATCAAAGATAAAATCAAATGTGATGATTATTTTGGATTACATATAACATCATGGAAACTATTTCTACATCTCTCTTATACACACACACATTTTCTTTCATCACATATGCTACATTTTATGGTAATATTCATAAGAGTAGACTATGATAAAATTCACTTATACTAAAACTGTGCTGAATATAATTCACCAAAGAACTCCCTTGTGATGCTTCTTTGTAGTCACAACCTTATCCCTCTCCTAACCCCTGGCAACCACTAATCTGGTCCCTACTGCTACAGTTTTGCCTTTTCCAGAATGCCATATAAATGGAAACATACAATGTGTAGTTTTTTGAGACTGTTGTTATTCACTTATCATAATGCCTTTGAGATTTATCTGTGTCACTGAATGTATCAGTAATTCCTTCTTTTTATTGCTGAGTAATAGTCCATTGCAGGAATGTACCATAGTTTTCTTATCCATTCACTTCCTGAAGGGTATTTAGTTTACAATTTTTTCAATTATGAATAGAAGTGCTATAAGTATTCTTGTACAGGTTTTTGTGTGAACATAAGTTTTTATTCTCTAGGGCAAATACCTAGGAGTAGGATTGCTGGGTTACCTGGTAAATGTGTTGTTCAATCAATACATTGGTGATGAAAATTATAAAACTTTATTGAATGATGTAAAAGTAAACCTAAATAAATGAGTAAGTTTATATTAATGGGAAAGCCCAATAGTGGAAAGCCATCTTATAAATTCAATGTTATGCCAGTAAAACACCTGGTATTTTCACATTATGCACCTATTAAAATGCCCGAGATCCAGAACACTAATCACACCAAATGCTGGCAAGGATGTGAAACAACAGGAACTCTCTTTCACTGCTGTTGGGAATGCAAAATGGTATAACTCCTTTGGAAGACAGCTTAGCAGTCTCTTACAAAACTAAACATGCTTTTACTATATGGTAGAGCATTGCACTCCTTGGTATTTACCCAAAGGAGTTGAAACTTATGCCCACCAAAAGACCCTGCACACAGATGTTTATAGCAGCTTTATTCATAGTTGCCAAAACTTGGAAGAAACCAAGATGTCCTTCAGTAGGTGAATGGATAAATCTATTATGATTCACCCAGACAATAAAATATTATTCAATGCTAAAAAGAAATGAGATAGTAAGCCATGAAAAAACATGGAGAAATCTTAAATGTATATTAGTAAGTGAAAGGAGCTGATCTAAAAAGGCTACATACTGTATGATTTCTATATGTAGAAATTTCTATTTCTATATTTCTAATATACTGTATATATTTCTAACTATATGACATTCTGGAGAACTATGGAGAGAATAAAAAGATCAGTGGTTGCTGGGGGTGGGAGTGGGATGAATAGGCTGAGAACAAAGGATTTTAAATACTCTGTATGATATTATAAGGACAGATATATGTCATTACACATTTGTCCAAACCCATAGAACATACAACACCAAGAGTGAGCCCTAAGGTAAACTATGGTTTTGTGCATGATTATGATGTGTCCATGTAAGTTCATCCTTGGTAAAAAAAATGTACCATTCTGGTGAGTGATGTTAAAAATGGGGGTGGCTATACCTGTGTGGAGCCAAGGAGTATATGGGAAACCTCTGTACCTTCCTGTCAATTTTCATGTAAACCTAAAACTGCTCTAAAAAATAAAGGCTTTTTTTTTAAACATCTTTATTGGAGTATAATTGCTTTACAATGGTGTGTTAGTTTCTGCTGTATAACAAAGTGAATCAGTTATACGTATACATATATCCCCATATCTCCTCCCGCTTGCGTCTCCCTCCCACCCTCCCTATCCCACCCCTCTGGGTGGACACAGAGCACGGAGCTGATCTCCCTGTGCTATGAGGCTGCTTCCCACTAGCTGTCTATTTTACATTTGGTAGTGTATATAGGTCCATGCCACTCTCTCAGTTCGTCCCAGCTTACCCTTCCCCCTCCCCGTGTCCTCAAGTCCATTCTCTATGTCTGCGTCTTTATTCCTATCCTGCCCCTAGGTTCTTCAGAACCATTTTTTTTAATTCCATATATATGTGTTAGCATACGGTATTTGTTTTTCTCCTTCTGACTTACTTCACTCTGTATGACAGTCTCTAGGTCCATCCACCTCACTACAAATAACTCAATTTCGTTTCATTTTATGGCTGAGTGATATTCCATTGTATATATGTGCCACATCTTCTTTATCCATTCATCTGTCAATGGACACTTAGGATGCTTCCACGGCCTGCCTATTGTAAACAGAGTTGAAATGAACATTGTGGTACATGACTCTTTTTTTTTTTTTTTTTCTGTGGTATGCGGGCCTCCCTCTGCTATGGCCTCTCCCGTTGCGGAGCACAGGCTCCGGACGCGCAGGCCCAGCGGCCACGGCTCACGGGCCCAGCCGCTCCGCGCCACGCGGGATCCTCCCAGACCGGGGCGCGAACCCGGCTCCCCTGCATCGGCAGGCGGACGCGCAACCACTGCGCCACCAGGGAAGCCCACATGACTCTTTTTGAATTATGGTTTCTCAGGGTATATGCCCAGTAGTGGGATTGCTGAGTTATATGGTAGTTCTATTTTTAGTTTTTTAAGGAACCTCCATACTGTTCTCCACAGTGGCTGTATCAATTTGCATTCCTACCAACAGTGCAAGAGGGTTCCCTTTTCTCCACACCAGCATTTCTTGTTTGTAGATTTTTTTGATGATGGCCATTCTGACCAGTGTGAGGTAATACCTCATTGTAGTTTTGGTTTGCTTTTCTCTAATGAGTACTGTTGTTCATTCTTTTACATGTAGCTGTCCAGTTTTCCCAGCACCACTTATTGAAGAGGCTGTCTTTTCTCCATTGTATATTCTTGCTTCCTTTATCAAAGATAAGGTGACCACATGTGTGTGGGTTTATCTCTGGGCCAAAAAATAAAGTCTTAAAATACAGGGCATCTCAGTTTTTAAATTGTTTAATTGTTCCCACCAATGTGCAGCACTATATCTTATATATGATTACATATATTCAAGAAATTATAAGAAAGGAAAAAGAAATTACTTTTTTTTTTTTTTTTTTGTGGTATGTGGGCCTTCCTCTGTTGTGGCCTCTCCCGTTGCGGAGCACAGGCTCCGGACGCGCAGGCTCAGCGGCCATGGCTCACGAGCCCAGCCGCTCCGCGGCACGTGGGATCCTCCCAGACCGGGGCGCGAACCCGGTTCCCCTGCATCGGCAGGCGGACGCGCAACCACTGCGCCACCAGGGAAGCCCAAGAAATTACTTTTATACAGTATATTTGCTGCAGGCATTAGTAAAGCATTTCTTTTTTAGAATATTAACATATGAGATATGGTTTATTGCCAAATATTTTGAGAAATTTGTCAAACTAAATTTTATAGCAAAACGAATAAGAATTGAGTCAATAGCCAAGTCTCCTGCTTAACAACCTCTTGAAAAGAATATGCCACTTCCCTGGTGGCGCAGTGGTTGAGAGTCCGCCTGCCGATGGGGGAGACACGGGTTCGTGCCCCGGTCCCGGAAGATCCCACATGCCGCGGAGCGGCTGGGCCCGTGAGCCGTGGCCGCTGAGCCTGCGCGTCCTGAGCCTGTGCTCCGCAATGGGAGAGGCCACAACAGTGAGAGGCCCGCGTACCGCAAAAAAAAAAAAAAAAAAAAAAAAGAATATGCCAATTTCCTAGATGTAACGTGAATGTTGATTTTTGAAATGAGACTGATGGATTTCCATAAATATCAAATGTACTTAAGGAAATCACAGTGCAGCATATGCATTTATGATTTAATTTATCTGAAATAAGAAGCTAGTATTATATTTTTCCTAAAAGTATACTATCTGGGTGATAGTAATACATACTAAACCCAGTCACATCAGAGTCAAATGAAATGCTTCTTGACAGCTTGTTACTTCTGTGGCTGGTTCTTCTGGACCAAAAAAAAAAAAAAATTAAAAAATAAATAAAGTCAGTGCTTCAAACAGCCGTAAAAAAGAGCATAAGTTGCAATTTTAGAGTTACACTAAGAAATCAATTAAATTTTTCTATTAGACCTACCCAGTGTGACCAGACATGGCAGTTTTGTGTTTCATGACAGCCTATTCTAACTACTCACTCACTTGTCAGAAACCAAATCCCAGAGTAGCCATGCCTCAACATTGGTATTACATTTCTCATGCTTTTGAAACAATTTCTCTCATCACTGTTTTCAATGACTTATTTCAGTTTACTCTGCATCAGTAATCTGGGTATCTATAACACTTACCATGCATCCAACCCCCCCAAACTCAAGTACTACGTGCAGGAAGCTTGCATTTAAGACTTATTAGTATTTCCCCTAATAAAGCATGAGGATCACTCATCACAACATAGTCATTAAATAAACATGAGGAAATAAGACCCTCATAGTTATGAATAAAGAGGATTTGAAAGTCTGAGGTAGGGCATCATATGTTTAAAAGACTTCTCGAAGACACAATGATAACAGCATAGGAAATAATAATTTATTAACATAGGATAATCTATTCATGGACAAGAGGTATTTTATTTGGGTTCTAAACAACATATGACTCCGTGTATCTGGCTTTTCATTCTTTAGAGTAGAAATGATTTTATAGGTATTAGGTTATGCTCACAAAAGTCTTTTTATGATCATCCCATCAACGTACTTTTAATGTCTTAAAGAGAGGCTCAGATTATGTTTCAATACAGCAAATATTCAAAATGTGTTATTCAATGACTTTTTAAATATCTATGCAACTTAAAATTGTATGACATAAGTCATGTAAATTATAGTAATATCACAATCAGAAATAATTTTTCTAAGCATAAATATTTCTCCTATGTTGATAGGTATTTTATTTATTTTTAAGATAGCCACTGAAAACATAGATCATTGTAATACGAACTGTAGCTAAGACTATGATAGATTAAGATAAGGTTCTGTTTCTGTATTTAGTAAAATATATAATGGAAATAAATTACAGCATGGAGAAAGCTGCACTAAGGAATAAGGGTCTCAGCCTCTTAGTATCCTCTTCTGGAATTTGTAGATACATCAAAAGACACCATTAAAAGAGTGAAAAGATAAGCCACAAATGTGAGATAATTGAAACATGAAAAACCAACAAAAGATTTATGTCCATAATATATAAAGAACTTCTACAAATCAAAAAGAATAAATGATCCAATTAAAAAAAAAACAACAAGCATAGACCTGAATAGGCACTTCATAGAAGAGGTTATCCAAATGGCCAAAAAAGCACATGCAAAGTTACACAACCTCACTGGTAATCAAGAAATGCAAATTAAGATAATGACATACCATTTTGTCCCTCATTAGACAGTTAATGTTAGTAGAATGAAATTGTCAAGTGGTAGTTAGAATGTAAAACAACATATGCTCTCACACTTTGCTGGTGAAAGTGTTAATACGTACCCTATTTTGGAAACTGTTTGGCATTATCTACTAAAGTTGATAAACATATCCTATGACTCAGCAACAAATAATTTCATTCCTAGGTATGAGAAATGCATATGTGCACCAAGAGACATATACAAAAATGTTCACAGCACTGTTCTTCATAGTATCTCCAAAAATAAAATAAACTTAATTTTCATTAATAGTAGAATGCATGGTATATATAAATAAATGAGCACTGTACAATAACGAAAATTAATAAACCAAAGCTACAGCTAAAAACATTGGTGAATCCCACTAACAACACAATGTTGAACAACAGAGACACAAATACCTCCTATATGACTTCGTTTATAAAAAGTTCAAAAACAGGCAAAACACCCAATGTAAGAAGACAGACTAGAGATCCTTTTGGGGAGAAGGGAGAGAGTAGTGACTGGGAGGGAGGACAAAGGGGGTTTCTGGAGTGCTAGCCAAGACAATATTTACACAGATGTTTCTTTGTCATAAATCATTGAGCTGTACGCTTATGTTACTATGGTTTTTTTGTTGTTTTTGTGTTTTTGTTTTTTGTGGTACGCGGGCCTCTCACTGCTGTGGCCTCTCCTGCCGCGAAGCACAGGCTCCGGATGCACAGGCCCAGCGGCCATGGCTCACGGGCCCAGCCGCTCCACGGCACATGGGATCCTCCTGGACTGGGGCACGAACCCGCGTGCCCTGCATTGGCAGGCGGACTCCCAACCACTGCGCCACCAGGGAAGCCCCTGTTTCTATGTTTTAACATTCATAAATACTTGTGTTACACTTTACATAAAATAATTTTTTTAAAAACTCATTGATATTCTTATATATCAGCCAATTGGGAGTTAAATAGGAACAGAAAGATATTGCCATCAATAAACAGATTTGAAGTTATGTTTTCTGTATTTGCTTCTTTCTTCCTAAAATGTGTACACAATTTATCATCTAAGAATGGAAAAATCCCAGGTCTAATTCAAGGGTTGTGCTAATTTATACAGTACCTTTGAGTACCATATTTTAAATGAGCATTTAATAAAATAGATGTCTTTAAGATTTATTTCTAGTGCTTATAGATTAATTATAATTTATATACTCTTGTCATCTCTCCTCTTACATTCTTTGTTGGGAGGCTGAGGAGAAAATTAACATTAAAGGGCTCTGAATTTCTCTCATTATCTTTTATATTTTCACTGACTTCAAGCTAATGCTTCAAACTTATTTTTAAACAACTCAACCATGTTCCCGGTTGAAAATATAATTTTAAATTATATAAGGTGGGGCTACCCTGGTGGCGCAGTGGTTGAGAGTCCGCCTGCCGATGCAGGGGACACGGGTTCATGCCCC
>NC_041215.1:67746973-67749681 GCF_002837175.3 Physeter macrocephalus | reverse complement strand
GTGAGAGGCCCGCGTCCCGCAAAAAAAAAAAAAAAAAAAAAAAAAAAAAAAATATATATATATATATATATATATATATATGGTGAATGAAAGACAATATTAAAAATAACAAGATGCAAAATTTTAGCAGTATTCTGTCCTCAGGGAACTGATTACAGTAGGAAGAAAAATTAATAATCACAATCTTATACAAACAATTTTGTTAAGTGCAGTAACAAAAGTAGGTTGAACTTATTTGCAGGCATCAAAAGTTTTGTATAATCAAAGTATCACCACCACCATTACAACACAGTCAAAAAGCTGGGTCTATCTTAGGACTCTCCTAGAAATCACATTCCAACCATGGGATCTGGTGGACTAGACACAGCCATTGCAGGCCTGTGACATGAGCATAATCACTTTGGCTACAGTAAGGCCTGTTCAGTTTTCCATGGATGCAGCACTGATACAACCAGGTTCCTCACAACACTGCCTTACATGATTGGGTCATATAATAAAGTGGGATTCTGTGGATGTTTCTCGTATATTGGAATGACAACATTTTTGAGTGCCAAAATTCAAACATTTACACCAAAATCTTTTTGTTAAATTGATCTTTGCTCCAGAAATATGGGTCCAAATTATTCCGTGTCTTCATAAACCCATAATCTAATTTACAGTATAAAAGCTCCAGGATCCCAGCAGAGGAACCTAATGCTTCCTTACATTCTCCTCTGTCTCATACCTCTTTGGAAATTGAATTCTTTATAATTTTAAAGCACCTGTAGGAATGTCTTCCAAAGATTTTCTTTGAAATCTTTCCAAGTAAAATAAGTATTCCTAAGTCGTCAAAAATTTTCTTCGAAGGCTTCAGCGTAGTAATCTCATATATTCCTACTATGCTGAGTATCAAAGCCCAAATCAAGTGGGATGGTGTTCATAACATGGTTTCAGTCTCAGCATGTAACTGAGTACTTGATTATCAAGGCACTTAAACTGACTGTGGAATAGGAACATAGGCAGATTATTAGTCCTGAAGAAACTTTAAAAAGTGAAATATAGGAGGTACTGCTTAGCGACTACTAGGGTGCCAAACATTTGTCCCTGATAAAACAGATCTTAGGCCTAAATGGCAATAAAGATACTCAGATGGTTGGTGGAGGAAGGAATAGGTGGCATCCAAAAATAGTGGCTGACACATCAGTGGCAGAATCTGGGCTACTTGGCTTATTGCCAAGTTTCCCAAATAAAGAGGCAGGACTTTCTTAAGATAGATCAATGGCTTTTGATCCTATCTGGATATTAAATCATCTGGGATACTTTTTAAAAATACCATGACGTAGGAAAACACCCAAGATTAATTAAATAAAAGCCTTTGAGCATCAATATTTTTTAAAAGCTCCTCAGATGAGTTTAACATGCAAAAAGATTTGACAAGCAATATTCTAGAGTTTGTCCAATTTTAATGTGCATATAAGTTACCAAAAGTTATTGCTAATACACAGATTCTGATTCAAGAGGTCCCGGATGGGGCCTGAGATTCTGCATTTCTAACAAGCTCAAATGTGACGCTAATATTGCTGGCTCATGGACCACACTTCTTTTCTTTTTAATATTTAACATTCTTTACTCCATAAGAACATTTTAAAATTCTCTTTTCTTCTACTTAATCCCTTGTTATTGAGTCCCAGCCTTTCAGCTGACTCTGACCTATTTTCTTTATAAAGAGCAGTAGTATAAATGTTTTTGACCATGAATGCCATTACACAGTTTGCACCATCATTCATCATATCCTTACCACTCCCTTTTGTTTTAGTCCAGCCACTTCTCCCACTTCTGCTACTTGAGTCCAACCATAATAGGTACTTGGGCTATTCCTGCTCCAGTGTCCTTGGAGTATCATTGCTTTACAATGTTGTGTTAGTTTCTGCTGTATAACAAAGTGAATCAGCTATATGTATACACATATCCCCATATCCCCTCCCTCTTGCGTCTCCCTCCCACCCTCCCTATCCTATCCCTCTAGGTGGTCACAAAGCACCGAGCTGATCTCCCTGTGCTATGTGGCTGCTTCCCACTAGCTATCTATTTTACATTTGGTAGTGTATATAAGTCCATGCCACTCTCTCACTTCATCCCAGCTTACCCTTACTTAACCCTCCCCATGCCCTCAAGTCCATTCTCTATGTCTGCATCTTTATTCCTGTCCTGCCCCTAGGTTCGTCAGAACCACTTTTTTTTTTAGAATCCATATGTATGTGTTAGCATACAGTTTTTGTTTTTCTCTTTCACTTCACTCTGTATGACAGACTCTAGGTCCATCCACCTCAGTACAAACAACTCAATTTCGTTTCTTTTAATTGCTGAGTAATATTCCATTGTATATATGTGCCACACCTTCTTTATCCATTCATCTGTAGATGGACACTTAGGTTGATTCCATGTCCTGGCTACTGTAAATAGTGCTGCAATGAACATTGTGGTACATGACTCTTTTTGAATTATGGTTTTCTCAGGGTATATGCCGAGTACTGGGATTGCTGGGTCATACGGTAGTTCTATTTTTAGTTTTTTAAGGAACCTCCATACTGTTCTCCACAGTGGCTGTATCAATTTACATTCCCACCAACAGTGCAAGAGGGTTCCCTTTTCTCCACACCCTCTCCAGCATTTATTGTTTGTAGATTTTTTGATGATGACCATTCTGACTGGTGTGAGGTGATACCTCA
>NC_041215.1:67742834-67746509 GCF_002837175.3 Physeter macrocephalus | reverse complement strand
GCACCACTTATTGAAGAGGCTGTCTTTTCTCCATTGTATATTCTTGCCCCCTTTATCAAAAATAAGGTGACCATATGTGTGTGGGTTTATCTCTGGGCTTTCTATCCTGTTCCATTGATCTATGTTTCTGTTTTGTGCCTACTGGCACAAAATCAACATACTGTCTTGATAACTGTAGCTTTATAGTATAGTCTGAAGTCAGGGAGCCTGATTCCTCCTGCTCCATTTTTCTTTCTCAAGATTGCTTTGGCTAATCAGGGTCTTCTGTGTTTCCAAACAAATTGTGAAATTTTTGTTCTAGTTCTGTGAAAAATGACATTGGTAGATTGATAGGGATTGTACTGAATCTGTAGATTGCTTTGGGTAGTATCGTCATTTTCACAATGGTCATTCTTCTAATCCAAGAACATGGTATATCTATCCATCTGTTTGTATCACCTTTAATTTCTTTCATCAGTCTTATAGTTTTCTGCATACAGGTCTTTTGCCTCCTTAGGTAGGTTTATTCCTAGGTATTTTATTATTTTTGTTGTAGTGGTAAATGGGAAATGTTTCCTTAATTTCTCTTTCAGAGTTTTTGTCGTTAGTGTATAAGAATGCAAGAGATTTCTGTGCATCAATTTTGTATCCTGCTACTTTACCAAATTCATTGATTAGCTCTAGCAGTTTTCTGGTGGCATCTTTAGGATTCTCAATGTATAGTATCGTGTCATCTGCAAAAGTGACAGCTTTACTTCTTCTTTTCTGACTTGGATTCCTTTTGTTTCTTTTTCTTCTCTGATTGTTGTGCCTAAAACTTCCAAAACTATGCTGAATAATCGTGGTGAGAGTGGCCAACCTTGTCTGGTTCCTGATCTTAGAGGAAATGGTTTCAGTTTTTCGCCATAGAGAACAATGTTGTCTGTGGGTTTGTCACATATGGCCTTTATTATGTTGAGGTAGGTTCCCTCTATGCCTGAAGAGTTTTTAGCATAAATGGGTGTTGAATTTTGTCAAAAGCGTTTTCTGCATCTATTGAGATTATCATATGAGATAATCTCATAATCATATGAGATTATCATATCATATTATCATATCATATCCTTCAATTTGTTAATATGGTGTATCACACTGATTGATTTGCATATATTGAAGAATCCTTGCATTCCTGGGGTAAACCCCACTTGATCATGGTGTATGATCCTTTTAATGTGTTGTTGAATTCTGTTTGCTAGTATTTTGTTGAGGATTTTTGCATCTATGTTCATCAGTGATACTGGCTTGTAGTTTTCTTTTTTTGTGACATCTTTGTCTGGTTTTGCTATTAGGGTGATGGTAGCTTCACAGAATGAGTTTGGGAGTGTTCCTTCCTCTGCTATATTTTGGAAGAGTTTGCGAAGGATAGGTTTTAGCTCTTCTCTAAATTTTTGATAGAATTTGCCTGTGAAGCCATCTGGTCCTGGGCTTTTGTTTGTTGGAAGATTTTTAATCAATCACAGTTTCAATTTCAGTGCTTGTGATTGGTCTGTTTATATTTTCTATTTCCTCCTGTTTCAGACTCAGAAGGTTGCACTTTTCTAATAATTTGTCCATTTCTTCCAGGTTGTCCATTTTATTGGTGTACAGTTGCCTATAGTAATCTCTCATGATCCTTTGTATTTCTGCAGTGTCAGTTGTTACTTCTCCTTTTTCATTTCTAATTCTGTTGATTTGAGTCTTCTCCCTTTTTTTCTTGATGAGTGTGGCTAATGGTTTATCAATTTTGTTTATCTTCTCAAAGACCCAGCTTTTAGTTTTATTGACCTTTGCTATTGTTTCCTTCATATTTTTTCATTTATTTCTGATCTGATCTTTACGATTTCTTTCCTTCTGCTAATTCTAGGTTTTTTTGTTGTTTTTTCTCTAACTGCTTTAGATGTACAGTTAGGTTGTTTATTGAGATGTTTCGTGTCTCTTGAGGTAGGATTGTATTGCTATAAACATCCCTCTTAAACTGCTTTTGCTGCATCCCATAGGTTTTGGGTCGTCGTGTTTTCATTGTCACTTGTTTCTAGGTTTTTTTTATTTCCTCTTTGATTTCTTCAGTGATCTCCTGGCTATTTAGTAGCATATTGTTTAGACTCCATGTGTTTGTATTTTTTACAGTTTTTTTCCTGTAATTGATACCCAGTCTCATAGCGTTGAGGTGGTCCACACTTTGAATAGCAAAGTTTCTAGAACACTGGATCTCAACCTTGGTTGCACATTTAAATCACCTGGGGTATTTTTTAAAAATACCTATGCTGGGGTACCACCCACAGAGATTCTGACTGGTGTGGGATGTGGCCATCAAAATGTTTTTAAATCTCCCAGGTGTAGCCAAGGTTGAGAACCACTGTTCTAGAAAAACTGACATAATGTATCCAGCTATGGAAAAAAGGAATAACATGACAGAGGCAGAGGGAACAAGCTTATTTTTGTTTGTTTACTAAATATTTCTAAGTTAATGTGAATGCCACTTATTTTCTCAAATATTAGAAGTATTTCAGAAACTCAAAGTAACCATTAAAGCTTATTCCAACAGATATTCCATTCCCAGAGTCTAAGAGGGAGTCTCTCCTAACTATAAACAGATGAAGCTGGAGTAAGAGAAATCTACCCAGTTGTCTCTTTGTTATACTCCCAGACTCCACTTCATGAAACAAAAAACCCTGAAAACATGGGGGACACTTTCACTCCTCCTCTTCTGCCCACTGACTCAGAGATGATCATCCTTCTATCATGCTGCAGGATACCCAGAGTACTTTTCTTTACACACTCCCATCAATCATTCTACCTCTGGCAGAAGTACATGGTATTTGGGGAAGTTTGATGCCCATAACTATACACAGCGATGGAGACAAAGAGCACACTAATGGCAGTGCCTCTCTAAGCCACCTTAGGATATAGCTGGACATACATAGTATGGATATATTTTGCCTTGGAAAAAGGTGAGTAAAAAGAAAAAAACTGGCAGCCTGTAAAAATACTATAAATCAACAGAAAGTCAAAATAATCTTGATGGCCCAAAAGAAGATCATACCTCTGAAAATTATCTACTTCAGAATCAAAAGAAAATGCCCAGAAATAGTGGGGATCATCAATAGACTAAAAACACAGACTCTATCAAGCAGGAAAAACAAATACTAATTAGGAAAGGACAGGAGGAAATGTAAAGAAAATCAGATGAGATAAGAAAGAAACTTAAGAAAACTAAAGATGCAACAGCAAAATCAAAACCCCTAATAATAGAAGTACTAAAATGCAGAACTGATACTGCAGATAATCAAATGAATAATGAGAGACTAACTTTAAGCTACAAAAAAAAGGACAACAAGCAGATATCATAAATCCAACATGCAGATATAATTCACAAAGAAGAGACCAAAGTAAGTAGAACAGAATCAGATAAGACAGGAAAATATTCTCTCAGTGGAAAAATATCAGTGTATGCAGACTGGAAATGCTTTTTAACATACTCACCATTAGGCCTATCTTAGCAAGTTTTCTTAAATAAAGGGACACAAAAAATTGTCTATAAGCATTCAAGCTTAAAAGACATAAACTTAAAAAATGAAAAAACAGAGAGACTACAAATTTCTCAACAATAGTTAGCAAAACCAGATATTAAATAAAGAAATGACTATAGAGTATTAAAAGTAAAATTGCTCGCCCAAG
>NC_041215.1:67687509-67738425 GCF_002837175.3 Physeter macrocephalus | reverse complement strand
CCTATGTTTTCCTCTAAGAGTATTATAGTGTCTGGTCTTACATTTAGGTCTTTAATCCATTTTGAGTTTATTTTTCTATATGGTGTTAGGGAGTGTTCTAATTTCATTCTTTTACATGTAGCTGTCCAGTTTTCCCAGCACCACTTATTGAAGAGGCTGTCTTTTCTCCATTGTATATTCTTGCCCCCTTTATCAAAAATAAGGTGACCATATGTGTGTGGGTTTATCTCTGGGCTTTCTATCCTGTTCCATTGATCTATGTTTCTGTTTTGTGCCTACTGGCACAAAATCAACATACTGTCTTGATAACTGTAGCTTTATAGTATAGTCTGAAGTCAGGGAGCCTGATTCCTCCTGCTCCATTTTTCTTTCTCAAGATTGCTTTGGCTAATCAGGGTCTTCTGTGTTTCCAAACAAATTGTGAAATTTTTGTTCTAGTTCTGTGAAAAATGACATTGGTAGATTGATAGGGATTGTACTGAATCTGTAGATTGCTTTGGGTAGTATCGTCATTTTCACAATGGTCATTCTTCTAATCCAAGAACATGGTATATCTATCCATCTGTTTGTATCACCTTTAATTTCTTTCATCAGTCTTATAGTTTTCTGCATACAGGTCTTTTGCCTCCTTAGGTAGGTTTATTCCTAGGTATTTTATTATTTTTGTTGTAGTGGTAAATGGGAAATGTTTCCTTAATTTCTCTTTCAGAGTTTTTGTCGTTAGTGTATAAGAATGCAAGAGATTTCTGTGCATCAATTTTGTATCCTGCTACTTTACCAAATTCATTGATTAGCTCTAGCAGTTTTCTGGTGGCATCTTTAGGATTCTCAATGTATAGTATCGTGTCATCTGCAAAAGTGACAGCTTTACTTCTTCTTTTCTGACTTGGATTCCTTTTGTTTCTTTTTCTTCTCTGATTGTTGTGCCTAAAACTTCCAAAACTATGCTGAATAATCGTGGTGAGAGTGGCCAACCTTGTCTGGTTCCTGATCTTAGAGGAAATGGTTTCAGTTTTTCGCCATAGAGAACAATGTTGTCTGTGGGTTTGTCACATATGGCCTTTATTATGTTGAGGTAGGTTCCCTCTATGCCTGAAGAGTTTTTAGCATAAATGGGTGTTGAATTTTGTCAAAAGCGTTTTCTGCATCTATTGAGATTATCATATGAGATAATCTCATAATCATATGAGATTATCATATCATATTATCATATCATATCCTTCAATTTGTTAATAGTTCATCAGTGATACTGGCTTGTAGTTTTCTTTTTTTGTGACATCTTTGTCTGGTTTTGCTATTAGGGTGATGGTAGCTTCACAGAATGAGTTTGGGAGTGTTCCTTCCTCTGCTATATTTTGGAAGAGTTTGCGAAGGATAGGTTTTAGCTCTTCTCTAAATTTTTGATAGAATTTGCCTGTGAAGCCATCTGGTCCTGGGCTTTTGTTTGTTGGAAGATTTTTAATCAATCACAGTTTCAATTTCAGTGCTTGTGATTGGTCTGTTTATATTTTCTATTTCCTCCTGTTTCAGACTCAGAAGGTTGCACTTTTCTAATAATTTGTCCATTTCTTCCAGGTTGTCCATTTTATTGGTGTACAGTTGCCTATAGTAATCTCTCATGATCCTTTGTATTTCTGCAGTGTCAGTTGTTACTTCTCCTTTTTCATTTCTAATTCTGTTGATTTGAGTCTTCTCCCTTTTTTTCTTGATGAGTGTGGCTAATGGTTTATCAATTTTGTTTATCTTCTCAAAGACCCAGCTTTTAGTTTTATTGACCTTTGCTATTGTTTCCTTCATATTTTTTCATTTATTTCTGATCTGATCTTTACGATTTCTTTCCTTCTGCTAATTCTAGGTTTTTTTGTTGTTTTTTCTCTAACTGCTTTAGATGTACAGTTAGGTTGTTTATTGAGATGTTTCGTGTCTCTTGAGGTAGGATTGTATTGCTATAAACATCCCTCTTAAACTGCTTTTGCTGCATCCCATAGGTTTTGGGTCGTCGTGTTTTCATTGTCACTTGTTTCTAGGTTTTTTTTATTTCCTCTTTGATTTCTTCAGTGATCTCCTGGCTATTTAGTAGCATATTGTTTAGACTCCATGTGTTTGTATTTTTTACAGTTTTTTTCCTGTAATTGATACCCAGTCTCATAGCGTTGAGGTGGTCCACACTTTGAATAGCAAAGTTTCTAGAACACTGGATCTCAACCTTGGTTGCACATTTAAATCACCTGGGGTATTTTTTAAAAATACCTATGCTGGGGTACCACCCACAGAGATTCTGACTGGTGTGGGATGTGGCCATCAAAATGTTTTTAAATCTCCCAGGTGTAGCCAAGGTTGAGAACCACTGTTCTAGAAAAACTGACATAATGTATCCAGCTATGGAAAAAAGGAATAACATGACAGAGGCAGAGGGAACAAGCTTATTTTTGTTTGTTTACTAAATATTTCTAAGTTAATGTGAATGCCACTTATTTTCTCAAATATTAGAAGTATTTCAGAAACTCAAAGTAACCATTAAAGCTTATTCCAACAGATATTCCATTCCCAGAGTCTAAGAGGGAGTCTCTCCTAACTATAAACAGATGAAGCTGGAGTAAGAGAAATCTACCCAGTTGTCTCTTTGTTATACTCCCAGACTCCACTTCATGAAACAAAAAACCCTGAAAACATGGGGGACACTTTCACTCCTCCTCTTCTGCCCACTGACTCAGAGATGATCATCCTTCTATCATGCTGCAGGATACCCAGAGTACTTTTCTTTACACACTCCCATCAATCATTCTACCTCTGGCAGAAGTACATGGTATTTGGGGAAGTTTGATGCCCATAACTATACACAGCGATGGAGACAAAGAGCACACTAATGGCAGTGCCTCTCTAAGCCACCTTAGGATATAGCTGGACATACATAGTATGGATATATTTTGCCTTGGAAAAAGGTGAGTAAAAAGAAAAAAACTGGCAGCCTGTAAAAATACTATAAATCAACAGAAAGTCAAAATAATCTTGATGGCCCAAAAGAAGATCATACCTCTGAAAATTATCTACTTCAGAATCAAAAGAAAATGCCCAGAAATAGTGGGGATCATCAATAGACTAAAAACACAGACTCTATCAAGCAGGAAAAACAAATACTAATTAGGAAAGGACAGGAGGAAATGTAAAGAAAATCAGATGAGATAAGAAAGAAACTTAAGAAAACTAAAGATGCAACAGCAAAATCAAAACCCCTAATAATAGAAGTACTAAAATGCAGAACTGATACTGCAGATAATCAAATGAATAATGAGAGACTAACTTTAAGCTACAAAAAAAAGGACAACAAGCAGATATCATAAATCCAACATGCAGATATAATTCACAAAGAAGAGACCAAAGTAAGTAGAACAGAATCAGATAAGACAGGAAAATATTCTCTCAGTGGAAAAATATCAGTGTATGCAGACTGGAAATGCTTTTTAACATACTCACCATTAGGCCTATCTTAGCAAGTTTTCTTAAATAAAGGGACACAAAAAATTGTCTATAAGCATTCAAGCTTAAAAGACATAAACTTAAAAAATGAAAAAACAGAGAGACTACAAATTTCTCTTCAATACTTAGCAAAACCAGATATTAAATAAAGAAATGTCTATAGAGTATTAAAAGTAAAATTGTTCCCCCAAGCTTCATATGCTAACTTACCTTATATCTGAATACAACTGAATGGGGAAATGTGGGTTTGAGGCAGTTGGAAGGATAGATGATGAGAATAATCCAGTTGAGAAGAAGTCAACTAGATTATAAATTGTGTAAATTTCAAGGTGGGAGGGAATAGGAGATAAACATAATTGAAAAGAAAACTTCCTTATTGCATTATGAGGAAAAAAACAGTTGCAGATGTAGGCATATGTTTATGTTTGTATGTTTAACAGGAGGGGAGTTGAGTGAATTCTTTCCGGTGACATATTTTCCTTTTGAAGTAGAAAGCATCTGCTAGGTGACTGTGAAAAGGGGGGTGTTGGAGAATGGTGAAGAAGATTGAAAAACCTTCAATAGAATTGGGAGGAGGTGTTGAAGGTCCACTTGAGTAATGAATTTATTTATTTACTTTTTGGGTTTTTTTTTTTTTCTTTCTTGGCCACAACATGAGGCTTGAGGTAATGATATTAGTTCCCTGACAAGGGATCGAACCCGGCCCCGGGAGTGAAAGTGCCGAGTCCTAACCACTGGATCGCCAGGGAATGCCTACTTGAGTAATGAACTTAAATGGTTACAACCTGTCCTGTTGAATGACTATGTCCTGCAGAGCATGCCTACTTGGGAAGGCAGGGAGAAAGTAGGGACATGGAAGAACCTAACGTAAATCTGGTTTTTAAAATGGGGGTGAAGGTATGAATAAAACTAAAACAGGGAAATTAAGGTATTTAGAATATTAGCAAAAGTACTACTGAAATTACAGGCTATGAAATCAGAATAGGATCAGGAAATAAAGATAACATGGATAGAAAAAAAAGTAGAGAGGTCAAGTAGTTGAACAAGCAAGTAAGGAGTGAAGCTGTGGTCAGAGAGCAAAATGAATGAGTAAGTGAACAAGGTGCAGTGAAGGAGGTCATAGGACGTGGGAAGGTCAGGAAACTGAAAGTAAGGTTCTTAATTATGTCATGTACATAGGCTCTCACAGCACTCAGGAATTGTTAACAACTTCCATATCACTATACTTTGATATTCTATATATAGTTGACCCTTGAACAATGTGGGGATTAGGGGCACTGACCCTCCTCACAGTTGAAAATCCACGTATAATTTATAGTCAGTTGTATCCGGTTCCACATCCATGGATTCAACCAACCACAGATAATGTAGTGCTGTAGTATTTACTATTGAAAAAATTCATGTATAAGTAGACCCTCCCAGCTCAAACCTGTGTTGTTCAAGGGTCAATTGTATACTTTTAAAGGAAGAATATTCAAAACAGTAGAAAGTTCACATCCTAAGAGTGAAATTTGGAGAGCATCAACAATAGTGTAATTGGGAACTTAATAAAGGCATTTCCCCTTGGATTTTCAAACTACTTAGAGCAATGACTATTATTTGTACAAATTATCAAGAGTTAATACAACTAAGTTCTACTACTTAAGTGTATTTCCTCCATCACAAAACTAAGCCAGTCCTCACCTTCACAAAGCAGATGCACAAGAGAAAAATAAAGATTAAACATTCTCTCTCCCACTTCTCCCCAATCTGCCCAAATCTTTTATAAAGTTATAAACAACTTTATGAGTGAGGTATTACTGATAATTATGGATTGTACAAAAAAGTATAATATTACAATCATAAATTTAAGTAAAAAAAAGAGACAGATTCTTACCAAACGAAGGTGACTCCCTTCCATCCTCTAGTCCCGAATCTCTCTCTCTGTCTCTCTTTCTGTGTTTATGACCACGATGCCTGTGACGTCGATGGCTTTTTCTTCCTCCCAGGGGCACGTGAACTCCAATAAATAGTGTCCGATGACCTTCATCAGAAATAAATACACAAATTAAACTCTAAATTATTCTAAGGCACAGAAGATGAGTATTTACATGTTAATGGAAACCCAATCCAATTCAATCCAGGAAATAGTTTTTGAGTATTTATAATGTGATAAACTTGGGGCTTGGCACTGTACTTTGGTACACAGGTCTATCATAAACATCTACAATACTAATTATTTGGTTATACTATATTTTATAACCACCATTAATTTATTAGCTATCATAATAATCTCTCTGTGTCTATTCCCCATAGTTTATAATTATACTTTTTACATTAACATTTTTTTTGTTCTATTTTCTCCCTACACTCAACTAACTAGTTATCTCACCAGTTCCCTTCCCTTCACGGTTAACTCTGTGAAACAATCACTATCTCTAATAAAACAGATTTCACCAAGGTCCTAGTAATGCCAAATCCCGTGGGAGTTTTTTTCAGCTCTACTGTTTCTTTCTGTGGCACTTGATACCATTGACCATTCTTTTCTGTATGATTTAAATTTCTCTTGGTCCTCCTCCTCCTCCTTTTTTTTTTTCTTCTCATATTTGTTTCCTTTTCTGGCTTTTCTTCTATTTATTCATTCAAGATTGGGATCCCTAGGACTTGACACCAGATCTTTTTCTTAGACTGCAGACTTACATATCTATCCATCCACCTATTAGACATATTTACCTAAACATCCTTCCCACAGGCATGTCAAAGTCAACATGTCCATGGAACTCATCCTTTTCTTTGTCCCCCAAGTAACTATCATCTATCTCAGTAAATACATCGTCTATCCAGTCATCTCAAAGCACATCCAATTTGTCATTAGGTCCTCTTTTACGTCTCTTGAATCCATGCTTTCTTCAATATCCCTAGTGCTGCTGTCTTAATTTGGACCCTAATGTCTCATCAGGACTATCAGAACATTCTCCCTAGCATTATCTTTTCTAACTCCATTCTTGTCCCACTTAATCCATCCTGAATATTGATAGCTTTTTTTTTCCAAAATGCAAATCTGCCTACATTACTTTCCTGCTTTAAATTCATTCATTGCTCTCCGTTGCCTATAGGGTAAAGTTTTTTACTCTTTAAAGCCAAACAATATCTGACATCTGCCTATTTCTCCAGGCAGGCTTCTAAATCCACTCTGCCACACATACTATAAGCCAGTGTGTACCCTTTCACTCCTGAATTGCCAGGTGTTCTCAAGTCTCTCTTTTACTTAATGCTGCTCTTATTCTTCCAACTGTATGAAATATCTTTGTCTTTCCTGATTATCTAATGCATACCTAACTCACCTCCCAAGTCTCAGTTCAAGGATTATGCGATCTATGAAATTTTGCATACCTCCTCAGTCTAAATACAGATGACCATTTTCCTGCTTAGGATCCTCTAGTGCTTAATCATATATACCAAAGCACAATAACTCTTGATTGTAGTTGTTTGCTTACAAGTAGTTTTCTTATGAATCTTCCTTAGGGAAGGCCCATGTGTTAGTCATTTTGTATCTTTAGCACCTTGCACAGTGCCTGGCATACATCAGATGCCTAACAAATGTTTACTGAAATGAACAACGTATTGAGTGGTACTGTGCTGCATATCAGGGATACAAATATGAATAAGACATTATTTTATTCTTACAAATCAGCAGGTTTCAGCCTTTCCAACTTATGTAAAAAGTGGCATTCACAGTGTGATATATTGCTCTGGGTGTCCTCTAGACATACGTATTAGAATCAGCGAGAAGATGTGAACCCATCCCCCCAAACAGACATGCATTAATCTATATATTCGACAAAATTGCAAATTTCCAACATCATTATTTTAACAGAACTTGGACAATCTAAAATATATACAGAAAAACTTGAAAGAAAAATAACCAGCATTATTTACAATTGCCAAGATATGGAAGCAACATAACTGTCCATCAACAGATGAATGGCTAGAGATGTGATATATATATATATTCACAAACATAATATTTAGCAAAAAATATATAATTCCCTTTATAAAGATTTAAAAATAGAATAACTAAAATACATTGTTCAAGGATGCATGCACAGCATGCATACTCAATACAAAAGTCAGAATATTTGTTATTTCTGGCATAAAGAAGAATAGGCATTTTGACTGGGGAGAGGCACATGAGGAGCTTCTGGGGTGCTAAAAATGTTCTGTTTCATAATACAAGTTTTTGCTTTAAAAATGTTATTAAACTTTGTACATAAGCTTTCTGCACTTTTCTGGATGTATGCTTCATTTCACAATTTAAAAAATTTTTAAAGAAACCAAAGGAAAAGAGTTTTAAGACGGGTTCAGTTACCAGTTTATATGCTATAAAGGAGTCAAACAAGATTAATACTAAAAATTTGCCATTACAGTTATAAATTAATGTTTATCTGTAACTTTCTTGAGATCAGTTTCAGTGGATAGGGAAATGGATAAAAATTGAGGAAGTTTAGACAGCGACTATTTCCTAGAGCTAAACTTTAAAGATTGCAGAGGTTTCTAACAATTACTAATTAAGATAACCATTCCTGGACAGACAAAGGTAAGGAGCACCATGCACCAGGCTGGCAAGTCCAGAGGGTCTGGTTGGGAATAATGAATATTGCCTTTGTTTGTGGCATGTGAATCTGATGGGCAATTGCCAGAAGTAACATCCTAAGAAGTTGCCAAGTCAAGGTTAAAATAAACAATCTGAAACTATATCCAAATATATTCAGATAGGAAGAGGATGCCAAGACAACACAGCTGAACTCATGTCTTGAGAACATTAAATGCAAGGAAGACTAGCCTGAAGGAATTTCCTGAGGCAGAATCTTGCAGAGCTGGTTAAAAAGTAAAGACTCATTTGGGTAAATACCATGAGTATAATTGATGGATTATATGGTAAGTTTATGATTACCTTTGTTAGAAACTATCAGACTATCTTCCAAAGTGGCTGTACCATTTTGCATTCTGGGAGCAAAGAATGAGAGTTCCTGTTGTACCACATCCTTGCCAACATTTGGTGATGTCAATGTTTTGGATTTTAGCCATTCTAATAGATGTGTAATGGTACCTCATTGTTTTAATTTGTAATTTCCTAATGACATATGATGTTGAGCATCTTTTCATATGCTTATTTACCACCTGTATATCTTCTTTGCTGCGATGTCTGTTCAGATCTTTTCCTATTTTGTAATTGGATTATTTGTTTTCTTATTGTTCAATTTTAAGAGTTCTTTGTGTATTTTGGATAACAGCCCTTCATTAGGTATATTTTGCAAGAGTATTCTCCCAGTCTGTGGCTTATCTTTTCAATCCTATAACAGTGTCTTTCACAGAGCAGAAGTTTTAATTTTAAAGAAGTCCAATTTATCAATTTTTGTTTCATGGATTGTGCTGTATGACGCTGTATATAAAAAGTCATCACCAACCTCAAGGTCACCTAGATTTTCTCCTATGTTATCTTCTAGAAGTTGTATAATTTTGTTTTACATCTAGGTAAATGATTACTTTTCAGTTAATTTTTGTGAAAGGTGTAAGGTCTGTGTCTAGATCCTAATCTAAATACTAATTTCCTCACTAGGCATTTATCCCAGTGAGTTGAAAACTAATGTCCACACAAAAACCTGCACACAAATGTTTGTAGCAGCTTTATTCATAATTGTCAAAAAATGGGAAACAACCAAGATGTCCTCTAATAGGTGAATGAATAAACAAACTGTGGTACATCCACACAATGGAGTATTAATCAACAACAATGAAAAAAGACATGGAGGAATTAAATGCATATTGATAAGTGAAAGAAGTCAATGAAAAAGCTACATACTCTAAGATGTTAACCAGTATATGACATTCTGGAAAGGGCAGAACTATAGAGACAATTAAAAATATCAGAGATTCTAAGGGTTCAGGGAGTGGGGTTAGGGATGAATAGGTGGAGCACAGGGCATTTTAAGAGAAGTGACACTATGCTGTATGATACTGTAATGGTAGATATGAAATATTATACATTTGTCAAAACCCATAGATATACAAAACAAAGAGTAAATCCAAATGTCAACTATGGAGTTTAGTAATAATAATCTATTAATATTGTTTCATCAATGGTAACAAATGTACTACACTAATGCAAAATGTTTATAATAGGGAAACTACGTGCAGGGGAGAAAAGGAGCATATGGGAACTCTGTACTTTCTGTGCAATCTCCCCAAACCTAAAACTGCTCTAAAAAGTAAAGTCTTTTAATTTTTTAAAAAACTGTGTTTTCATCATCATATATTTTAGGAAAATTTGTAAATATAAGATACCTTCATGGTGGCGGGGGCACTTGTGTGTCTGTGAACATTTTTGGGAAACTAAGAGGAAACAGAGTTGGAGATATATTTAGGTTGGGTTTAAAGGAACATATTTATGTGATTCACAATCACTTCCATATATGAGTAAATTATTGTTAGCTATCCTGACTATCCTAAAGTAGAAATAGTTTCCAGTGGTCTAGTACCCACTGTGATAAAGTCACCTGACATTGTGACACAAATGTTCAGGGCTGAAGCGGTGTGACAATATGCAAAGGAATCACAATTTGCCTAGTATTGGAAATATGTGGACAGTGGAAAAGAAGCAAGGTTTCAATTGCATAGGGCCAGAGTAAGTCTTTGGAAAATTCTTCCAAATCTTTCAGGTAATATATGCAAGAAGCTTGATAGAAGTTTCAAATTTTAAGACAACTCTGAAAATTTTCATGAAATTGTAAATAAGTTGTAAAGATGAAAAAAACGTTTCTAGACTATCATTAATTTTTAAAAAATTTAATTAATCATGATAAAGACAGAATTAATTTTCCATATTCTCAACAGAAAATAATATTTTAAAATCCTTGACATTAAAGGTCAATAATGTAGGGGGAAAATATTACAGAGGTATGTCAGGAAGTTATATTACAGAGGTATGTCAGGAAGTTATTTAAAATATTATGCTGCTTCTCCAAATGTTATGATTTTGTGCTATTTATCAGTTTCCAAATAAGTATTTGTTTTGATTTTTCTCATTATAAATATTCACCTTTGTACATAATTTGAATTCAAATTTTGAATTCTTTCTCCTAGAGAACCCTCAAAATTGCATAAGCTTCAGGCCCCACAAAGCCTAAATCTGTCCCTAATATGACCTATGTGTGGGCAGCTCCCAATTTTCTATCTCCAGCTCAAACCTCTTTCCCAAACTCCGAACTGGCATACCCATCTGCTTACCTGACACCTCCACTGCATGTCTAAAAGACATCTCAAAATCAACAAGTTCAGGACTAAACTCCTAATCTTCCCAAGCCCAACCCCCACCAATAAACTGCTCCCTCCCAATCTTGTCCATCTCAGTTGATGATAAAACATTTTTCTAGTTGCTCAGAACAAAAGCCTTGGAATCACTTTAGACTTCTCTTTTTCTCTTAAGCCTACAACCAATCCATCAGAAACTTTGTTGGAACAACTTTCAAAATATATCCAAAATTTGTCTGCTTATTATTTCATTCACTTCACCGTTCTGGTCAGGGCCATATGACACCCAGCCTGAATTACCGCATTAGCCTCCAGACAGGTCTTCTTGAGTCTACTTTAGCCCCTACAATCTGTCCTAAACACAGCAGCCAGTGTGGTCCTCTGAAAAGACAAGTCAGATTATGTCATTCCTCAGCTAAACCTTCTAATGTTACCCTATTTCACTCAAAGAAAAGGCCAAGTTTCCCTAATACTCTATGAGGTCCTCTGCGATCTGCATGTCTCATTCCTGTCATCTCTTCCATCTCCTCTCCTGCTGGTCTCCCCATCACTCCACTTCACTCTAGCCATACTGGCTTCCTTGGCATTCCCACTACCACCCAGGAACTTTCCATAATAAGTTTTTTACTTATTATGCTTAGTGTTTAATTTCTAGCTTCTCCCAAAAGTTTTTAAATTTCAGAACAGCAGCGATTTTTAACTTGTTCACTGATGTATCCCAAGTATCTAGAACAGTGCTTGATAGTTCTTGGTGCTTAATAAATTTTTATTGCACATATAAATCTTCACACAGAGATGATACTTTAAGTAAAATACATAGACAATAGATGTAATGATGCATTATGCTACTAAATACACTGAGAGACTTAAGAATGGAAACAAAGCTAATGGCCACAAATTTCATAGCAACAATACTGAAATTGCCACAATTTAGGGCTATGAAACTACAGAGAAAATATTTTCATGTTTCTATATGGGTAGAGACTTACAAAGCAAAGAAAACTGGAACCTGGGTTAAAGGACAAGCTTTGGAAGTTAAAGGTTGACTGAATAGATAGAGACCTTCAAAGAGACATAGAAACTTATCACCCAGATTTATACCTTTACATTTCAAAAGATAATAAAGCCCCAGAGCTACCGGTTTGTATTCCAAAGGGTTTAACTGGGGACCTTCCCCTTGTCTTCCCTGCTATTTGTTTACATAAGGGAGAAAAGATTTCCCTGCCTCTCAAGGTGGAAAGGAGACAGCTATATAGCAGTTCCTATATAAATTCCCAGATTCATAATTTTGGGGCTTCCTTCCTGTGCATATAACCTCCTAGTTCTCATCACATTACCCTGAAGGGGAAGAATGGGGCATGGAGAAGCAATGTGGTTATTGCTGTAAGAAATAATAACAGTTCTCCTTTGATCCAGAAACCTCATCCTTGCTTTTAGGACAAATTAAATAAATATATGTATTAAAAATTTATCAATATGTTTAGGAGATTTCCTACAAAGATTATATGAGATAATATAACTTGTATAAACTATTGAACATGGCGCTTGTCACATGATAGACACTCGCGCTTGTGTTAGTTCCTTTCCCCCTTCATGCTGCTCCCCTTCAGAGGCTTAAAGAAGAATGAAGGCAAAATAAAATTTCCTGTCCTATTTCATTGTCTTCCTGCTTTTCTATACATTGCCAACTTTTCTAAGCCCAACTATAATAACCATGGCCTAAGGAATTAGAGAATCACCTTAGATCCTGTGGAAAACAGTATACAAATAACATTTCCAGGTTAAGGTTATCATAAAATTTACCTACAATATTATATCCAAAATTTAATAGACGCCACTTAAGAACATAAAGAATTCAAGAAACGATAAATGTCATGGTTCTGAAATGAATTGACAATTATTAAACCTAACTGGAATTATTTTTCAAGATTATATAGGGAACAACTTTTATTTTATAGTAAATAAAGACCAAAAATTTAGTTTAAAGAAGGAATCTTTTCAAATGAGCATTTCTTAAATTAGTCCAAGTGATCAACAAGAATTAACTTTATATCATATTTTTTAAAACCCCAAATTAATAAAAATACAGATAATTTAGATATGAACATATTTTGAATAAGTGAGAATGGAACAATGTGCTGTTAAGAGAAAAGATTTTTTTGAAATAAGCACGGAACCCTATAATTTATTCAGAATTTACCTGTATGTCAGTTGAGGGAAAATACAGTTTCCCCATTAGAAAAACAAAGCGTTCATTAAAGGTAATACTGCTTTCTGAACACAAATCTTGGTAACAAATCCTGGATTTTTTGACACAAATTGTGTGGAACTATCTTGTCGAGTAGGTCCAGAATTATTGTAAATATTTTTATTGTATAAGAAATACCAGGGCTTCCCTGGTGGCGCAGTGGTTGAGAGTCCGCCTGCCGATGCAGGGGACACAGGTTCGTGCCCCAGTCCGGGAAGATCCCACATGCCGCAGAGCGGCTGGGCCCGTGAGCCATGGCCGCTGAGCCTGCGTGTCCGGAGCCTGTGCTCCACAACGGGAGAGGCCACAACAGTGAGAGGCCCGCGAATGGCAAAAAAATAATAATAATAATAACAGTACTGAAACAACACTTTATGTAGCTGTGGTCATAGTATACTGTTTATAAAATGCAGTGAGGAAAGAGATGCATTTGGGGATGGAAAGCAATCTTACTATGATTAATAATAATAGTAATTAACTACTCTCCTTTATTTAGCTGGCAGGGAAGGGGTCAAGCTATCTACTCTTGAAGAGAACTGTGTGTTTCTTCTGTGAAATGAATATACACAGCTGATGCATAATTACTGAGTCGCTACAGCCATTTATTTAGACGTGTCAATCATGGGAAAAGGTCAAGTACATTAAGCCAAATAAGTATGTGATCTTTAATTCCATGGAGACACTAACAGAGTCAGAAAACACAACAAGGCATCATTTATCATAACATATCAAAGAACTCTAAGTCCAAGAGAAATTCTCTGCTGAGGGACAGCAATGGAGAGAAAGAAAAGAGACCTAGAGGGTGTAAGTGAACGTATGTGTGCATTGCAAAGAGATACTATTAGGCTACTTACTGCACTGTTGTTTCTTGTGTTATTTTGCTGAAAGAATAAAAAAGTCACACCAATGCAGTCATAGTCACCTGACCCTAGGGCCGTATTTTTAATTATTACAAAACAAAGGGCCACATGACTGTGACTATTCTATACAGAAAATAAAAGTCTTAAAAGTACTAAAGT
This sequence comes from Physeter macrocephalus, assembly GCF_002837175.3. Taxonomy (NCBI): domain Eukaryota; kingdom Metazoa; phylum Chordata; class Mammalia; order Artiodactyla; family Physeteridae; genus Physeter; species Physeter macrocephalus. Next base: position 67,724,391 of record NC_041215.1, on the reverse strand, counting down.
TGTTCATCAAAGGAACCACAGTTCTGAGATTTACTAGTTTAGAAGATACTGTGGCATATTTTTAAAAATACTATTTCTTATAAGTTTATAACACTATCTTGAGCAAAACATAGTAACTAAATTACTGTGTATCTTGCAATAGCGGTGTTATTTTTCATCTTAGAGCACAATAAGCCTCAACATTTCTTGATTAAATGAATGATTCGTAATAATATATATCGTCTAAGAAAAAAAAGAAAAGACAGGAGAATTCCCCATTTTTATAGGGTGTAAGACAGGTCGATGTTGGATGTTTACAGCGCTCAAAGGGAGGCTAATACAAATTAGTCAAGAAACAGGATAATAAGAAATGCTTATAGGATATGATCCCTGCACTTAAAATAAGAGAGCCATTCAATTGCTTAAAAATCAAGTTCAACAAAGAAAACAGCACAAAATGATACAAATAAGGAGCAGAAAACAATAACAATCTGCATTAAAGCTAATGTTCTTGTGTTGTATCAGGCATTAAACGCTGTAGGAGTTCATAAATAGAGTGAAATCAAAGATAACCTGGGCAATTAAGGAAGGTTTCAGGGAGAAGGACTTGAGTTGGGTCTTAAACAAAATAGGTTTTGGATTAGCAGAGGAGTGGGAAATCTAGAAAAAGAAGATAATGTGCACAAAAACAGAAGAACAATTTTGGGTGATAATCTGAGGTGCATGTTGAGCAGGGGAAAAATAAGGTGAGATACAGCATCTATTTTTATAATCACAAAAGCTTGCAATTTCACTATTATTTTAAAACATTTATGTTTTGTTGTTTTTACAAGGGAGAAGGAGAAAAGACATCAACATATGTTCTGGGATACTTTTAAAAAATGAATGCTAAAGACAACGTGGTACTCCCCATCTCCTCAACCTCATTTTAATTAAATTATGATTTCTGAACAGCCCTGCCACTTTGCTTCAAGGAAATAGGTAGAAAATAAGCAAAAATTTAAAACTGTAAAATTTTCCAGATTTAGTTTTGCCTTGTATTAATCTGAAAGACACATATAGAAAGTGGCTCATTCTGGGAACTGTGGTAATTAAGGACAGAAGGGTTGCTTGGAAAAGCTGAAGACTTGTTGAGGAGAAGAACAGATTTCCATGAAGGCAGTTGATGGAATTCAACTGTGAAACTGAAGGAATGAAACAATTAAAACATCTGAAAGCAAAGATGGAAAATACTTGGCATTTCTGCATAGATGTTTACAAATAATAAATAGTGTTGCAGTTTTTTTAACGGCCACAATATTTTAGCAGCTTCTCCCATCAAATGGTAGAATCTATTCTTCTAACCCTTGAACCCCGGCTTGGTCTTTGGTACATTAGCACATGTGATACAAAGACTTAGAGCTTGTGACCTGGTTCTTCCTTCTACTGCTTCTCGGGACTTTCGTGCCACCATGTAATCAGACGTATCAAATCTATCTAATTTTATCACATACAATTGCCAGTATACATTCTCTTAGCACCTTACATTTCCTTATCAAATTGTTCAAAATTTTGATTAAATAGCTAATTGTATAATCAGGTAATAATGCCTATGATAGGCTGTATAGGCAGTAATATGGTCTGTCTAATCATGTTTACATTCCCAGTACCTGGCATATTAAAAGCTCAATAAGTGTTGAATAAATAAATGAATGACAAAAAATCCAAACTCTTTTTTACTCATTTTATGCTGGAGTAGGCTGGAAAATTCAAAAACTGGCTCAGAGAAGGAGAGAGAACTTTGAGGAAGATAGGATTTGTACTGGCAAGTGAAAAATAGACAGCATGCCTTGTGAAGGGAGGCACAGGCACACAGAGGGTCCAGAGATATATGTACCTTGTTTTTATCGGGAAGTAAACAGAATTTTTATTTCCTTAAACATCCATTGTTTAATGAATGCTTTATTCATTAAATGCTTTATTCATTGCTCATGAATAAACATGCATTTATACTGCTATAGAAACAAAGTTTCTTATTTTTTTCACATTTTACAGGAAATTTTAGATGAAGACAATGACTTTACCTGACAGCAGTGGTGTGCTGGAACTGGTTTACACCAGTTCGCCAGAGCTAGTTGTGCACATCTCTTCCTAACTCTGTGTACAGTGAAAACACTTCAGCGATGTGAAAGCAGCCATGAAAATTGGCAAATGCTACAAATTAAGGCTATGGAGGCAGCAGGGAGGAGAGAGGGAAGGAGGGTTATCAGAGCACCACTGCCTGGTACCTGGTGGGTACATAAAGATGGAACTTCCTATTTTTTTAAGTTGTTGACAATTTTATATACCCATAAGTAATCTGATCAATTTACCTTAATAAGGCTGACTTCACTTTCTAGAAAGATCCACTTGTGCAGTTCTGTAATTACGTGGATATTAAGTAAGCACCCACTTCTGAGTAAAGAGGATAAAATAATTATTTGAGGCAATGCAAAACCACAGAGCTAAGATGATGTTGAAAAGTGAAATTAAGGGGCATCCATTTTCATCCTCTCATTTACATAGAATCCTAAGAGCCTCTTAGGAAGAAGGGAAGCTGAACCCAAATCCCTTTGCTTTGAGATTTAAAATCATTAAAACATTGCTGAAGGAGTATAGTGCCCTAAATGAAGACAAGCAGGAATGGATAACAGCCCCCCACTTCCACTCCCCATTAAGAAGAAACACCATTGATGGGAGAAGGGTCTGGACCCTTTTCCAAACTCAACAGCAGCCACTAGATTACTGTGTGTGTCTGTGTGTGTGGGTGTGTCTGTCTGATTTTAATGGCCCATTATGTGACTTATGCTAAAGGCCTTTCTGACAAAGTCACTTTGGTGCTAAGGAGCTTACTCTGAGTGGGGAAAGGAGATGCATGTGTGCCCTTACATAAGGGAAATAAAAAACTTGAAGTATAACACTTAAGGCTCAAGGCAGGTTTGGGTATGTATGTATGTGGAGGAGGAGGTTGTGTAGCTGACTGGATAAACATGTACAGATAAACCAGGAAGGATCAACAGCTTTAATGGACAGGGCCTTGCACCAAATGATAGTGGGTAATCACAAACTCCAGTGCAACTTGTATCATCCCAACTCCCTGGATGCCACCAGACTTCTAATTGGTGGTAGCAGATACTGAGACTAATAGGCTGAGCTCTCCAGGGTTAAACACTTGTTGAAATCAACCATGAGGGGCATATTTAGTTTGTAAGTTCCATATTTTTGTCTCTTTTTTTTTCACTGCAGTATTACTAGTACCTGGAGTAGTGTCTGACAATAATAGGCATTAAATAGAGTTGGAGGAATGAATGAATTAATGAATCTGAAGTCTCGTTAATTCTCACTGAGGGTGGCAACAGGTTTGAGATATTAAGGACTGATTAAACCATTTAGTCTAAGTAACCCTATGGAACCTTGGAAGGAGAACCCCAGCAGAAATGCCATACTTTCAGAATATCCAGGCAGGTGGTTCCTCTGGGTTATTATATTGTCAATGTTAACCAAATATGACCTAACTTTGTATCTCAAGATGATAAAGCCAGACATACCCTATCCATTAAAAAATTTATATCTGGTGATATTTTTTGCCACACCTACTCTACTTCAAATTTCTTTCTTCCTCAAGAAAGGTAAAGAATAAGTTTCTGTTCTTTTCAAGAGGCATGAATCATTAATAGGATATTTTTAAAAACATTTATACAGAGCGAGCAGTCCTTTTTAAATTCAAAACTAATGAACTTTTCTTGTCAGATAACTGAAAAACTTAAAGGTATTTAAATATTAAGCAAAGTTAACAAGAATTTTAAAGCATACTCTAGAAGTTCACTTAAGGATCACAGAATTTAGAGATGGAAAATTCTTCAGAGAGCACTTGATTGAGACCTCTCATTTTCACATGTGAAATAAACAGTAGTTGAAGAAGTTATCCCAATATTTCTAAAACTAAACATTTCTAAGTAGTCGTAGCCAATAGGGAAATTTTAACAACTTAGTTTATTTTCCTCATACAAAACTCTACTATTTCTGTATAACATAAAATGATGGTATATTTCATCTTCCATATAACCATCTTTCAAATACTCAAGTTAGCAGTCATGTCCTTTCTACATATTCCCTTAGCATTTTCCTCAACTAATATTTGTATAGGATGACCTCTACTTTAGTCATATTCATCTTCTTCAGTGTGTCTACTTTAGGTTTATTTATTGTGTGAAAGTCCGCAAGACACATATGGAACATTTTGGACACATCCATATGGACTCCTACAGCACTTACAGGTGGAAATAACGTTCCAGGAAGTGAATCATCCAGAGAGAGAATGAAGAATACGAGGAAAAAAAAATCAAGGATAGATATAGGGAGAAACCAACAGTTAAAAGATAGATGAGAATTGTCAAAGGTTTGAAGAAATAGATGGAACTTCTCATATTATGTCAATGGGAATATAAAACATAGATCAAAATTTTTAACTCTATAACTTTTTGACCCAGCAATCCACCTGAGAATTGTATCAGTAAAGTGCACAAGAATACATATACGATAATTCATAGCAGCTTTGTTTAAAAGAGATAAATGAGAAATAAAATGTCCATTGATAAGGGATTGGTTAAATAAAGCATGGTACAATCGTGCAATGAAATACTAAGCATAATTAAAATGGACAATATCAATATTAACATGGAATGATGTTGATTTTTTTAATGAAAAGAGAGTAGTGGGCTTCCCTGGTGGCGCAGTGGTTGCGCGTCCGCCTGCCGATGCAGGGGAACCGGGTTCGCGCCAGAGGCCACAGCAGTGAGAGGCCCGCGTACCGCAAAAAAAAAAAAAAAAAAAAAAAAAAAGAGAGTAGTTGAAAAGATTACAAATTGTACCATAATTTTACTTATATGTAATTTAGTTATAATTACATCTGTTTATGATATATAATTAAATTATATTCTTTTATAATATTAATTCTGTAATTCTGTTCAGAAATATTAATTTTATTTCTTCTAAACAGTAGGTTTTGGGGGTTGTTTTGTTTGCCTTCTTTATACTTTATACTTTTTTATATTTCTTGGCTTTTTCTAACTCGAAATAATTTTTTGTTTTAAAATAGTTTTAAAACAATAAAACGATTTTAATTTTGGGAAAAAAACATAGAAATGTCAGGCAGAGTAAGAGGGGCCAGTGGATAAAATAGAAAAAAATATCAAGGAAGACTACCTGAGAAGAGAAGCCAAGGGAGGGGTATGAGAAAAGAGAAGGAAATTCTAAAAACAAAGGTATAGTCAAAAGTTTTAAAAGCAACTGAGACTTCAAAAGGGCTGACAACAGGCGATCACTATACTTGGCAATTAAGAGCACTTTTTAAATAGAATGCATATTAATAAACCTTAAGAGAATATTAAAGTGAGATAGCATGAGAGAAATAGTATTTCAACTTAGTAAACATGACTTTCATTTTCATGATCAGTACTGTTAAATGCATTGGTGTTGCAGACACTATACTTTTGTATTAATCACTGTGATATCATAAAATGCTTTCCTGCCACATTGTCATCTAATTACAAAGCAGCAATTTATCATTACATGAAAAAAACTGAGTTATGCAAAGGAAAAAATAGGTACAATTGTAAATAATTTAGCCAGATATTAGAAATCCTTTTTCTAATAAGACTGTAATACTTTTCTCACAGATGCTCCAAAGGTAATTTAGAAGCAGTTTTGAAAGTAGTCAATAAAGAATATTGATAGTCAAGATATGGAAGCAATCTAAATGTCTGTCAACAGATGAATGGATTAAGAACACATGGTGTGTATATATATATGTATATACATATATATAATGTATAACATATATAATGAAATATTACTCAGCCATAAAAAAGAATGAAGTTCTGCCATCTGTAGCAAAATGGATGGCTGAAACTAGCGAGCATTTTGCTTAATGAAATAAGTGAGAGAAAGACAAACACTCTATGTTATCACTTATGTGTGGAATCTAAAAAATAAAACAAATGAATATATATAACAAAACAGAAACAGACTCTCAGGTATAGAGGACAAACTAGTGGTTACCAGCAGGGAGAGGGAAGAGGGGAGGGGCAAGATAGGGGTACAGGGTTAAGAGATACAAACACTATGTATAAAATAGATAAACAACAAGGATACATTGTACAGCCCAGGGAAATATAGCCACTATTTTGTGATAACATTAAATGGAGTATAATCTATAAAAATATTGAGTCAATATGTTTTATACACCTGAAACTAATACTGTAAACCAACCATACTTCAATAAAAAAAGGATATTCATAATGTTCCTTCTGCAGAGACAAGACAAAAGCTTAGTTGACCAGCAGAAAATTAAAATTTTACTTTCTTTTAATCATGATTTCAATCATTTTGGTTTTCTATATTATCTTCCCACCTGAAGCTCTCATTAGGGGTAGAAATGATAGAGAAAGAAAGGAAAAAGAATTAGATTTTTTCATTGTGCTTTCAGCAGTTCTGACAAATTAAGAGCAGTAGGGATGACTAGGCAGCCAGGAAAGAGGGAGGATAGATTGGGGTAGTGAACAATGTCACCGGGAGAAAATATAAAAGAGAGCATGCCAAAAAAGTAACCTCAGAATACCGGTACACCAAATCGACTTAATTATATTAAGGTTCCAGTGATGCTACTACTGATAAAATTATGTGTGTGTAATCCAGAAAATCAAGAATATCACCTCTTTCAACTACTATTTAAAACTTGTTCAGTATTATCAGTATTTATCTCAATTGATATTTAAATGTAAACATTTATGTGGCGTGTGGCCAACTGTTATTTTTTCCCAAGGAGGTCTAGAACTCAAGTGCCCTATTGACAGCACCAGTATGTAAACCACTTTGGAGAATAAAGAATATAAAACAAATTTTGTTCAGTGCTTATATACCATTAGCACTTAATTAATATTGGTGAATGATGATGACTTCACAAGAAAAGCTCTAGTTGACTGGTAGCCCACCCCTGCTTCTATTGTGAGGAGATAACCTGTGGAGGCTATGATCACATGCAGCCGAGGAGCTTTAAAGTAGGATAGCTCTAGGGGAAAGATTAGCAGCTAAAATAGAGACTTAAGAATTTAATCAAGAAGTAGACTAAGTTGATCTCCTTCACAATGTCACCTTCATATTATGATTCCCATACTATTAAACTGTATAACTAAATAATGAACGCACTTAAGTCTCAGACGTCTGGAAAACTCAAAACAAAAGTATAGTGTTAATATAAACCTACAGAGTACATATTAAGAAGCTTTGGCCATTTGTGGTTTGTCTTCAAAGTATTAAATATTTTTGAAGAAAAATATAGAAGGATTAAAGGAATAAATTCTTTGCTGTAAAATACCCTCCTTTAATATTTATAGGATTATATTTAATGTAATGAAAAGGAATTTCTTTTCATCTAATATATCTCTAAAATAGCAATTGATTGAAAATGTTACATATACACACACAAATAAACAGTTCTCCTTATTCACAAAGGATATGTCTTAGGTCACATTCCATAGCAAATACCTCAAATACTGTACTGTGCCTTTGATAGGTAGAGAGTAGTAGTAAATAGAGCCAGATTTATAAGGAACGATGAGGAAGATTAAGAATATGGGCTCTTATTCTAAAATCATCTGCCTAAAAACAGACATCCTAAACTAGGGATGGAAAATATATAATGAGGACCCCTAAATTAAGAAACCATACATTGCAGGATTTCTTAGCCACATATACACATTAGAATATTTGTTACTATACTCATGCAAACACATGTCTATAACTACTTGCAAATGGTCTAATAAACCAAATTTAGAATACTTTAGATCTTTCAAATTTACAATACACTCTAAAAGCAGACTGTAAATAACTAGCAAGTTACCACTCACTTTAAATAGACAAAATATCATGAATAAATTTATATATCAAAATAAATTGATGTGGGTCACATACAAAAATCATGTGAAACAATTAATATGAAGAAACATGGAACATGATATATAGCTCACCTGAGAGTTAATTTTAGGAATAAAAGTAATTCCATTATTACAGACTGTTAAAAAACATTCTCTTATTTGGTTCTTATTTTTAGGATACCCTGGAGAAAAATAGAACAATTCATTATGAAATGTGCATAGGTGGCAAAGATAGTCAATTAGGGAATAAAACTTACTACTGGCTATTTTTTTCTGGAATCTTCAGTATTAGTCTATCTGCCTAATTCCCATCCTCAAATATCCAAAGTGTTTGGCAGGCAGCATGTACAATTTTAAATGGATCACTAATTATTACCAATGGACCAAATACCACTTAGAATTGCCGTATCAAGTGACATTGAGCCTGTATCGACAATACTAAATTGCACAAAAGTTAACAACCCATTATAGCAGGAAAAACAGTTCTTTCTTTTTCAAATAAAAGACATTTGGAACATGGAAACAATAAGATTATTCATTCTGTGGTGTAGCAGAGACACGAATTTAAAATAAGAGAACATGAGGTTATTATTAAAACTAGTCTCCAGTGGGACAGGCCTTTCCTTTTGTGGAAATGAATCTGTCTAATGGGAATTTACTAACTATAAAATAAAATTTTATAAAATTTACTAACTATAAAATATTTCAAATTTTTGCAAAATTATTTGGAAAACTATTGTAATAGGGTACTAATTATCGAATTCATTATTGCTTCATAGGATAGTCTCAACTTTTTAAAAATAGTCATGATTAAGTGAGTAAATATGCCCCAGTCTTCCAGTTAATAAACATCTTGCCCCATTCAGTCACCTAAAAACAATGCTCCACATTATGTTTACTTCTATAACATATTTGTTAAAAGCCCAGACCCTTGTGGGTTTGAATCCTTACACTTGCTAGTCATGGCCTGAGCAAGTCAATATTTTGTGCTTTAGTTTCCTTATCTGTAAGATGGAGATGATAATAGAACTTACCTCACTGAGTAACTTCAAAAATTAATTCATTCTCCATTATTTGACCTACCTCATGCAAATGTTTAAACTTCATCTCTAGTCACTCTTTACCCCCATGCACACAATCCCAATGTGTTAGCCACACCATATTTGCCATTCCCAGAATATAATGGATCCTTCCTTCTTTGCCTTCAGAACTCTCATTCATCCTTCTAAGCCCATCTCTGTCTCTGTGAAGCCAACTTTTGTTTCTCTCAGCAGAATTCATTTTTCCTTCTAATGGCAATTTTTGGAGATAAAAGATCAGAAAGAAAAATATCTAAGCCTAATTTTTGGTTTTTTCTTTATTTTTTCAAATTATTTTCTACTTTGGTTTCAAAATAGTGCATCATAATTATAGGATCAGCACTTATTATCTTCTGTATTTTAGTGAAAAACACTTTTGACATTACAATAATTATGATCAGAAAAGCATTTTAGTAATCTTAAGAGCTCAGGAATGCATTGGGTGAAATGAAGAAAGTGGGAGGGTATTATCATTAATAAAATTATGTTATATGATAGCTTTGTGCTAGGTATTTTACTTACAGTATCTCTGGACTTTAGGTCCATGATATATTAAGTGGTCCCCAAAAGAAATAAACTAGTAAACCAAAATTTTTTATCTCAAATAAAATGAGCAAAAATATCAAGACAGAGGTATAATTTTCTCTATTAAATTCCTGACTTAAAAGTATTTTACTCTCTGCTAAAAGCAATACAGAATAAAGACAATGTCTTTTTAATTTAATTCATAGCCAAGATTTAAATATTAGTTTAACTTTTCCATTAAAGTTTTAAATTTATTAATTCCTGAATATCAGATTAAAATGTAACTAGATTTATTTATCTTAGTACAGTGCAACATAATTAGAAACTCCTGTATTTACATGTTAAATATTTGAAAGCTAATTCAATATTTGATGAGTGTTAATTATGCACCTCATTACAGTATATAAACTTAACTTCTTACATGATTAGTGATATATTATTGAATTATATATAAATGAGATTCAATGCAACACATTTTTTAGTACCTATCTAGTTTAAGAAAAACTGCTGGACCGATACCATGGTAGAATGCAAATATGTATAAGACAAAGATTTGTCCCTCAACAAGCTTATAATCAAATAAGAATGATAAGAAATATATACATAATAATAATATAAGAAATGATGTAAATTCAGAAAGAGAGATCTGGAGGAGGAAGATAATTATTCTGCCAGGAGGGATCAGGTAACGCTAATGGATGGGCAGAATGGACATTCTATTCTTTGTGGAGAAGATGAGAAGGCACCAATTTGGTATGGAGCAACAAAAAGGTTTTGAACACAAAATTTTTAATAATATTCTTGAGGTTTTACTGCATCTTCCATGTTCTCAGACTGTAGAAAAATAGCAGGCATTATTTTAGAAATATGTGCTAAAAGCATGAAAAACAAACAGTCTCTCTCTCACTAAAGAAGTTCTTTATTTATCAGTGATTTGGGGGAAAATTTAACCTGTAAGGAGTAATGCAAGCTGTAACAAGTGTAAAATTAGACAACAAAGGAATATGAAGGATAAAATTGCAGGCATTCTACACCATATACAGAAATTAACTCAAAATGGGTCAAAGACCTAAATGTAAGACCCAAAACTATAAATTAGAAGGAAATATAGGGAAAAGCTTTATGACATTGGATTTGGCAAGGATTTCCTGGAAATAACACCAAAAGCTTAGGCAACAAAAGTAAAACTAGACAAATTGGACTATATCAAAAAATTAAAATTTTCTGCATATCAAAGAACATAGTCAACAGAGCAAAAAGGCAACCTACAGAATGGGAGAAAATATTTGCAAATCATATATACCTGATAAGTAGTTAATATCTAGAATACATAAAGAACTCCTACAACTGAATAACACATTAAAAAATCCAGATAAACAATGCACAAAGGACTTGAATAGACATTTCTCCAAAGATGATACACAAATGGCCAAAATGCATATGAGAAAATGTTCAATATCGCTAATTATTAGGAAAATACAAATTAAAACCTGACACCCGTTAGGATGGCTACTATCAAGAAAACCTGGAAAACTGCAAGTGTTAGTGAGGATGTGAAAAAATTGGAACCCTTGCGCGGTGTTGGTAGCAATGTAAAATTGTGCATCTTCTATGAAAAACAGTATGGCAGGGCTTCCCTGGTGGCTCAGTGGTTGAGAGTCCGCCTGCCGATGCAGGGAACACGGGTTTGTGTCCCGGTCTGGGAAGATCCCACATGCCACGGAGCGGCTGGGCCCGTGAGCCATGGCCGCTGAGCCTGTGCGTCCGGAGCCTGTGCTCTGCAACGGGAGAAGCCACAATAGTGATAGGCCCGCGTACCACAAAAAAAAAAAACAAAAAAAGAAACAGTATGGCAGTTTCTCTAAAAATTAAAAATAGAATGACCCTATGATCCAGCAATCCCACTTATGGGTATATACTCAAAAGAATTGAAAGCAGGGTCTTGAAGCAATATTTGCACACTCATGCTCATAACAGCACTAGCCAAACAGCACAGCACTATTTCACAATAGCCAAAAGATGGAAGCAATTATGTCCATCGATAGATGAATGGATAAACAAAATGTAGTATATACATACAATGGATATCATTCAGCCTTAAAAAGGAAAGTAATTTCTAACACTACAGCATGGATACACCTTCATGACATTATGCTAAGTGAAATAAGTCAGTCACAAAAGGACAAACACTGCATGATTTCACTTCTGTGAGGTATCTAGCATAGTCAAATTGATAGAAACAGAAGGTAGAATGGTGTTTGCCAGGGGGAGAAGGAAATGGGGAGTTGTTGTTATAGAGTTTCAGTTTTCCAAGATGAAAAAGTTCTGACACTGCTTACACAACATTGTAAATATATTTAACACTATTGAACTGTACACTTAGAATTGGCTATGATGATAAATTTTATGTTATGAATTTTTTACCACAAAAGAATTTTAAAAATTTTTTTTTAAAAAGCAATCCAGTTGTTTGACAAAATTGCCTTGACTGGAAATCGATCCGTTCAGTCAAAATGGCTAAAATAATAGCATATCATCTTCAGCTATTGAATTTTCTTCTCTTTGTTATCATCTAATTATTAATAAGACATACTATTTTTAGCAACTTATTAATTTGCTCTTATGCCTGCAGAAAATATAACAATGGTCATGTCTGAAAAAATAAAATATTCATTAAATTTTTAAAAAGTTCAGGAATCCATTCTGAGAAAAGCTGGACACGGCTGAACAATGAAGAGAGAATGGAGGTGTTTAAGAATAACCGAACTCCCTAACTATCCCTGCCCCCCCACCCTTCCCCCTGGTAACCAAAAATTCGTTCCCTAAGTCTGTGAGTCTGTTTCTGTTTTGTAAATAAGTTCATTTGTATCATTTTTTTAGATTCCCCGCATATAAGTGATAAGGGAGTTTGGGATTGACATGCACACACTGCTATACTTAAAATGGATAATCAACAAGGACCTACTGTATAGCACAGGGAACTCTGCTCAATAAAAAAAAAAAAAAAAGAACTGAAGAGGCACTTGGTTATTTTTATTAGGCCCATGTGGAAACTGACCCTGCCTATCCATCCATCCACCCTGGAGTTTCAGGCTCAGTACATTGTTGCACACTCTATAATGTTATCCTTTAGTCAGATTCACTGAGAAGCAGACTCTGGAATGCATCTGTCTTATCAAGGCCTCTGCATACTTGCCACTTCATGTTCATTTGGTCAACACAATGAACCAAAATGATGCTCTGCAGAACACCCACTCAGTCCAAATCCCTTTGGAGTCTATTATAATACAGGGTAGGAGAGTTAACACAGCCGCGGAGCAAGACCATAAATGTATATTGTTGTACTTCCCAAGAGAATGTTTACTTCTGGTACACCTTCTTGGTCGTAATAGAAAAAAAATGCATTTGCCAAATCAACAGCTGCATACCATGTACCTGTGGTCATGTTAACCTGCTCTAAAAATATTCTACATCTGAAACAGTAGCTGCAATTGATGCTACCACTTGGCCGAGTTTGCAGTAGTCCACCACCATTGTCTAGGCTTTGACAAGTTTCTGTAGTGGCCAGACTGGGACATACTTTAGATCTTTAAAGATGGCACTAATCTCTGCTATTTCCTGTCATATGCAATACTGATTTTCATTTAATATCATCGCCAAAGCAAGTACTTTCAGAGCCTTCTCACCCACTACAATAGTTCTTAATCCCACAGGCTAAGAAACCAACGTGATGGTCCTGCCAATTACCAAGTAGGTCTATTGGCATGGTTCAGGGAACAGGAAAATGATCAATGAGTGGTTCAGATTCCTCAGGAAACAGACACTGAGACAGGAATTTGTGTTCAGGGAGTTTGTTGAAGAGAGCTATCAGCAGTAACACCTGTGAGGAAATGTGGGCTGCAGCATTTGGTAGAAGAAGTTGAATTATGGTACATTTGCAATAAAGTCCTCAGTTGACTCCACAGGAGGCTCTGAAGCTGAGACAGCCCTTCAGAATTGTACCAATTTGAGGCAAGACTCTGGGCCTTTATACTCCTTCTCTGATAACTTATTGAATTCAGATGCCACAGGAGAGGCAGCTCCCTTCAGCTGAAGGTAATTTCTGGGGTAGCAATTCCAAATTCTAGTTGATTTAAAATAAATATCTACTGGTACATTTTATCTATGTTACTAAAGAAGCTCTTAAAAAGTGGCGCCCTATGGTAATTTTATTTTTAATTTCTTGAGGAACTTCCACACTGCTTTCCATAGCAGTTACACTATTTTACTTTCTCACCAGTAGTGCACAAGGGTTCCAATTTCTTCACGTCTTCACCAACACTTGTAATTTTCTGTTTTTTTTAAAATAGTAACCATCCTAATGGGTTCGAGGTGATATCTCATTACAGATTTAATTTGCATTTCCTTAATAGTTAGTGATGTTGAATATCTTTTCATGACCATGCTGTCCATTTGTATATCTTCCTTAGAGAAACGTCAATAGTTCAATTCTTTTTATCACTGAATAATATTCCATTGTATTGGCATACTACATAGTTTACTTATCCATTAAAGGACATCTTGGTTGCTTTCAAGTTTTGGAAATTATGAAAGAAAAAAAAAACAATACGGTGGCGCCCTAGTCTTTTTCTTTAATTACACAGAAAGAGAAGCTACCACCACCCTTATCCTCAGTAATGCCACCTTTCTCTCTGGTGCTCTCCCAGTTACCCACGTTACATTATATTATATGCTACCAGTTGATTTTTTTCCTGAACCATGACATCCACCTCATTGCCCCTGCATTATATTCCGATTCAGGGTAATCAATCTGGGAACCACTAACAGATCTATTGATTCTTTGTATGCATCACAACAGAATCCTCCACGGCATCCTCAAATGCTGGAATGTTTATCTACTTAATATGATCTGGGAGCAGAACAAATATTAAGAAAGTCAACATAAATAAGGTTTTTCTTATTTTCTTTCAAAATTCTAAAATGTTGCCTTTGCATTCTATGATGTTAACTTCAATCACCAGTGACCAAGTCACAGTTATTCACTTCTGGGATTAAAATACCCACTATAGACATCAGCAAACAGAACAAAATCTGATTTATCCAACTGTGTTTTGCCAACCAGAAATCTCTTTTAAGAAGCATTGTACACTGTTATGTGTATTCCCAGTAAAAAGAAACGTATGTAATACATGTTAATACAACAATTAAAGTGACTTTATTAAATCTTATTTTTGTATTATATATTTTCCTTTCAAAGGGACCATTTAGTATTTTACTGTAATTATTTATAAATTACTGTTAACTGCTAATTATCTGTGTGTGGATTATCAATCACAATCTTTAAACCCAAGATGATGTTTCACTGGAATTGAGTACATTTTTACACTAAATTCTTGATTTATTAGGTTTTCTTGTGTGAGTTTAGTGAATATAAGCATAGCTTAAGTCATGGTATGACATAGTAGGACAGTAACTATGCTGCTTTTCAAATCTAAAGAAAAATTCGCTTTATATTAGACATTACTGGGTTAGATTTTTCAAGTTTCTGCTTCCTTCAATTTGTGTAATGAATATGGATAGCATGCAAATTACTACACCTGCCCAGTAAGTATAACCTTTCCAGACCTTGGGTGCTTTCTGTGCATCAAGCAAAATGTCAAACACAGAGTGGGTATAGTTGTTGAAAGTTGTCTCTAAATGGTATGTTAACTCTTCTGTTATTTAATTGTTGTAACTAAATATAAGACCCAATAATAATGAATTTAACCGTAATTTAAGTGGCTACAATTCTTAAGGGGAATGAACACTTACTTTTCAGCTGCTGTAGATTATTAGGAGCTATCTCTGATTAGTTTAACTTAAGATGATTTGAGTTTCACTTTTCAACAAAAAGATGAAAAACACCACATACCTTGTATCTCACTAGTAATAATTTCTTGTTAAAAAATTAAAATGAACTAATGGCATGTATACATTAAATTGCAGTGGAATAATAATTGTCAATACTTATGTAACTCTTAGGCCAGGTAGTATTCTAAGTATTTTTCCCTTATTTCTCATAAAAATTTAGGAAATATATTCCACTGTTATCCATATTTTAACAACAGAGAAAACAGGTGCAGAGAAGTTAACTAATTAGCTAAAGCTTCCATAACAAATAAGGGACAGAAGTGATATTTGAATCCAGTACAGTCTGGTTTCAGAGCCTCTATACTTTACCAGCTGCTAGACCATACTACCTTCCTGTTGAATTAGCTGACCTTATTCCTGTTGAAGAGAACACACACAAATGATGCCTCCAGCCCTCTCTCATATACATCTCAGTAAAACTAGAATACCAATTGTCCTTAACTCCCTTCCAGTGACAGCCTACTCGACAACATAGGGTGAATTAGATGCCCCTTTTGTCCTCCCCCGTCACATAACACCCAATATGCTGGTCTGTCATAATTTTTTTCTTTTCACTCCCCAATTAATTGTAATTCCTTGAAGGAAGGATTATTGAAAGACTGGCACACAACACAGTACAGGAATATAGGAGAGGTTCAATAAACGTCTGTTGAACAAATTAATGCTTCTCATTGTTTGTAGGACTGACTATTGGCACTACAGAGTACACCAAAACAGTCATAACCACCCCACCACCACCACCATTATTACTCTGATATCAACTTTTGCAGTTCTCCACATTGCAACAAACTTCATATTTCTCTTTGAAACACCAATAGGTATCCCCCCCACCAAAATAGTCTTACCTTCTAAATCTTCTTTCTCAAAGTGTGTTTTGAGAATAGAACGAGTTCCACCTCTATCCACAACTGCCTCTTCATCATTTCTCTGTAGAATAGAGAGAAAGAAGACTAAATGATAGTATATAGATTCTCTTAATTTCAGCAAATAAACTTTAATGTGATCTAATAATTTAGGGGTTTAATTCAGTAACATAAATCTACTTGTACATGACTATTCTATTTGATTATCAAGTGTTAGTTTACAAAAGACTAAGATTAATTTGACCACACATTCAGAGAAGGAATGTCATTTGATTTTCCATGAAATTGAAGGCAGTCAAACATTCCAGTTGGCATCATTTGTTAGTGAGATGAAAACTAGAAAACAAACAGTTATCCTGTCAATTTAGTAACATGTATTTTTATCTCTGATAAAGAATTCTTGTTAACAAGATGACATTTTGAACTATACAAGGAAAATATGAAAATCATTAGTGCTATGTCAGGGAGAAATAATTCCATTGCCATTATAAATGGGGTTGGGGGGAACTAATCTCTTGAAAGCAATTAGTAGCAATTACTAGGTAAACTAAAACTCTAATGACTTTGTTTCAGTATAAGGCATTTTATTCAAACTAAACTGTAAATTACAATCATGTGCATTAAACCTTCATTCAGTTTCTATAAATTTTTTTACGTATTTAGAAGGGCTGGGCACAGGCTTTGTCTTCTGAACACTGTACACATAACTCAAAATAGTATACTCAGTGATTTGGTACTCAATAAAATAATGGGGGAGGTGTGAGCATAATCCATTTTGACCATGCAGGAATGGACAAAATATGAAATACTTAATGAAGTGAAATACAAATTATTTACAACTTTTATCTGTGAACACCTCGGTAAAAATTGCCTTAAAAGTGAATACCGAGTACAAAAGGAGAAATGAAAAGGTAGACTAAAGTTGAATAAAACTTTTCAAGATCTATTTCTAAGCCTATTCTAGTTTATTACTATTAGAAAAGTAAAAGATTTTTGTTTCTTCTTTGAAAGCTTTTTAATTCCTGAACATAATCTTAATACAGATTTGTCCTCCATGTTTGACAAATCAGTACTTTCAACTGCAGGAGTATAGACATATTTCAGCCTAAAAAGATCAGCTCTCATATGCTTCAAACGCAGCACAATATGCAGCAGAAGGACATGTTTTATAGCCTATAGTCCTGTTGTCTTTCTGTCAACTTGTACTGACACAAGTCAGGGTAAAGTCTTTGAAATCAGAGTTAGATAAACTTACACTATAAATGAGAGAAAATGAGGGAAAAAATTAAAATGAAGATAGATTTCAGAACCCATTGCTCTTCTGTTTGGCAAAGTTTAAGAAAATCTGTTGATTTAACCAATAATAGCAATAGAAAAACTAAAGTTGAGACTTTTATAATTTTCCTGAACCAGATAAATGCAAGTTTCAGCCTATTTTGAATCTGTTCTTGATACATTTACAAATCAAATTTACCCTCTGTGCAAGACATTTTCAAATATATGTCACACTAGAATACAACTCTGCCCTCTGGGGTGTTGTTAGGAAGAATGCCAAAAACTAAGTCATGCATCCTTGTTCAAAGGTCAGAAGGAACACTATTCCAATATAACTCAAAATGGCAGTCTCTGAAAACAACTGCAAAATGGAAAGCTTATATAGAATACATGAAGATGTTTCCCCCTATACAATAAATATTTGATTTTGATTTCAAGGACCTGAATCATTTTCAGCTTATACAAAATGTTTTTTCCCCTTATTTATATAAAGCATGTATACTGTCCATGTACAAAAGATAATTCTGTTGAATCGCTAATGTTGAGATATTGAGAGAAAATGAAATTTTGCAGCAGAAGTAGAAATGGAATCTAAATAAGAAATAGCTGATTATTTAATTACTATGCAGGTTACAAGAAGAAGTGACCTAATTTTAATTTTTCTTTAAAAGATAAAGAACTAGAAGCTAGAATATGAATATAACTCAATGTAAGTGACTCATTTTGTAGTTTCATATTATCCTCTTTAAATACTCTCTGGATGTTCCATATTTTCAGCTGAAAATTCCCAAGATACAGATTAATGTTAATACATATACTGAAATTCCTCTACTTTGGCTATAGCTCAAAAGATCACTTAAATATTATTCAAGGCTTTTTAGCAGAATATTTCCCTTTCCCCTTATTACCAAGAGCAAGTAAATATGAGGTGTGATGATGGGAATGCAGAGGGACTTATGCCACTGGGTGCCAGTCTATGCAGTAATAGAGCAATAAGATACATTTTCACTTCATTTTGAACTGTTACTATCTTTAGAATTGGTGAACATCAAATATATTAATGCACCCTAATTTCCATATGTATTTACTCACCTAGGAACAAATTTTAGCACTGTGTAGGGAGAGAACACATAAATATATTACATTGCCTTTCAATACAATTCACCCTTACTACACTGTTGGGTAAACATTTATAAGATGATTGAGTCCAGTAAATAGTATTGTGTTGGGATATATATTTCTCAATATGGGCCACGTTCCCCTCAAATTTAAAACATTGCCCATATTGAGAAATATATATCCCAACACAGTCACATATTCATATATATGTAATCAAAACAAAAGTTTCACAAACCAGTATTTACTCTTAGTATAAAAAATGCACTCCGATATTTTCTGTTCCAGGGTATACTATTTCATTTAGAAGACCTAGTCACTACCCATTAAATTTATTTCAGGACCGAAAAATGGCTTGTGACACGCAATTTGAAAAACATTGGTATAGACTATGGCCCTGGGACAGACTAACAGTAACTAATTCACACAGAAATTTCTTCTAGACTTGTTTGTAAATATCATTAGGTCTATGAATATGTAAAAATCACCTTTTCTGATTTACCATAGCTCTTGAGCAGAGCCATCAATGAAATAAACTTTTCTAGTTTTACAAACCAAAATCTAACAGTAATCTTGTGAGCAGGAAAATTCAAACTTTTTCATATCCTTTTAATTCTCATCTCATTTGAAAATGAATAGAGGAGAAAGCAGTTTATTTTCAATTCAGAATTCTTTCTTCCTTAGAACTATTTATCATATCATTTTTAAAAAGTAACCACTTTTTCTGCCTTTCTTCTTAGGTATTAGATATTAGGATAGTGTTGTGTGCTGTATACTCTCCACTAACCCTTACAGATCCACTTTCCACTCTTATTCACCATGCTCTGTGTCTTTACAGACTGCATCGCTAGGATCCCTTGCCTTTTAGCTTCCTATTGAGTTCAGCCAATGAGAGATAATGACAGAAGGCTATAGAGTTGGGAGGAGAGAAACATGGCCCCTGTTGGACCATAGTTTGGCAACGGCTGTGATCTTCTATCAAACACCAAAGCGCTTGTCACGTGACTCTTCTACAGCTATAGATCTTGCTGGTTTGCATTAACTGCTCCCCCACCTTGCTCCTTTAGGCCTAGAAATAGTGACAGTTTCTGACTGTTGCAGGTTTCTGGGATTTCACTAACCCTTGCTGATTACCCTTTATCCTGTGTACACTTTTAAAAAAAATTTTTATTGGAGTATAGTTGATTTACAATGTTGTGTTAGTTTCTGCTGTACAGCAAAGTGAATCAGTTATACATATACATACATCCACTCTTTTTAAAATTCTTTTCCCATATAGGCCATTACAGAGTATTGAGTAGAGTTCTCTGTGCTATACAGTAGGTCCTTATTAGTTACCTATTTTATATATAGTAGTGTGTATATGTCAATCCCAATCAGTCCTTTCATTAAATTCTTTTTATCACCCTTCTTGAGTGACCATCTCTTTCTTGCTATGACCTTGATTTACATGTCACATTTATTTCAATGACTAAAAACCATGATATCAAGTTTCATAGAGATGAACATATATTCAAAGTGGCAACCTACATACATAACTTTGACTAAGAAATATCTATCAAAAAATACTGTTGAATGTTTAATTACATACAATTATTTATTTTGTTTTTATCTTTTGCCTTTAGGAGACAGACCCCCCAAAAATATTACTACCATTTATGTGAAAAAGCATTCTACCTATGTTCTCTTCTAGGAGTTTTATGGTTTCAAGTCTTATATTTAGGTCTTTAATCTATTTTGAGTTTTTGTATATGGTGTGAGGAAATGTTCTAATCTCATTCTTTTACATGTAGCTGTCCAGTTTTCCCAGCACCACTTATTGAAGAGACTGTCTTTTCTCCAATTGCTTTTTGCCTCCTTTGTCATAGACTAATTGACCATAGTCACATGGATCTATTTCTGGGTTAACTATTCTGATCCATTCATCTATGTGTTCATTTTTGTGCCACTACTATGCTGTTTTGATTTCTGTAGCTTTGTAGTATAGTCTGAAGTCAGGGAGAATGATACCTGCAGCTTTATTCTTTTCTCTCAAGATTGCTTTAGCAGCATTATTTGCAATAGCCAAGATATGGAAGCAACCCAAGTGTCCATCAACAGATGAATAGATAAAGAACATGTGGTATGTATATATATATATGTATATACATATATAATGTATAATATATATAAAGAAATATTACTCAGCCATAAAAAAGAATGAAATTCTGCCATTTGCAATTATGTGCATGGACCTAGAGAGTATTATGCTTAGTGAAATAAATCAGACAAATACTGTGTTTTCACTTATATGTGAAATCTAAAAAAATAAAACAAATGAATGCATAAAACAAAACAGAAACAGACTCACAGATATAGAAAACAAACTAGTGGGTACCAGTGGGGAGAGGGAAGGGGGAGGGGCAAGAGAGGGGTATGGAATTAAGAAGATACAAAATACTATGTATAAAATAGATAAGTGGGAGACATTCAAGATGGCAGAGGAGTAAGACGTGGAGATCACCTTCCTCCCCACAAATACATCAGAAACACATCTACATGTGGAACAACTCCTACAGAACACCTACTGAATGCTGGCAGAAGACCTCAGACTTCCCAAAAGATATATATTTTTTTCCCTTTTCTCTTTTTGTGAGTGTGTACGTGTATGTGATTTTGTCTGTATAGCTTTGCTTTTACCATTTCTCCTAGGGTTCTGTCTGTCCGTTTTTTTGTTTGTTTGTTTGTTTGTTTACTATAGTTTTTAGCACTTGTTATTATTGGTGGATTTCATTTTTGGTTTGGTTGCTCTCTTCTTTTTTTTGGATACTTTATAATTTTTTTATTTTTAATAATATGTTATTTTTTATTTTAATAACTTTCTTTTCTATTTTTCCTTCCTTCCTTCCTTCCTTCCTTCCTTCCTTCCTTCCTTCCTTCCTTCCTTCTTTCCTTTCCTTCCTTTCCTTCTGAGCTGTGTGGCTTGACAGTCTTCATGCTCTGGCCAGGTGTCAGGCCTGTGCCTCTAGGGTGGGAGAGCCGAGTTCAGGACATTGGTTCACCAGAGACCTCCTGGCTCCATGTAATATCAAACAGTGAAAGCTCTCCCAGAGATCTCCATCTCAATGCTAAGACCCAGCTTCACTCAATGACCAGCAAGCTACAGTGCTAGAAACCCTGTGCCAAACAAATAGCAAGACAGGAACACAACCCCACCCATTACCAGAGAGGATGCCTAAAATAATAAGGTCACAGACACCCCAAAACACACCACCGGACGTGGTCCTGCCCACCAGAAAGATATGATCCAGCCTCATCCACCAGAACACAGGCACCAGTACCCTCCACCAAGAAGCCTACACAACCAACTGAACCATAATTAGCCATTGGGGGCAGACACCAAAACCAACGGGAACTACAAACCTGCAGCCTGTAAAAAGGAGACCCCCCAACTCAGAAAGTTAAGCAAAATGAGAAGACAGAGAAACACACACAGCTGATGAAGGAGCAAGGTAAAAACCCACCAGACCAAACAAATCAAGAGGAAATAGGCAGACTACCTGAAAAACAATTCAGAGTAAAGAGAGTAAAGATGACACAAAATCTTGGAAATAGAATGGAGAAAATACAAGAAACATTTAACAAGGACCTAGAAGAATTAAAGAGCAAACAATGATGAACAACACAATAAATGAAATTAAAAATTCTCTAGAAGGAATCAATAGCAGAATAACTGAGGCAGAAGAACGGATAAGTGACCTGGAAGATAAAATAGTGGAAAAAACTACCGCAGAGCTGAATAAAGAAAAAAGAATGAAAAGAATTGAGGACTGTCTCAGAGACCACTGGGACAACATTAAATGCACCAACATTCGAATTATAGGGGTCCCAGAAGAAGAATAGCAAAAGAAAAGGACTGAGAAACTATTTGAAGAGATTATAGTTGAAAATTTACTTAATATGGGAAAGGAAATAGTCAATCAAGTCCAGGAAGCGCAGAGAGACCCATATAGGATAAATACAAGGAGAAACAAGCCAAGACACATATTAATCAAACTATCAAAATTAAATACAAAAAAAAAATATTAAAAGCAGCAAGGGAAAAACAACAAACAATATACAAGGGAATCACCATAAGGTTAACAGCTGATCTTTCAGCAGAAACTCTGCAAGCCAGAAGTTAGTGGCAAGACATATTTAGAGTGAGGAAAGGGAAAAACCTACAACCAAGATTACTCTACCTAGCAGGGATCTCATTCAGATTCGACAGAGAAATTAAAATCTTAACAGACAAGCAAAAGCTAAGAGAATTCAGCACCACCAAACCAGCTCTACAACAAATGCTAAAGGAACTTCTCTAGGCAGGAAACACAAGAGAAGGAAAAGAGGTACAATAACAAACCTAAAACAATTTTTTAAAATGGTAATAGGAACATACATATCGAAAACCACCTTAAATGTAAATGGATTAAATGCTCTAACCAAAAGACACACACTGGCTGAATGGATACAAAAACAAGACCTGTAAATATGCTGTCTACAAGAGACCCACTTCAGACCTAGGAACACATACAGACTGAAAGTGAGGGAATGGAAAAAGATATTCCATGCAAATGGAAATCAAAAGAAAGCTGGACTAGCAATTCTCATATCAGACAAAATTTCCTTTAAAATAAAGGATATTACAAGAGACAAAGAAGGACACTATATAATGATCAAGGGATCAATCCAAGAAAGAGATAGAACAATTGTAAATATTTATGCACACAACATAGGAGCACCTCGATACATCAAGCAAATGCTAAGAGCCATAAAAGGGGGAATCAACAGTAACACAATCATAATAGGGGACTTTAACACCCCACTTTCACCAACGGACAGATCATCCAAAATGAAAATAAATATGGAAACACAAGCTTTAAATAATACATTAAACCAGATGGACCTCATTGATATTTGTGGGACATTCCATCCAAAAACAACAGAATACACTTTCTTCTCAAGTGCTCATGGAACATTCTCCAGGATAGACCATATATTGGGTCACAAATCAAGCCTTGGTAAATTTAAGAAAATTGAAATCATATCAAATATCTTTTCCGATCACAACGCTATGAGATTAGATATAAATTACAGGAAAAAATCTGTAAACAATACAAACACATGGAGGTTAAACAACACATTATTAAATAACCAAGAGATCACTGAAGATCAAAGAGTAAATCAAAAAATACCTAGAAACAAATGACAGTGAAAACACGATGACCGAAAACCTATGGGATGCAGCAAAAGCAGTTTAAGAGGGAAGTTTATAGCAATACAATTCTACCTCAACAAACAAGAAAAATCTCAAATAAACAACCTAACCTTACACCTAAAGCAATTAGATAAAGAACAACAAAAAACCCCAAAGTTAGCAGAAGGAAAGAAGTCATAAAGATCAGATCAGAAATAAATGAAAAAGAAATGAAGGAAACAAGAGCAAAGATCAATAAAACTAAAAGCTGGTTTTTGAGAAGACAAATTGATAAACCATTAGCCAGACTCATCAAGAAAAAAAGAGAGGACTCAAATCAGTAGAAATAGAAATGAAAAAGGAGAAGTAACAACTGATGCTGCAGAAATACAAAGGATCATAGAGATTACTATTACTACAAGAAACTATATGCCAATAAAATGGACAACTTGGAAGAAATGGATAAATTATTAGAAAAGCACAACCTTCTGAGACTGAATCAGGAAGAAATAGAAAATATAAACAGACCAATCACAGGCAATGAAATTGAGACTGTGATTAAAAATCTTCCAACAAACATAACCCAGGACCAGATGGCTTCACAGGCGAATTCTAACAAACATTTAGAGAAGAGCAAACACCTATCCTTCTCAAACTCTTCCAAAATACAGCAGAGGAAGGAACACTCCCAAACTCATTCTGAGGCCACCATCACCCTGATACCAAAACCAGACAAAGATGTCACAAAGAAAGAAAACTACAGGCCAATATCACTGATGAACATAGATGCAAAAATCCTCAACAAAATCCTAGCAAACAGAATCCAACAGCACATTAAAAGGATCGTACACCATGATCAAGTGGGGTTTATCCCAGGAATATAAAGATTCTTCAGTATATGCAAATCAATCAGTGTGATACACCACATTAACAAACTGAAGGAGAAAAACCACATGATCATCTCAATAGATGCAGAAAAAGCTTTCGAAAAAATTCAACACCCATTTACGATAAAAACCCTCCAGAAAGTAGGCATAGAAGGAACTTACCTCAACATAATAGAGGGCATATATGACAAACCCACAGGCAACATCTTTCTCAATGGTGAAAAACTGAAATCATTTCCTCTAAGATCAGGAACGAGACAAAGTTTTCCACTCTCACCACTCTTATTCAACATAATTTTGAAGTTTTATCCACAGCAATCAGAGAAGAAAAAGAAATAAAAGAAATCCAAATCAGAAAAGAGGAAGTAAAACTGTCACTGTTTGCAGATGACATGATACTATACATAGAGAATCCTAAAGATGCTACCAGAAAACTACTAGAGCTAATCATTGAATTTGGTAAAGTAGCAGGATAGAAAATTAATGCACAGAAATCTCTGGCATTCCTCTACACTAATGATGAAAAATCTGAAAGAGAAATTAAGGAAACACTCTCATTTACCATTTCAACAAAAAGAATAAAATACCTAGGAATAAACCTACCTAAGGAGACAAAAGACCTGTATGCAGAAAACTATAAGACACTGATGAAACAAACTAAAGATGACACAAACAGATGGAGAGATATACCATGTTCCTGGATGGAAGAATCAACATTTTGAAAATGACGATACTCCCCAGAGCAATCTACATCAGCCTCTTCAATAAGTGGTCTTGGGAAAACTGGACAGCTACATTTAAAAGAATGAAATTAGAACACTCCCTAACACCATACACAAAAATAAACTCAAAATGGATTAAAGACCTAAATGTAAGGCCAGACATTATAAAACTCTTAGTGGAAAACATAGGCAGAACAATCTATGACATAAATCACAGCAAGATCCTTTTTGACCCACCTCTTAAAGGAATGGAAATAAAAACAAAACTAAACAAATGGGACCAAATGAATCTTAAAAGCTTTTGCACAGCAAAGGAAACCATAAACAAGACAAAAAGACAACCCTCAGAATGGGAGAAAAATATTTGCAAATGAAGCAACTGACAAATGATTAATCTCCAAAATGAGACTGAGCTCATGCAGCTCAATATCAAAAAAACAAACAACCGAATCCAAAAATGGGCAGAAGACCTAAATAGACATTTCTGCAAAGAAGATTTATAGATTGCCAACAAACACATGAAACGATGCTCAACATCACTAATCATTAGAGAAATGCAAATCAAAACTACAATGAGGTATCACCTCACACTAGTCAGAATGGCCTTCATCAAAAAATCTACAAACAATAAATGCTGGAGAGGGTGTGCAGAAAAAGGAACCCTCTTGCACTGTTGGTCAGAATGTAAATTGATATAGCCACTATGGAGAATAACATGGGGGTTCCTTAAAAATATAAAAATAGAACTACCAGATGACCCAGAAATCCCACTACTGGGCATATATCCTGAGAAACCATAATTCAAAAAGAGTCATGTACCACAATGTTCATTGCAGCTCTATTTACAATAGCCAGGATATGGAAGCAACTTAAGTGTCCATCAACAGATGAACAGAAAAAGAAGCTGTGGCACATATATACAATGGAATATTACTCAGCCATAAAAGGAAACGAAATTGAGTTATTTGTAGTGAGGTGGATGTGCCTAGAGACTGTCATACTGAGTGAAGTACGTAAGAAAGAAAAAACAAATACCCTATGCTAACACATATATATGGAATCAAAAATAAAAAATGGTTCTGAAGAACCTAGGGGCAGGACAGGAATAAAGATGCAAATGTAGAGAATGGACTTGAGGATACAGTAAGTAGGAATGGTAAGGTGGGATGAAGTGAGAGAGTGGCATGGACATATATACACTACCAAATGTAAAATAGATAGCTAGTGGGAAGAAGCCGCACAGCACAGGGACATTAGCTCGGTGCTTTGTGACCACCTAGTGGGGTGGGATAGGAAGGGTGGGAGATAGACACAAGAGGGAGGAGATATGGGGATATATGTATATGTATAGCTGATTCACTTTGTTATAAAGCAGAAAGTAACACACCATTGTAAAGCAATTATAGTCCAATAAAGATGTTTAAAAATTAAAAAAAAAAACACTTAGCATGTTCACTCAATAAAATAGATAAGAAACAAGGATATATTATACAACACAGGGAAATGTAGCCATTATTTTGTTATAACTTTAAAAGGAGCATTATCTATAAAAATGTTGAATCACCATTGTGTACACCTGAAACTAATATAACTTTGTAAATCAAGTATAATTCAGTAAAAAATAACCACCTAAATAAATAAATACAGCCACTTCTGTATTTTTATAAATATAGTCTCTATACAATGTGTAAGAATAAAATACAATTCAAAAATGTTATGATTAACAAAAAAAGATATTGTTGAATGAAGAGTAGAGGACGAAATGGTGGGGAAGAGTCTCTGAATCATCAAAGAGTTCTCAATAGCATAAATAACTCAAGATTGCTTAGTTTCTGGGCCTCCCTGGTGGCGCATAGTTTACCAATCCGCCTGTCAATGCAGGGGACTTGGGTTCGAGCCCTGGTCCAGGAAGATCCCACATGCCGCAAGCAACTAAGCCCATGCACCACAACTACTGAGCCTGTGCTCTAGAGCCCATGAGCCTCAACTACTGAGCCTGCATGCCACAACTACTGAAGCCCACATGCCTAGATGCCGTGCTCCACAACAAGAAAAGCCACCACAACGAGAAGCCCGTGCACCACAACGATGAGTAGCCCCTGCTCACCACAAATAGAGGAAGCCCACACACAGCAATGAAGACCCAACACAGCCAAAAATAAATGAATAAAATAAATTTTTTTTTTAAAAAGAATGCTTAGGGCTTCCCTGGTGGCGCAGTGGTTGGGGGTCTGCCTGCCGATGCAGAGGACGCGGGTTCATGCCCTGGTCCAGGAGGATCCCGCGTGCCATGGAGCGGCTGGGCCTCTGGGCCGTGGCCGCTGAGCCTGCGTGTCCGGAGCCTGTGCTCCGCGACGGGAGAGGCCGCAGCAGTGAGAGGCCCGCGTATCGCAAAAAAAAAAAAAAAAAAAAAAAAAAAAGAATGCTTAATTTCTGAAAGAAATGAAAAGTAGAGTATAGAGTAAACTTCTGGATGTGTGATAAGGGAGTGAAAAAGAGTAACTAATCAAATATAAGTATTAAACTCTTGTAAAGAATGTTCCCTGTAAATGAAGGAATATATGTATATATTTCTACCCATGAGGATCCATGTAGAAATTACCTTTTGTTCAGTTTACAGGGTCTCTCAACCTATGGATTAATATCTTGTTTAACATTAATGAAACATTTTCCAGTATTGATTTAAGAAGTAGTAGAAACATACAGACACATGTATTTTATAAACATGACCTGAGAGTTCATTTCTTAAGTGTTTATTTCCAAGGGCTCCATACTTGTCAATTCTCATTAATGTTAAAATACTTCACAGAAAATTAAGGTTGATTTTACTCACTTCACTAATGTTAAAACATGCTGTTAATAACTGGTAACATCTCACATACCACATTATTTTCATACTTTGCTTTAATAATGTGTTGCTACTGTTTCATTAAAGACATGCAGAATTTTAACTTGTTGTACCCATCTCCTCATAACTTTTTATTTTAAATAATGAAAATAAGAAAATTAAACATTAACACTTGGATTCAATGTTGATATTCATCATATGCATCCATATTTACTCTGGATGCCTCCTATTTTTTTTCATTTTTCCATGTAAGCTAAAGTATTTTACAAATATAAAAAGGTCAGCTGTTTAACCTGTAATTGCATTATGCTGTATTACATAGGGCAATAGATGTGAAAGCATTAGCTCAGAGATTAACATTTCATAGAAGTTCAATACATACTAGCTGAACTGAAATCTAAGCATGTCAGGCCTAACTTTGAGTGTCACTTAGTATATTATAGTTTAATAAAATAAATGAACCCATACATTTTTACTAGCATATTATTTTGAAATTAGGTATTGAAAATCTTGCATCTACTTTAAAATATAGACTATACCATTTCATGGTAATACAAGTTCAATCCATCTATTTTATACACTGTATTAATTAACTCATATGAAACATATTTAAAGTAGTCCAATAAATCACTCTTTCTCCTTTCTGGTGTTTTTTTAAATAAAAAAGAAGTGAGTCCGCTTATAAAGTGTCTAATTGGGGAGGTGGCAATCAGGTTTCATTTGCTTATGCAAAGTAAACGTGTTATTTCATCTTTACACATACAAGAAAAAATAGAACTGAGAATAAGAATTGGAGAATAAAACCCTCTGTCATAGGAATAAGGATAAGAAGGCATAAACTAAATCAACATGTAAAAATTTTAAGATTTTTCTCATCTCATTTACTTGGAAAACTACACCCATGCAAACATTAAAGACCTGTTCGGGGCTACACATTTATGTCAGGTGTGTTAATCTGTTGAAATGAAGTACTCCAAAGTCAGGTTGAAATACTGAAATGTTGAAATGCTGAAAAGCTCAGTGGTGAAAATCTTCCAATGCTAAGCTATTTCTGGCTCAGGATTAATTTCATCACAACATATAGTACTGTACTTATTACTGCCACTGTGGTCCAAAGAATACTGTCTCTCCTGTCAGGTCTTCTAGGGGGCCTAACATCTGATGGTTTAAGGATAAAAAGTGTTTGAGAAGTTAAGAACAATTTCAATTAGCCAAAAATATTTTAAAGGGGAGTGATACCTTCATAATTGAGTTCTTGCCTTGTTTGCCCACCTGATCCTCCAGATTTGTTTGTTTTGAATTCTGGACTTGACTCCTGCCTTGTCGTTGAGTCCTCTTACAAGCTCATTTCTGCAGATAAACCCAATTCTGTACCCAGAAAAATGATGCTAACTGCTGCTAAATTTCCTATTGCTGCTTCATGCTGTCTCTACTCTGTTCATATTGCTTGCATGTAAAATGCCCTATGAGGCTCCACCTGTCTTTGTAGGCCTTCCTTATTTGTCCTGCTGTGTCCTTCCCTAAGCATCTGCCACATCCCCATGATCTTGTTTGGAGCTCAAGTACAAGTTTTGGTGGTATAACCTGTCCCTCTGCTGCTGATGATCCCTTTAGGAGGTCAACATAAAGGCAGTATTGGATAAACACTGAAGGTTCGTATGTTGGGCCACATAACTCCTGGATTTAAGTCCGGTTTCAATTAATTCCTAGCTGTGTGACTTCACCATTTTATGTAATCTCTCTGCATCTCGAGTGATTTATTAATACATGTAAAGTTCTTGAGTTTGCCAAGCATGTATTAAGTTCTCAATAAATGTTAATTATAACATTGTTATTTATATTATTATTTGTACTATCAGAGCCACAAAAATCAATAAGACCTAGCTCCTTCCCTCAAAGAGTGTATAGGCTTCATGTAAGGTACAATGCACAATGGTATCATGAAAGAAATTCATACAGGTGAAACTCAATCATAAAGATTATTATTTTTCTCCAAGAAAGTCAGTAAAAACTCCATTAAAAGAGACACTTCAGTTGATTTTTAAAAGATCAAGTTATCTTTGCAAGGCAGACAACGGGACAAAGTGGTAGTTTGGGCATAAATATCAAGAAAAAACCCTATTTTTCTGAATAAGGGTGAAAGATATTAGTAGGACCAGAGCAGGACTACTGATTTGGTTCTCATTACAATGCAAATGCCTAGAAAGAAAACGTCTCCTAAAACCTGGGACAGGATAAAAAATCCTGATGTGCAAAAAGTAGAATTTCTAGAAAGTGGAGAAATAATAATTATATAGATAATATTCTTAAAATTTAAAACTCCATGAACAGGTAAAACAGTGGGCTGGAGAGACAAGAATTAAGGAACTGGGGAAAATATCTGAAAAATTATACAGAATATATCACAGAATAACAATATGAAAAATATGAAATAGATAATTTTTAAATGAAGGATAATATGATAAAGTCTAACATGTATGTAATTGGAGTTCTAGAAGATGAGAATAGAGAAAATGAGGGAGAAGTACTATTTGAAAATAATAGGTGAAAAATTTTCCAGAATTGATAGAAGACATGAATCCTCAGATTCAGTAATCACAAACAGTATAATTAAAAGACAATTCACACATAGACATATCATGTGAAACTGCAGAATGACACATTTTTAAAGCAGCAAGGAAAAAGAAAGAGATTACCTACAAAGGAATGACAAACTAACAAAAATAGTAAATTAATATCTTCAGGATACTAAGAAAAAATAATTGTTAATCTAGAGGTAGATATCCAGCTAAGCTATCATTCAAGAAAGGCACTTCAGACAAACAGAAACTGAGAGAATTTATCACTAAGGCATTCTTTCTAAAGGAACTTCTAAGTATATATTTCAGAAAGAAATAAAATGATCCCAGAAAGAATGTATGAGATGCAAGAAGGAATCCTGAGCTAAGAAACTGAAGGACATAAACAAATATAAATAAAATAAAAATAAGATGAATTTAAACATTACTTCATGATATCTAAGATCCTTTCCAGTTGTACAATACTTGAATTTTTTTATATTCAATTGTTTTATACTTCAGTGTAAGGGTCATTTTTGTCTGTATTAAGTACCTATCTGTACTTCAGCTTACATTATAAAAATGAATTATAATAACATTTATAATCCTTCCATATATTAATACACTTTTCCATTCCTGATATTTTTACTGAGATACTATGGACTTGTAGGAGACATAAGTATCAATTATAGGAAGGGGATAAAGGTACACAGATACATTTTTAAGTAAAATTATCAATTTCTAACCTTTCCATTGTGAATAAAGGCTTGTTCTTTTCAACTTTGTAAGAATCTACAAAATTAGAGTACTGCACAAGTATTTAACCTTCCCATTACAAATTAGGACAGTTCTGAGTTGGCCTACATACACAATAGTCAATTATATGAGTTATTTAAACTGAAATAAGCCCATTGTGTCTGTATTTTAATGATTTATAGGTGAATTGGACTTGAATATTCAATAATTTGCAAACTTAAGAAAGAAAGGGGTTTTCTAATATAAGTAAATCAAACAAATCAAGTCAGAGAGTAGGAATAATAAAATGATATTTGTAAAGCGTTATAGATTAAATAAACAAGGAAATTTCAAGATATTTTTACATAACTAAAATTGTTCTGAGGAGTAAGTAATAAAACATTAGAAGATGAACTTCAATGATAACAAGCAGTGAAAATAGATACTTCAGGTATATGCTTAAGCTACAAAAAGTATAGTGTTTAAATAATGTAAAAAGTAAAGTAAGCAAATCTAAGCAGTTCTATAATTTTTTTCTTTAGCCTCAGTGATTGTTTATTAGTGATATGTTTTATCATATCATTAGTAAAGTGGTAGAAATCTGAGCAATTATGCAATTTACTAAAAAAATTAACTTCTATTACATTTAATAGTAACTCTAAGCAAAGCAATTTTCCTAATTATACACATGTCAAAAATGTGGACAGGGAAAGGAGAAGGGCCACTTTATTTACTTTCCCCTTTAAATCTAAAAAAGGACAAAACCAAATCAAAAAACAATCTGTGCTCTTAAATTTTCTAGTTATGTCAAAATTCAAGGGACATAGAGAAAGAAAATTAAAAATCTTAAACATGGAAAAGATGGAATTAGATTTGAAATGGGAAATGAGGAAAAAAGAAAAATGAGTAAAAATATATATAACACTTTCGATGGATAACTTCTTAAATTTCCTCAATTATTTACTCCCTTCACAACATCACAAGCTATCTATTATCTGAATTAAATTTGTGTATAATTGAGACGTGAGAATTTTTTCCACTCCTTAGAAGAACCAAACACCAATTACTAGAAGTATATGTGATTCTGCATTTGATTTGTTTCTGGTTTTATGTTTTTGTTAGTTTAGTGTTTAGTGTTGGTTTTCATTTTGGGGTTTGTTTATTGCTATGGTTGCTCTCTTCTTCTTTGTTTTCTCTCTCTCTCTTTTTTTTTCTTTTTGAGAGAGTGTGTGTGTATGTTTCTTTGCATGATTTTGTCTGTTTATTTTTGCTTCTGCCATTTGTCTTGGGGTTTTGTCTGTTCATTTGTTTGGGTTTTTTGTTTTTTGTTTTGTTTTTTCTGCTTCCTTTCCTTCTGTGCCATGTGGCTTGCAGGGTCTTGGTGCTCTGCCCGGGGGTTGGGCCTGAGCCTACAAGGTGGGAGAGCCGAGTCCAGGACATCAGGCCACCAAAGAACTCCTGGCCCTGTGGAAAATTAATTGGTGAGTGCTCTCCCAGAGGTCTTCGTCTCAACACTAAGACCTGTCCACCCAGCAGCCAGCAAGCTCCAGTGCTGGATGTCTCACGCCAAACAATTAGCAAGACAGGAACACAACGCCACCCATTAGCAGACAGGCTGCCAAAAGTCATACTCAGCTCACAGACACTCCAAAATACACCACCAGATGCATTCCTGCCCATCAGAGGGACAAGATCCAAACCCACCTGCCAGAACACAGGCATCAGTCACCTCCATGAGGAAGTCTACACAAGCCACTGGACCAAGCTCACCCACTGGGGACAGACAACAGAAGTAGACGAACTATGACCCTGCAGCCTGCAGAAAGGAGACCCAAAACACAGTAAGTTAAACAAAATGAGAAAACAGAGAAATAAGCAGCAGATGAAGGAGCAAGGTAAAAACCCACTAGACCAAACAAATGAAGAGAAAATAGGCAGTCTACCATTAAAAGAATTCAGAGTAAAGACAGTAAAGAAGATCCAAAATCTCAGAAATAGAATGGAGAAAATACAAGAAGCAATTAGCAAGGGCCTAGAAGAACTAAAGAACAAATAAATAGTGATGAACAACACAATAACTGAAATTAAAAATACTCTAGAAGGAATCAATAGCAGAATAACTGAGGCAGAAGAACGAATAAATGACCAGGGAGATAGAATGGTGGAAATAACTGCCAAGGAGCAGAATAAAGAAAAAAGACAGAAAAGAATTGAAGACAGTCTCAGAGACCTCTGGGACAACATTAAACACACCAACATTTGAATTATAAGGGTCACAGAAGAAGAGAAAGAGAAAGGGTCTGAGAAAATATTTGAAGAGATTATAGTTGAAAACTTCAATAACATGGGAAAGGAAATAGTCAATCAAGTCCAGGAAGCGCAGAGAGTCCCATACAGGATAAACCCAAGGAGAAACACACTGAAACACGTATTAATCAAACAATCAAAAATTAAATACAAAGAAAAAAATATTAAAAGCAGCAAGGGAAAAGCAACAGATAATATACAAGGGAATCCCCATAAATTTATCAGCTGATTTTTCAGCAGAAACTCTGCAGGCCAGAAGGGAGTGGAAGGATATATTTAAAATGATGAAAGGGAAAAACCTACAACCAAGATTTCTCTCTCCAGCAAGGATCTCATTCAGATTCGACAGAGAAATCAAAAGCTTTACAGACAAGCAAAAGTTAAGAGAATACAGCACCACGAAACCAGCTCTACAATAAATGCTAAAGGAACTTCTCTAGGCAGGAAGCACAAGAGAAACAAAGGACCTATAAAAACAAACCCAAAGCAGTTAAGAAAATGGTAACAGGAACATACATATTGATAATTACCTTAAATGTGAATGGATTAAACGCTCCAAACAAAAGACACAAACTGGCTGAATGGATACAAAAACAAGACCCCTATATATGTTATCTACAAGAGACCCACTTCAGACCTAGGGACACATACAGACTGAAAGTGAGGGGATGGAAAAAGATGCTCCATGCAAATGGAAATCAAAAGAAAGCTGGAGTAGCAATACTCATATCAGACAAAAAAGACTTTAAATTAAAGTCTCTTATAAGAGACAAGGAAGGACACTACATAATGATCAAAGGATCAATCCAAGAAGATATAACACTTGTAAATATTTATGCACCCAACATATGAGCACCACTATACCTAAGGCAAATGCTAACAGGAATAAAAGGGGAAATCGACAGTAACACAATAATATTATGAGACTTTAACACCCCACTTACACCAATGGACAGAACATCCAAACAGAAAATAAGTAACGAAACACAAGCTTTAAATGACACATTAGACCAGATGGACTTAATTGATATTTATAGGACGTTCCATCCAAAAACAACAGAATACACTTTCTTCTCAAGTGCACATTCTTGAGGAACATTCTCCAGGATAGACCACATCTTGGGTCACAAACTACACCTAGGTAAACTGATATTGTATCAAGCATCTTTTCTGACCACAATGCTATGAGACTAGATATCAATTACAGGGAAAAAAAACTGTAAAAACTACAAACACATGAAGGCTAAACAACACACTACTAAAAAACCAAGAGATCACTGAAAAAATCAGAGAGGAAATTAAAAAATACCTAGAAACAAATGACAATGAAAACACGTAGACCCAAACCTATGGGATGCAGCAAAAGCAGTTCTAAGAGGGAAGTTTACAGCAATACAATCCTACCTCAAGAAACAAGAAAAATCTCAAATAAACAGCATAACCTTACATCTAAAGCAATTAGAGAAAGAAAAAGAACAACAAAAAACACCCCAAAGTTAGCAGAAGGAAAGAAATCATAAAGGTCAGATGAGAAATAAATGAAAAAGAAATGAAGGAAAAAAATAACAAATATCAAAAAAACTAAAAGCTGGTTATTTTAGAAGATAAACAAAATTGATAAACCATTAGCCAGACACAGCAGGAAAAAAGGGAGAAGACTCAAATTAACAGAATTAGAAAAAAAAAGAGAGGTAACAACTGATACCAAAGAAATACAAAGGATCATGAGACACTACTACAAGCAAGTATATGACAATAAAATGGACAACCTGGAAGAAATGGACAAATTCTTAGAAAAGTACAACCTTCCAAGACTGAACCAGGAAGAAATAGAAAATATGAATAGACCAATCAGAAGCACTGAAATTGAAGCTGTGATTTAAAATCTTCCAAAAAACAAAAGCACAGGGCCAGATGGCTTCACAGGCGAATTTTAACAGAAACTTAGAGAAGAGCTAACACCTATCCTTCTCAAACTCTTCCAAAATATAGCAGAGGGAGGAACACTCCCAAACTCATTCTATGAGGCCACCATCACCCTGATACCAAAACCAGACGAAGATGTCACAAAAAAGAAAATTACAGGCCAACATCACTGATGAACATAGATGCAAAAGTCCTGAACAAAATACTAGCAAACAGAATCCAACAGCACATTAAAAGGACCATACACCATGATCAAGTGGGGTTTACCCCAGGAATGCAAGGATTCTTCAATATATGCAAATCCATCAATGTGATACACCATATTAAAAAATTGAAGGATAAAAACCATATGATAATCTCAATAGATGCAGAAAAAGCTTTTGACAAAACGTAACACGTATTTATGAAAAAAACTCTCCAGAAAGTGGGCATGCAGGGAACCTACCTCAACATAATAAAGGCCATATATGACAAACCTACAGCCAACATCATGCTGAATGTTAAAAAACTGAAAGCATTTCCTCTAAGATCGGGAACAAGACAAGGTTGCCCATTCTCACCACTATTATTCAACATAGTTTTGGAAGTTTTAGCCACGGCAATCAGCAAAGAAAAAGAAATAAAAGGAATCCACATCAGAAAAGAAGAAGTAAAACTATCACTGTTTGCAGATAACATGATACTTACTATATGTAGAAAATCCTAAAGATGCCACCAGAAAACTACTAGAGCTAATCAATGAATTTGGTAAAGTAGCAGGATATAAAAAGAATGCACAGAAATCTCTTGCTTTCCTACACACTAACAACAAAAGATAAGAAAGAGAAATTAAGGAAACACTCTCATTTACCATTGCAACAAAGAGAAAAAATACCCAGCAATAAACCTGCCTAAGGAGGCAAAAGACCTGTATGCAGAAAACTATAAGACACTGATGAAAGAAATTAAAGATTATACAAACAGATGGAGAGATATACCATGTTCT
>NC_041215.1:67662186-67687417 GCF_002837175.3 Physeter macrocephalus | reverse complement strand
AGGAAAACGGAGCTGGAGGAATCAGGCTCCCTGACTTCAGACTATACTACAAAGCTACAATAATCAAGACAGTATGGTAATGGCACAAAAATAGAAATATAGATAAATGGAACAGGATAGAAAGCCCAGAAATAAACCCATGCACATATGGTCACCTTATCTTTGATAAAGGAGGCAAGAATATACAATGCAGAAAAGAAAACCTCTTCAATAAGTGGTGCTGAGAAAACTGGACAGCTACATGTAAAAGAATGAAATTAGAACACTTCCTAACACCATACAAAACAAAAATAAACTCAATATGGGTTAAAGACCTAAATGTAAGGCCAGACACTATAAAACTCTTAGAGCAAAACATAGGCAGAACACTCTATGACATAAATCACAGCAAGATCCTTTTTAACCCACCTGCTAAAGTAATGGAAATAGAAACAAAACTAAATAAATGGGACCTAATGAAACTTAAAGGCTTTTGCCCAGCAAAGGAAACCATAAACAAGACAAAAAGACAACACTCAGAATGGGAGAAAATATTTGCAAATGAAGCAACTGACAAAGGATTAATCTCCAAAATATACAAGCAGCTCATACAGCTCAATATAAAAAAATCAAACAGCCCAATCCAAAAACATGTGGAAGACTTAAATAGACATTTCTCCAAAGAAGGCATACAGATGGCCAACAAACACATGAAAAGATCTCAACAACATTAATCATCAGAGAAATACAAATCAAAACCACATTGAGGTATCACCTCACACCAGTCAGAATGGCCATAATAAAAAAATCTACAAACAATAAATGCTGGAGAGGGTGTGAAGAAAAGGGAACCCTCTTGCACTGTTGGTGGGAATGTAAATTGATACAGCCACTATGGAGAACAGTATGGAGGTTCCTTAAAAATCTAAAAATAGAACTACCATATGACCTAGCAATACCACTACTCAGGCATATACCCTGAGAAAACCATAATTCAAAAAGATACATTTACCACAACATTCATTGCAGCACTATTTACAATAGCCAGAACATGGAAACAAACTAAATGTCCATCGACAGATGAATGGATGAAGAAGATGTGGCACATGTATACAATGGAATATTACTCAGCCATAAAAGGGAACGAAATTATTTGTAGTGCGGTGGATGGACCTAGAGTCTGTCATACAGAGTGAAGTAATTCAGGAACGAAATTATTTGTAGTGAGGTGGATGGACCTAGAGTCTGTCATACAGAGTGAAGTAATTCAGAAAGAGAAAAACAAATACCATATGCTAATGCATATATATGGAATCTAGAAAAATGTTACTGATGAACCTAGTGGTAGGGCAGGAATAAAGATGACAATGTTGAGAACGGACTTGAGGATACAGGGCAGGAAGCAGAGGCTGGGACGTAGTGAGAGAGTAGCATTGACATATATACACTACCAAATGTAAAATAGATAGCTAGTGGGAAGCTGCTGCATAGCACAGGGAGATCAGCTTGGTGTTTGTGATGACCTAGAGGGGTGGGATAGGGAGGGGAGGGCAGGAGGGAGGCTCAAGAGGGAGGTGATATGGGGATATATGTATGCATATAGCTGATTCACTTTTTTGTACAGCAGAAACAAACACAACATTGTAAAGCAATTATACTCCAATAAAGATGCATAAAAAAATAGCCAGTACGCACGTTATCTCCATGTACGTTTTACACTTTTACCACATATGTAAATATCCACGAAAACATGGTGTATTATTTTGCAAGTTTGAAAATAGTATGTAAAAGTTGTATCACAATTTAAAAAAAAAGAAATATATGTGATTAGTCTCCTTCTCTACTTAGTATCGAATAGAAACAGCCAAAACTAATTTATAGCTAGTCTTATACTATAAACATCTCTCGTTTATTAAATTCATGCTATCAATAGGCACTAAGATAAGAGGAAGCAGAGTGGTGCCTAAGAAAATCTCTAAAACCAGACGTCCAGGGTTCATATCCAGTTATGGCACTTACTACTTACTTAGTCATGTGACTTTGTGCATGTTCTTTGTGCCTCATATGCAAAATAGGGATTGTAAATAAAAATAATTATATATGTAAAATTAATTCGTTATTGACTCATATGGTATTTGTCTTTCTGTCTGACCTATTTCAATTAGCATAATGCCCTCAAGTTCCACCCATGTTGCTGCAAATGGCAAGAGTTCATTTCATTCGTTTTTTATGGTTGAAAAATATTCCACTGCCTATACAATACATACACCATATTTTCTTTATCTGTTCATCTGTCAATGAACACTTAGGTTGTTTCCATATCTTGGCTATTGTAAATAACACTGCAATGAACATTAGGATGGAGATATATATATATATCTATATAGATAGATTGATCTATATATATTTATCTATATAGATATAGATATCTTTTTGAGTTAGTGCTTTTGTTTTCTTTGGATAAATACCCAGAAGTGTAACTGCTGGATCATTTGGTAGTTCTCTTTTTGAGGAGTCTCCATAGTGGCTGCCCCAATTTACATTCCCACCAACAGCGCATAGGGGTTCCCTTTTCTCCACACCCTCTCAAACACTTGTCATTCCTTGGCTTTTTGATAACAGCCATTCTAACAGGTGTGAGGTGATGTCTCATTGTGGTTTTCATTTGCATTTCCCTGATAATTAGTGAGCATCTTTTTATGTACCTGTTGGCTGTCCACATATTTTCTTTGGAAAAAATGTCTATTCAGGTGCTCTGCCCATTTTTTAATAGGATTGTCTTTTTGCTATTGAGTTGTATGAGTTCTTTACATATTTTAGATATTAACCCCTTATCAGATATATGATATGCAAATATTTTCTCCCATTCCGTCGGTTGCCTCTTCATTTTGTTGATGGTTTCCTTTGCTATGAAGCAGCCTTTTAAT
This sequence comes from Physeter macrocephalus, assembly GCF_002837175.3. NCBI lineage: Eukaryota > Metazoa > Chordata > Mammalia > Artiodactyla > Physeteridae > Physeter > Physeter macrocephalus. The sequence goes on along the minus strand of NC_041215.1, from coordinate 67,684,511 downwards.
TTGATGTAGTTCCACTTGTTTATTTTTGCTTTTGTCACCTTTGTTTTTGATATCAAATCCAAAAAACATTGGCCTCTATCTTTTATGTTAGAAGATTTCCTCAGAGGTTTTATGGGTTTTGGTTTTGTGCTCATATTTAAAAGTATGAAACCAAAAAGCTAATTGGAAGCCCTGAGTATTTGGATAGGGCTTGTCAACTTTGAGCATATTGTAAAGTGATTTGATTTGGCTGTTTCTTTGGGAAACCCTGATGTCAATATGTCTGGGACCTTCCTCCTGAGCTTGTTGAGTCCAGTTGGATCTTCCATTATCCTGCGTGGCAGATGAATGCCTGGCTGCCAGCTTTCTAGGAGCGAAACAGAGGAGGAGAGTTGGGATCACAGTATTCTTACTGAAGTTGTTTTTAACATGGTGCTTTATGAACTTATCTGTTCCTGGGTTACTCAGTCCAAAGAGATTCTATTTTCTCCTCTCCAGTCTACTGCTGGAGTAGAGGTAGGATATTTGCCTAGTTGACTGAAGTAAAGGAGAAAGATGATCGAGAAATGTGACTGAATTTTAATTCAATACTTTTTACTTTAGTAGCTTGATTCTCTCTTTCAGAGGTATCTGGTGCCTTTCAGGATGCTTCAGTATAACTTGTGTTGGTTCTCAGCTTTTGCCAATGCTAGTTTACAATTCTGTTTTCTCAGTTAGCCAAGTCACTTGACATTTTCCTTCTGCTTTTTTGCTCACAAAATTTTGTCACTGTTTTTTTTCCTCTCCAATTTTCCCCACCCTAATTTAGTTTTGGTATAGAGAAAAGGTTAGAAATAACACTAATTGTCTCTTTAATAGGATTTTGGGAGAAAGGAAATGTAGCTGGGTGTATTCTACCTGGTAGTTATACCTAAACTCTCTTGATTTTCCTTCATCTTTGCTATATTTTCAGAAAATATCTAGGGTAATATTTTCTTCTTGCTATTATTCTACTGTTAATATTTATTCTGCTATTATTATAGTTCATTGTAACTATTACCACATTTTCTAATCTCCAGTTCACATCAAACAACCTCTGAATGAGCTTCAGAAACTTTTTTGCTGCTTTAAAACATACTTCAGTATTCTTAAATTTATATAACATAATCCATTCTTTGAGTTAATATTTACAATTTAACACGTGCCAGAATCTGTACTAGCAGTGGGAATACCGAATTATAAGACACACTTGCCTTCTAGAATTTTACATTCTATGGGAGAAGACATACAAGTAGGTGTTTTTTCAAATGTTATACATTGTAAATGTTATACCAGAAGTAGGCTTTGCATTCTAAGGGATATATAAATGACCACCTAATCCCAATAACTGATGCTTAAACTGAGTCTTAAAGGAAAAATAGGATTGTCAAGGTGAATAAAAAGAGCATTCCAGGCAAATGATGGCACAGCTTGTACAAAAGCATGATGATATCAGCGACTTCAAAGAATATAGATTCCCACTCTTTATAATTTAACAGTTTATTTTCTTTAGACATCTCAAACGATTACAACATCCTGGTGAGGAAAGCATTAACACTACTACTTTTGCATTAACATACACTAAAAGCATTAACATACTTTTTTGTATGAGGAAACTGAGATACATTCAAGCTTTACAGTAAGCCAATAGCAGAGATAGAACGAGAACTAAAATTTTGGTTTTCTGATTGCCAGCTAAATGGTCAATCATTGGATAATTTTAACTCTACATTCTGAAACTGTTAGTCCCTTAGCTGTCTGATTTTTCTCAATGTTGCATACAATTGCAATAATAATAATAATAAGTAACATTGTAAGGCTTACAACCTGCCAGGTACAGTGTTAGAACTTTACATACTGTTACTCATTAAAAATCTTCAAAACACTTGAGTATTCTGAGACTTAAAAAGGCTAAGAGGGGCTTCCCTGGTGGCGCAGTGGTTGCGCGTCCGCCTGCCGATGCAGGGGAACTGGGTTCGCGCCCCGGTCTGGGAGGATCTCACATGCCGCGGGGCGGCTGGGCCCGTGGGCCATGGCCGCTGAGCCTGCGCGTCCGGAACGTGTGCTCCGCAACGGAAGAGGCCACAGCAGAGGGAGGCCTGCATACCACAAAAAAAAAAAAAAAAAAAAGAGGCTAAGAAACTTTCCCGGGAACCCTTAGCTACTAAGAGGCAGAGGCGGGGTTTGAAGGCAGATCAATACTTTTTTTAATTTAATATTTATTTATTTATTTATTTATATTTGGCTGCACATGTGGCTGCACTGGGTCTTCGTTGCTGCGCGGGGGCTTTCTCTAGCTGGGGTGAGCGGGGGCTACTCTTCGTTGCGGTGTGCGGGCTTCTCATTGCAGTGGCTTCTCTTATTGCCGAGCAGGGCTCTAGGCGCATGAGCTTCAGTAGTTGTGGCACACAGGCTCAGTAGTTGCGGCTTGCGGGCTCTAGAGCACAGGCTCAGTAGTTGTGGCGCACGGGCTTAGTTGACATTTTTTTTTTTTTTTTTTTTTTTTGCAGTACACGGACCTCTCACTGTTGTGGCCTCTCCCATTGTGGAGCACAGGATCCGGACGTGCAGGCTCAGCAGCCATGGCTCACGGGCCTAGCCGCTCCGCGGCATGTGGGATCTTCCCGGACCAGGGCACGAACCCGTGTCCCCTGCATCGGCAGGCGGACTCTCAACTGCGCCACCAGGGAAGCCCTGGCAAGCGATTCTTAACCACTGTGTCACCAGGGAAGTCCCGGCAGGTCAATACTCTTAATCAATATGCTATACTGCAATGATATTATATTAGTTAAGTATAAAATCTAAAATTCCTTAATTTAACTTTTAAACACTTCAAAGTCTGGTCCAACCCTACTTATACAACCCTGCTTATAAATTCATATACTATGAATTCCTAATGGTGTCCAAAGTGACCTAGGCCATATGTTTCCATGAACATTTCATACTCATTACCCATTTTGATATTCAACAAAAATTTATTAAGTAGTTACAATGTGCCAGGAACAATATTAGTGCTGGCCTGAAAAAAGTAAAAGACATTAACTTTGCCTTTGAGCAGTTCACAGTCAAGACAGGAAAATCAATGACTTCAGTACACCATGTATTGTGCTTCATTTAAGGTAAATACTAGGATCCAGAAGAAGATATAGAAAAAACACCTAATTCACGCTGAAGAGATGAGGGGATGTTTCAAAAGGAGGTAATGCTTAATTTAAATAAATCTTGAGATATAAGAGAGAGTTAGCCAGGCAAAAACAAGAGAAATGAGGGACCAAAGGCATTATAGGCAAAGAGAACAGCATTTTAAAAGATTTGAGAGAGGCTGTCTCTCTCTAACTAGTAGAATTTAGACTAAGTTTAACTAAAAATGGCTAAGTTTAAATGTCACTTCCTCATTCCTCAAAAAATTAAAAATAGAACTACCATATGATCTAGCAGTACCACTTCTGGGTAAGTATTTGAAGGAAATAAAATAACTATCTCAAAGAGATGTCTGCACTCCCATATTCATTGCCATATTATTGACGATATCCAAAATATGGAAACAACCTAAGTGTACATCCATAGATGAATGAATAAAATAAATGTAGTGGAATATTATTTAGCCATGAGAAAGAAGGAAATCCTGCCATTTGCAACAACATGGATGGACCTTGAGGACATTATGCTAAGTGAAATAAGTCACACAGGGAAAGATAAATATTGTATGTTCTCACTTATCTGAACTCTGAAAATTATCATGAAGGTAATGGGGAGCCTTAGAATTAGTTTAAGTAGGCAAATGCCTGTTCTTGGTTTCCATTTTAGAAAGAATACTCTGGTAGCTGAGGAGTGAATAGGTTGCTTTGGAGATGAGAAATGGGAAGAAAAAAGAAATACCAATTAAGAAATGACTACAGTAGTCCAGGTAAGAAATGAATGTGAACTTACATTGAGATCAAGACAATGGGGAATGGAAAGAAAAGGTTAATTTTGGACTACTTGGAAGAAAGAGTCTACATAACTTAGTGAGTAATTGGACCTGTGGTTGGATTAAAAAGTTGAAAGTTATTACTAGGTCATCATGCTAGGAAAGACAAAGAGGTTTTGAAGATAAAATAATGTTTTGCTTGGGACATACCAAGTTTGAGATATTGATGAGATAAATGAGCAGAGATGCAGTCTGGAACACTAGATAGAGGTTAAGATGTAGATTTAAGCTATAGATTTGCAATTCACCACCATGTAAAGCAGCATTTCTCAATTTTGGCAGCCCATCAGATTCACTTGGAAAGCTTTTTGTAAATATAGAAGACTGGGCTAAAAATCCATAGACTTTATTTAGTACTTCTGAAATAAGTCTGGGGCATCAATGTTTTTAAAAAGCTAAACATTTGATTTTGATGCATAATTACAATTAAGAATCACTGATGGGTAATTTAAGTCATGAGCATAGATTAGATTCATGGTTTTCAAACAGCACATTGCACCAATTAGGGGAGATTTAGAAGCAATTATCAGAAAGATTGTGACAATAATAACAACAACTATAATTTATTACCTATGGTAGAAACTGTGCTAAAGACTTTATACATGTTATTTGTAGTGGAAGAGAAATCTAAAAGAATGTGTCAGATGAAAGTCATCACGCCTCTTACATGAAGTCTTCCACAGCACTTTCAGTTTACCTTGAGGTCTCTCATCTCAATTTGGTATTTAGAATATACTAACTTATACAAGGCTATCTAGTATCTAATTTGAATGTATATAACCTTAAGCAGTATAACACAGTGGTTAAGAGCAAGATCTGTAGAGCTAGACCTCCGGTTTGAACCCCATATCATCCTATCCTTTGCTGGCAATTTTGGTCTTAGGCAAGTTGTTTAGTTTCTTTTTAGTATACTATATATAATTAAAGTATAATGTGTGTGTATGTATGTATGTGTTTGTGTGTATTTTATATTTATATACATATACAGGTGATACTTTACATATACTATAATGTAAATTCCTTGAAGGGGTGGATTTGTTTTATATCTTGTTTATCTTTTGTAGCTTTCTCCTCAGCTTTACCTAGTCCAGTGGGGAGTAATTATAATAACTAATATTTGTTAAGCTAGTCACTGTTTGAAGCAATTTACTTACATTAATTCATTAATTCAATTGATTTTCATTATAAGCCTAGAGATTAGCATATTAGTACCCTCATTTTACAGATGAGAGTATTGAGAAAGAGAGGTGAGGTAACATTACTAAGATAAATACTGTCTGTAAGTGGAGGATATGGGGTCTAAAGAAGCAAATCCAGCTCTATTAACTTGAGCTCTTAACTACTGCGCTCTACTGCCTCCCTCCATACTACACAATAGACTCAATAAATTATTATGAGTTTGAATAAAATTTGAAAGAAAGGAATGGCTAGAAATAGATGGTATCCATTTTTTTTTTTTTTGCGGTACGCGGGCCTCTCACCGTTGTGGCCTCTCCCGTTGCGGAGCACAGGCTCCGGACGCGCAGGCTCAGCGGCCATGGCTCACGGGCCTATCCGCTCCGCGGCATGTGGAATCCTCCCGGACCGGGGCACGAACCCGTCCCCTGCATCGGCAGGCGGACTCTCAACCACTGCGCCACCAGGGAAGCCCGGTATCCATTTATATGCAGCACATTTTGCAATGTACTTCATTGAAACTAGGTTCTGTTGCCTTTTATAAAGAGAAGTTTGATAAAAGAATATTCAATTACCTTTTTAACTTACTTATATTCCTGTATTATCATTTTTCAAAAGGATTGGGATAAGGAAAGGATCATTTCAGTAAATGTCTTTTATCTGTTTTCTAAGGTAAAAAGTGTTTAAAAGTTTTAAAGCAACCCAAAGCCCAATGTTCTCCAAAGTTTCTCCCAGAAATGGATCTATGATTCTAAACTAAGTATTGTAAACTTATTGGGCCCCTACCATATGTATGGCTATTTCCCAGGCAATGTGAAGTCACAGGATTAATAAAAACAACTTCATAAGAACTTCTAGAAAAATGGGTTTTTCAAATAATGCAGACTTCTACAGAAAGAAACAGAGTACTCTCAACTGTATGGATCTGCTATTGCTCTAAATAAAGGGCCAGAAGAGCAATTCTGTCTGGTTTCATTTTTACTCACACTTGTGGAATTCCATTAGTTTATTTCTGACATACTTTATATGGATGATGTACTAAATGAGAGGATTCAATTCCATTTTTTTCACAATTCCCATGCACAAATATCATCCTCCTGATAACAAAAGTCACCCCCCAGATGTCACACCTAAAGGAAATCTGCTCTTGGATGTTACCCATCTTTTTTACTAACCTCACACAATACTGACTAAATTCTTGTGTGTGGAGTAGAAGATTTAAAGGTGATATTAAAGGTATTAGCAATGACAGTTTACTTTATCATTGCTATATTAACAAAGAGCAAAGCTTAAATATCCCTGTAACTTCCATGGTTATAAATAGCAATTTCTCCTTCCAATTTTTCCTAAGACAAAGTCCTTATTATCCAAATATTCACCATAGTGACATGCATATTCATTGTATTAAAATGATCCCTCTAGGTTGTCCTTGGTCTAGGAAATGTCAAAAATAAAGCCAAAGCTAAATCTGATTACCTACCAATAAAATAGAGTTTACATCAGGGACAAGCAGGAGGTCTCTTAGGATCTGAAATGTAGGACTTTTGAGTGGTTGTGGATAGACTGAGAAATGCTCTCACGTGCAACTTTGATAGAGAATTTTATTAAAATCCTTAATTTTGCTTCTACCCCCTACCTTGTCTACTAACTACTAAATCTACTCAGGAATTTAATTTTCATTTACAAAGTCTCAAGAGAGTTAGAGCCCTGAAAATGACTGCAAAATATAGGTACCGTTCTTTGGTTTTTTATTTTATTTTCCCCCAAGAATAAGTAGTTCATCACAGAAATGTTCTCAGTTTAGTAATCATAATCTAACACTCAAGATTCTGCATTATCTGGTCCCAACAAATCTTTCCTGTGATAATTTGAATTACCCCAACAGGTTATAAGCCAAAATGAACTATTCCGTACTACTCAAACATATTATTTGCTTTCTGTCTCCCAACTTTTACTCATGTTGTTTCCTCTGCCCAAAATGACCTTTTCCCTATCTTGGCCACTCTTCAAGGTCTAACTCAGATGCTACCTTACCATGCTACCTTACCATACTTGCCCAATTCCCCATCTAGTTTCTCTTCTTCTCTCCCCACTCCGCTTGAAATATTCTGCCCACTGAACTCATAGCAGAATAATTTATGCTTCTTTCATATCTCTTTTGAATCTCTGTGGCACTCACTGCCTTCCACATTCTGTTATAGTTACCTGTATTTAGTGTTTACAATTCACTACCTATGAATTCCTGAAGGCAGGGACCCATTGGTCTTTATATCCTTGCCCAGTACTGTGCTTACTGGAACACTGTAGGGTTTTGTATGTTTGGTTTTTTGTTTGTTATAACAAATTGCATTGTGCTGAGATTTGATTGACTGTGTGCCAATTTGGGGAAATAGCTGCACATTGAGAAAATTGCTCAAGAGAAGAGAACTAAAATGCAAAAATGTCACAAAATGTAACACTTAAGATTATTTAAGATTTAGATTTCATCCAAATATCAAATTACACACTTGTACTTAGGAGCTTGGCAATTTTTAAGCAAATTGATGTTTTTACATTAAATAACATCAGCAATTCAAAATAGTATACTCTATCAAACAGGAACTTGAATTTTCTTATTCATATATAGCATTGTATTTATAGCATATTTCATTTTAGTCTTTCATCTAGAATAAAAATTTTCATTAACAAATAAAATTACTAGGGACTTCCCTGGTGGCACAGTGGTTAAGAATCCGCCTGCCAATGTAGGGGACACGGATTTGAGCACTGGTCCGGGCAGATCCCACATGCCACGGAGCAACTAAGCCCATGTGCTGCAACTACTGAGCCTGCACTCTAGAGCCCGCGCTCCGCAACAAGAGAAGCCACCGTAATGAGAAGCCCGCGCAGTGCAACGAAGAGTAGCCCCCGCTCACGGCAACTAGAAAAAGCCCTTGTGCAGCAATGAAGACCCAACACACCCATAAATAAATAAATAAATAAATAATTTTTAAAAAAATTACTAAAGCAAGCTCAGTATAATTTTCAGTGAAGTTTCTGTCGAAGACATTTTTTATAATTTAAAAAATAACTCAGGGCTTCCCTGGTGGCGCAGTGCTTGAGAGTCTGCCTGCCGATGCGGCGGACGCGGGCTCGAGCCCCGGTCCGGGAGTATCCCACATGCCACAGAGCAGCTGGGCCCGTGAGCCATGGCCGCTGGGCCTGTGCGTCCTGAGCCTGTGCTCCGGACGGGAGGGGCTACAGCAGTGGGAGGCCCGCGTACCGAAAAAAAAAAAAAAAACACCTCAGATCATTAAACCTAAGCTATATAACTTGTCTATTATTTTATTTAAACCTTGATTTTACTCCTTAATTTTAATCTCCAACTGTTACTAAAGAAGACATGACATTGCCGTTAAGTTTACCCAAAGACCCAGTGATTTTCCTGTAATGAAGTAGTTGGTAAAATATAGGAAAGCAAAGGATCTACACACATAGGATCTTAATAGAAGTTTAAATCAGGCTAGTAAGCAGATGCAAAAAAACTTTAAACAAAATTTTTCATCAAGTCACAATTCTTATAGTCAGTCAATGTTAGAATTTAGTCAGATGTAGCATGTTTTTCTTATTTGCATTTTTATAACCATCTTTATTTCAGTGTACCACGTGTTTTTGACTGAATTTCTTACTTGATAAGAAGAGTGAGGGAGAGAGATCAAAATTAAACTCATGACGACCATTACCAATAGCCCATCCTAGCTCTAAGAGTGTACATAATAATGTCTGCCAATAAATAATGTTGGCAGTAATGTGCTTAGTATATACCAGTACTCTTAGAGGTACTTTATATACATTAACTTGCTTGATCTTCACAACTCTTTGAGGTAGGCACCATTACTATCCCTATATCACAGCTGAGGAAACTGATACTCAGAAAGGTTAAATAACTTGCCCATGATCATACAGCTGGTAAGTGGTGTAGCTAAGATTTGAACCTAGTGAACACGGCAGTCTGGATGCTTAAGTACCATACTATACAAACCAGAAGAATTTGTAAATCAATTTTCTATTGCTCTAATCCAAGAAAACAGGTACTATTGAGCAGCATGCGCCAGTCTAGGATTCTAGGGAAACAAGGTTTTTGCATCTGCTCTACCCACCTCCCTGCTACTTTCAGCCAGCACAGATACGAAAGAGAAGAGAGTAGTGCTTGGATGTCTAAGAGCCAGCTGGTTAAGGTCTACTTACCTACTAGTTCCTCCCAGTCCTCTTCCTCAGAGCCTAAGGCGAATCCTATCCTCCCCAGTTTATTCAAAGTACTCCATAAATGACTGACCTAGCATTAAACACTCCAAACTTGTTACTCCTTATTTCCAGAGTTTAATCCCTACTAAATCAAAACCCCCTTCCAAAATACATAATGACCTATGCCTAGCCTGGAATTATACTGGATTGGTCACATCCCTGTTTTGAGCTGATTCTTGGGGTCCCTGCTTCTGCCTCCTGCCAATGGGCTAGGTCTCCCTTCACTCTCAAATTGAAAACTATGGCTTATAAAACTTACAATGTTATTTTATTTATTCACAGTTTATAATGCCCTAATAAAAAGAATTTAATGTGTTATAAAAGAAGTTAATGCAGTTATCAAAATTACAAAATGCTTGATTATACAGTTCAACCCAATCTTTTATTTCTCTAATATCAAGAGATTTACATGAGAAAAAAACAATTATATGTAACTCATCCTAAGATTCACCAATTTATAAATTAAATTAAAACTGACTGTACCATACCACTTTTGAAAAGTCAATTCAAAATGTGAACATAGCTCATTATGTACATTTTCTCATAATCTTGAAAGCAGGAAACAACTCTTTCTTTTCTGTATTCTCTTCACAACACCAAATACAGTATTGTGCAAATGATCATATTTCACAATTACTCAAAGCGTTGTTTACAATTGAACAATTACTCAAATACTTGTTTACAGACAGCTTACCTCAGAAACCTTTACAAAATATAATGAAACACATGTATAAAATGGTACAGATAGAGGCAACCATTGCAAAAACAAGATGACCAATTGTTACTGAGCAGATGTACAATCAATTTCACCATTCAAAAGGTCAAGATCACCTTGCTGTACAGGCAAAAGGCTGACATTACATTAAATGTCTGTGACATTTTAATCAATCTTAACTTTTTAATGTTATATATTTTGACATAGCAACACAGAGAAATTTTTCTCCACTTTGTAAAAGAAATAACTCTAAGACAGTAATTTTTTTCACCTTACATTATTGAGGATATTATTGAGATATCCTCATTTAAGTGCCACTGAAGAAGGTAACTAAGAATTTTTATTGCTTGGTTCTCTTGAAAGGTCACAAATACAGTGAAAAATCTAGCAGAATGTTGTGAAACCAATACCTAGAGGAATCCCAAAGCAATGCCAAGAAACAGAATGTACTCATAGTGACTAATACATGCAAATACTGGAAATAAATTCTAACAGATTAAACAGGTTTTGTAGCAACTAAAAGGTATATTCAAATCATTCCAAAACTAATCAAGCTTAAGAATATGGCAGTCTTCCCTGCTAATAAGAATCTAAGCTGACTAAGTAGCCTGAATAACATATAAATTATAGCCAATATCAGTAGGTATAAATTTTAGTGTGCTTTTAATTAAAAAGGAGAAACTGACCCCTTAACTGAATCATATCACTGTTTCAGACTTCCACTACAGTCATTTGATAAATATATTCATATTTAATACATCATTTTACACTGATGAGCCATTAAATTCTAATCAAGCTATGGAATCACGAAGACAAAACTTTCTGCTGAGAAATGCTGCACCATTTTCTCTCTTTTTGCACATTTAATATGGAATGCCTTGTCAAGTATCTGCCAAGTCCCCTAATACTGAGGCAGAAATATTATAACATAAAAAAATACAATAAATTTCCTTCAAAATCTGAATGTCAGAGGCACAGTTTCTTACCCAAGCATGTAATTCTGAGGACATGCTATAACAAACAAAATTAAACGTGATAGGGAAAAATGGTTTAAAATAAATAGAGTTTCAGCATAAAATAGATATATAAATCCAAATTCTTTGCTGTGATGATCTTCTGCTCTTTGTAGTTAACATGTTTAATGTAGTCAAGTCTTTTCATTGTGAAAATGAAAGTAAACAAATGCAGAGTATCTCTGGGTCAAAAACATTAAACAGGCTTATATGTCACCAGATTTCTATGTAAAAAACCAAACCAAAACAAAAAACAGATTTATCATCTACTTTAATCTATAAGCAATGCCTTAGAAGATCTCTACATTAAGAGGACAAAGCATAATTATTTCAATAGATCTGAGAAATGATTAAAAGTTAATGCCTTCTAAAACTGTTTAGATACTGAAATACAAATTTCAGGAAAATAGCTCAGATGCTGATAAACATGATTCTACTCATCACACTTGGGTTGCTGTGTGGTTGCACAGTACAATGGTAGCAACATCTATTTCTATGCTCAAGTAATCCCAGATAAAAATTTTTATTATGTCACTATATACAAGCAGCTAGCTATGGTGTATCCTTATAAGTTTGAACAATTTATGCTATTTTCATCATTTGAAATAAAAGATGCAATTTGACTGTATTCAGGTTTTAATCTGGAAAAATCTGTAGAGCCCAAAACCTTGCCCTTAATCACATACAAAGAATCTATTTCCTTACCTCCCACTTCCCCATTAAAAGCTACAGTAAACACAAACTTAAACACACACACATTTCTAAAATTCATATTGTTTAACTGGTGTCTAGTACTATAAATATTACTTGTTCAAATATCCTAAGGAAAATCTAATAATAAACAATTACATTGATTAATATGTTGTAAATGACTAAGAGCTAGAAAAAGCAATAACTCTACAATCTAATGGTATAATCATAATTCATGAAGTCATACCTGATGACTTAGAGATTGAAAAGGCTCACAGGTTCCAGACTGCATAACCTTTCTATTTCCAGAGACCCCTAAAGATTGCATTTCCTGTCTTACAAAAGATAATCACAGCCATCTCTATGTCTCAGCATCTTCAGGGCTAGTGAAGAAAACATCAAAGAGCAGATCTGTCCATTAGTATCTGTTTAAGTCATCATGAAGATATCAGATCTCATATGCTGTTTATCATCTCCCCTTTGCAGTTACAAACACTGCATATTAAGGGAGGATGACACAGTTGTATTTGCTGAGGCTGCTAATGCTGTCTGAAAACAGTAAGCTTACTGCTTAGAGCAATTCTGCATCATCCAAACAGAGAATGAACCACGTCTTTCAGATTTCCCACCTCTGATAATATAAAGATTTCACATGCCAAAGAAAGTTTGATTTTTTTTGTCATTCCTTTAAAAATAAGCAACATTCTATTTAATTAAGTGTCTAATGTATCTGTTGCAAATGCCATGTTAAAATGTTAGTTCATAATTATTAGGCAGTTTTTTCCATATATGACTAAGCTTTAATGATTTAACAAGCAAAATTATACTCTAAAAAAGGACTCTTCCCTCCAAACCATGTGTATCATCACTCATCCAACCCTTCAAAATTAGAAGTCCCTAAAAATGATGAGTTTTTATTCTGGCAATCTTTGATAATTGTGTGTAACAGTAGATAGATAAATAGGTAAATGCATATTCACTTTTTTAATTCTCATGAACTTCATTTTGTTTCATATTCTTCAGAACAACATGCTTCAATAGAAATCGCTTTTACACTATTATAAAAGGTATAATATCTCCTACAGAGTTTAATATGCAAAAGACAACATGCTATTATCAAATTCCAAAACTGCATGGTTAAATCTAAATCTAGGAATTAAACCTACATTATTGGCATTTTTATTGTGATTTTTCATTGCATCTTATTTGTGTTCATCAGGGTTCTTGTAATGCTTTCTTTTCCACAAAAGAGTAGAATCAAAGAATTTTAAGATTAATAGTCTGATAATAGAAAACCAATATCCTCTAAAATTATAAATGTAAATACTTTCTCTTTACCATGTGATAAAAGATTATATTTTAAAAATAAAACAAAGACTAAAATTATAATATATTTAATTGAATGCAAAATTGGGACACCAAGTACAATATATTACCCTAAAAGACTCTTCACATTATGTATATCCTGAATTAATGGATATTTTCTTTATATACCTATGAATGCTTTATTTATATACCTGTGATATAAACTAAATGAAATTTAATGATAGCTAAAGTGCTTTACAGAAAATGTTTCAGGTAAGTGTAGACTAATTACGAACCAGTATAAATTTCCACTCACAACGTTTGATGAGCATATGAGCATAATTTGTATTATCATGGAGACTAGTCAAAATGGGTCTTAAAAATTGGACTTCTTTAAGAGGCTGAGGGGTAAGGGCATAAGGGAGATGTTGGTCAAAAGTACAAACTTCCAGTTATAAGATGAGTAAGTTCTAGAGATCTAAACAGGATAGTGATTATAGTTAATAATATTGTATTATATACTTGAAAGTTACACGATGGTGGTAATTATTTTGCAATATATAAGTGTATCAAATTAACATGTTATACACCTTAAACTTAAACAATGTTATATGTCAATTATATCTCAATAAATCTAGGGGAAATTATTATACCTTAAATATATCCAATTTTTATTTGTGGAAAGAAATTAGCTTTCTTTAGTAGCCTGATCCACATTATGCTCTTAGAGAAATTATTGCCTCTAACTGCACATGTTCAAAGGGTTTGGTATTTTGGCTGTATGTATACAATGACAGACCTGAATGGAAAATCATATGTAGGCAAATATGATTTATATATGCAATATTTACTCTGTTATTGCAAACAAAATAGGTACTCATTCTTTAAGAGCTATCTTAACATCTATCTCCCTTTCTATATTTATTTCTTCATGTAGAAAATATTAAACATCTTCTATGTGTCAGATACTGTGCTAGAAAATCTGTGACAACATAAGATATGCCATCACAAAAGCAGATAAACACGTATGTTTTGCTATGACAGAAGATTAAGAGGTGATATAAGAGTGATAGCAGGGCATCTGACCCTAATCTAGGGATCAGAAAAGATCTTCTTAAGGAAGTACTGTTAAAACTGAGAAGATCCTGAGCAGATCATATTCAACTAATGCTAAATACAGCATGGTTTGACCATAAAGTTTAAGTAGGACAGAGGGAAGAGATGAGGCTAAAAGTGTAAGCCAAGGTCTAATCACAGGACTCTTCAGAAGCCATTTAAAGAGTATGAACTTAATCTTCAGGGGAATGGTAATCTATCAACGCAATCATTTTTGTAGTTTAAGATTATTCTGGCTATGGTAGAGAATCAATCAAGTAAAATAAAACTGGAGAGAGACAAGTTATATAATTTGGGGTAAGAGATAATGATGGCCTGAACCAAAGTGGTGGCAGTAGCAATGAAGGGAAATGGATAGACACCAGATATACTTTTTAGTTAGAAGGAATGGGATTTGGGGACTAAATGTAAGAAATGAGGTAAAGAGAAATGTCAGGGTCAACGTTTATTCATAACCTCCTAAATTATTATAGATTTCATTTTGACAAATCAATATACTTTCATCACATGCTCCGTTGCATTGTCATTAATCCATTTCACGTGTATATGTTTACTTTTTATAAAATAGCCAGAAAATTGTGAGAAGGAAGACTCATCTGACATTCATTCTTTGTCCTCTTATAATGTGTTTAACTTTGAGCAAAGTTATTATAAATGAATAAATGGGAAATAAACTAAAAATTGTACTTTTCTTTCATATATTGTGTCATAACATTGATATAAACTTTGTTTACATCAGTTACCGGACATTATTAATTAGTATATACAATCTAATTTTCTTCAGTGTTTTCTTGCCAACATATTTAATTGATCTTTGCAATAAGAATATGAAAATGAAAACCAGAATACAAAGAAACTCTTAATCTCTCTACCATTTAGTTGATAAAATCAACTTAAGCCAAAAAAAAATTCATTTATAATTCATTAATCAAGTAATGGATTAACATATGTTAAATATAACAATTAATAGTAATTTAACCTGGGCTAACCAGTTAAAACTAATAGATACCTATTTTTTAGAAAACTATTGCTCTATGAAAATAAATATTTATTCATACAGTATGCTTACACATAGCAATGTTATTAAGGTACTCTCATAAGAGGAAGGCACAATGCCTCTACATTTTCCCTAACAAGTCTATCTAACAAAGTATTGATTAAAAGCAATGAAGAACAACCAGAATATAGCAAAAGAACCCCTTGGTTTGAATGAGGAAATAACTAAAAGGGTCAAATAAATTTAAAATCTTTGTCTATTTAATTATTTGCTGAACATCAGACCATTCTGAATAATAAAGGATCAGCATCTTAAAAACAGTAAGAGCTTTATAATAATTATCACATATTTAGCTCTTACTTTTTATGTCTCAGGGACTATGCAATCCAATGCCCTCATTTTACAGATGAGGTAACTGAAATTTAGAGAAGTTAAATGATTTGTCTAAGACCAGGTAGTAGCAGAGCCAAGGCCAGAATTCAAAATTCTTGTCTCCTAGTTTCAAGGTTTTCCCCAATATAAATCACTATGTTACTGAGTGAAGTAAGTCAGACAGAGAAAGACAAATACATGATATCACCTACGTGTGGAATCTAAAAAAAAGCGTACTCACAGGGGACTCTACTCAGTGCTCTGTGGTGACCTAATTGGGAAAGAAATCTGAAAAAGTGTGGATATATGTATACATATAAACTGATTCACTTTGCTGCACAGCAGAAACTAACACAACATTGTAAAGCAACTATACTCCAATAAAAAAATAAATAAATGAATTTTAAAAGGATACAAATGAACTTATCTACAAAACAGAAATAGAGTTACAGATGTAGAAAACAAACTTATGGTTACCAGGAGGTAAGGTGGGGGGTGGGGAAGAGATAAATTGGGAGATTGGGATTGACATATACACTACTATGTATAAAATATGTAACTAATAAGGACCTACTGTATAGCACAGGCAACTCTACTCAGTACTCTGTAATGGCCTATATGGCAAAGGAATCTACAAAAGGATGGATATATGTATATGTATAACTGATTCACTTTTCTGTACACCTGAAACTAACACAATATTGTAAATCAACTATACTCCAAAAAATTTTTTTATGAAAAAATAATAAATCACTATGTCTTTTGTCTTTGTAATAATATATTTTATCTTCAATAATTAAAAAACTTTCATTTTAACAGTTTCATGTTACTATGTTGAAAAACATAGTAAATATTTCAGAAAAATATCCATAAGAATCAAAAGTTGTTTATTAAAGTTTTTATCATAAAGCATTCTTTTTTCATATTTATTTAAAGATAACTTATATCACATGGCCAGGCCCCACAGCAGGTCTGGAGACAAGCCTTGCCCACCAGTGTGCTGCAGCAGTAGCCACAGCACTTGCACAAAAAGAATTTCCAAATAAGAATTTCTACCCGGCAAGGTTATCATTCAGAATTGAAGGAGAGACCAAGAGTTTTCCCGATAACCAAAAGCTAAAGGAGTTCATCAGCACTAAACCAGCTCTATAAGAAATGGTAGGGCTTCCCTGGTGGCGCAGTGGTTGCGCGTCCGCCTGCCGATGCAGGGGAACCGGGTTCGCGCCCCGGTCTGGGAGGATCCCACATGCCGCAGAGCGGCTGGGCCCGTGAGCCATGGCTGCCGAGCCTGTGCTCCGCAACGGGAGAGGCCGCAACAGAGGGAGGCCCGCATACCACAAAAAAAAAAAAAAAAAAAAAAAAAAAGAAAT
This sequence comes from Physeter macrocephalus, assembly GCF_002837175.3. NCBI lineage: Eukaryota > Metazoa > Chordata > Mammalia > Artiodactyla > Physeteridae > Physeter > Physeter macrocephalus. Next base: position 67,667,506 of record NC_041215.1, on the reverse strand, counting down.
GGTAAAAGGACTTCTTTAAGCTGAAAAGAAATGGCATTAATTAATAATAAGAGAACATATAAAAGTAAAAATCCCACTGGAAAAAGTAAATATATAATAAAGGTGGTGGATGTGGCAAGTATAAAGCAAGTATGAAGGTTAAAAGGCAAAAGTATTAAAATTAACTAAAATTACAATAATTAGTCAAAGGATGCATTAAAAAAAGATGTAAAATGTGTCATCAAGAGTATAAAATATTGAGTGGGGGAGTAAGTAAAAAGATAAAGCTTTGGAATGTGTTCAAATTTAAGTTACTACCAACTTAAAAGAGGTCACTATTTACATAACATGTTATATGTGAACCTCACAGTAACCAAAGAAAAGCCTATAGTAAATACACAAAAGAAATTGCAAAAGGAATCTAAACATAGCACTAAAGAAAACCACCAAAACACAAGGGACAAGAAAAAGAGAAGTAAGAAACAGAGAAGAACTACAAAACAGCCAGAAAGCAAATAACAAAATGGCAATAAGTACATAACTATTAATAATTACTTTAAGTGTAAATAGACTAAATTCATCAACCAAAATTCACCACACAGAGTGGTTGAATAGATAAAAAAACAAAATTCACCTATATACTGCCTACAAGAGGCTCACTTCAGAAGAAAGGACACACACAGACTGAAAGTGAAGGAATGGAAAAAATATATTTCATGCAAATGGAAATGAAAAGAAAGCTGAAGTAGCTATCCTCATATCAGACAAAATAGACTTTAAAACAGAAAAATAAAAGAAAAAGAAAGGCATTACATAATGATAAAGGGGTCAATCCAGCAAGAAGATATAACACTTATAAGTATATATGCATCCAATGGAGGAGCACCAAGATATATAAAGCAAATATTAACAGACTTTAAGGGAGAAATTTAAAGCAATACAATAATAATAGGGAATTCTAACATCTTACTTACATCAATGGATAGGTCATCTGGGTAGAAAATCAATAAGGAAATATTGGACTTAAATAACACATTAGACCAGACAGACTTAATAGACTTTCTATCCAAAAGCAGCACAAAACACATTCTTCTCAAGTGCACATGAAATATTCTCCAGGATAGATCACATATTAGGTCACAAAATAAGTCTCAATAAATTCAAGAAGACTGAAATCATATCAAGCATCTTCTCTGACCACAATGGTATGAAACTAGAAATCAATCATAAAGAAAAAAATGGGAAAACCCACAAAAACATGGAGATTAAATTACATAGAGATTAGCTTACATCCCACTGAACAACAAATGGGTCATCAAAGAAATCAAAGGAGAAATCAAAAAATACCCACAGACAAATGAAAACAGAAATATGACATACCAAAATCTATGGGATGCAGCAAAAGTGGTTCTAAGAGGGAAGTTCATAGCAATATAGGCCTTCCTCAAAAAAACAAGAAAAATCCCCAATAAACAATCTAAGTACACCAAGGGAAATAGAAAAAGAACAAATGAAGCCCAAAATTAGTAGAAAGAAGGAAATAATAAAGATCAGAGGAGAGGTCTGCTTCTGTTTTTGTTATATTCACTAGTTTGTTGTATATTTTAGATTCCACATATAAGTGATATCACACAGTATTTGTCTTTCTCTGTCTGACTTGTTTCATTTAGCATAATGCCCTCCAAGTCCATCCATGGTGCTGCAAATGGCAAAATTTCATTCTTTTTCATGGCTGAGCAGTATTCCATTGTGCATATATACATCTTCTTTATCCATTCATCTGCTGATGGACACTTACGTTGCTTCCATGTCTTGGCTATTATAAATAATGCTGCTATGAACGTTGGGGTACACGTATCTTTTCCAATTAGTGTTTTTTGTTTTTGTTTTTGTTGTTTTTGGATATCTACCCAGGAGTGGAATTGCTGGGTCATATGGTAGTTCTATTTTTAGTTTTTTGAGAAACCTCCATATTGTTTTCCACAGTGGCTGCACCAATTTACATTCCCACCAACAATTTAGGAGAGTTCCCTTTCTCCACAACCTCACCAACATTTGTTATCTGTGTTCTTTTTGATGATAGCCATTCTAACAGACATGAGGTGAAATCTCATTGTGGTTTTGATTTGCATTTCCCTGATGATTAGCAATGTTGAGCATCTTTTCATGTGACTTTTGGCCATCTGCATTTCCTCTTTGGAAAAATATCTATTCAGTTCTTCTGCCCATTATCTAATTGGGTTGTTTGTTTCTTTGATGTTGAGCTGTATGAGCTGTTTATATATGTTGGATATTAAACCCATTATCGGTCATATCATTCATAAATATATTCTCCCATTCAGAAGGTTGTCTTTTCATTTTGTCTATGGTTTCCTCTGTTGTGAAAAGCTTTTAAGTTTAATTAGGTCCCATTTGTTTATTTTTGCTTTTATTTCCTTTACTTTAGAAGACAGATCCAAAAAAATATTGCTGTGATTTATGGTGTGTTCTGCCTGTGTTTTCTTCCACGAGTTTTATAATATCTGGTCTTAGATTTTGGTCTTTAATCCATTTTAAGTTTATTTTTGTATATGGTGTTAGAGAATGTTCTAATTTCCTTCTTTACATGTATCTGTCCAGTTTTCCTAACAACACCTATTGAAGAGACTGTCCTTTCTCCACTGTATATTCCTGCCTCCTTTGTTGTAGATTAATTGACCACAAGTGTGTGGGTTTATTTCTGGGCTCTCTATCCTGTTTCATTGATCTGTGTCTGGTTTGTGCCAGTACCATACTGTTTTGATTACTATAGCTTTGTAGTATAGTCTGAAGTCAGGGATCATGATTCCTCCAGCTCTGTTCTTCTTTCTCAAGATTGTTTCAGCTATTCAGGTTATTTTGTGTTTCCATATAAATTTTAACAAAAAAGAAGCTGACTCACAGATATAGAGAACAAACTAGTTATGACCAGTGGCAGGGACAATAGAGGAGTGGAGTGGAGGTATAAACTATTGGGTATAAGGTAGGCTCAAGGATGTATTGTACAACACGGAGAATACAGCCAATATTTGGTAATAACTGTAAGTGGAACGTAACCTTTAAAAATATATAAAAATAAGAATTTAAATAAATAAATAAAAATTTTTAAAAAGGACACATACACTCACACAACGATCAGAGGGTAAATAAATGAAATGGACACAAAAAAATAGAAAAGATCAAAGGGAAAAGAATCTGAAGCTGTATATCTGGAACTAACACCATATTGTAAATCAACTATAGTTAAATTTTTTTAAAAAAATCAATGAAACTAAGAGCTGTTTCTTTGAAAAGATCAACAAAATTAACAAACCTTCAGCTAACTAACTAAGGAAAAAGTAGAGGACTCTCATAAGTAAAGTCAGAAGTGAAAGAAGAGAACTTATAACTGATACTACAGAAATACAAAGGATAATAAGAAACTTTTATGAACAATTATACACCAATAAGTTGGATACCCTAGAAGAAATTAATAAATTCCTAGAAACATACACTCTTCCAAGACTGAATCATGAAGAAACAAAAATATGAATAGATTAATTACTAATAAGGAAACTTAAATGGTAATCAAAAATCTCCCCAACAACACAAGTCCAGGACCAGAGGGCTTCACTGGAGAATTCTACAAAACATTCAAAGATTTAATACTTCTACTTCCCAAGCTCTTCCAAAAAGCTGACGAGGAAGGAAACTTTACAAACACATTTTGTGAAACCAGAATTACCCTGATACCAAAACCAGATAACAACACCACAAAAAAGGAAAACTACAGTCCAGTATCCTTGATGAACACAGATGCAAAAATCCTTAACAAAATACTAATAAACCAAATCAAACCATACATTAAAAGAATCATACACCATGATCAAGTTGAATTTATTCCAGGGATGCAAGGAGGGTTCAACATCTACAAAATAAACGTGATACATCATATTAACAAAATTAAGGCAAAAATGATATAATCATCTCAATAGATGCAGAAAAAGCATTTAACAAAATTCAATATCCATTTATGATAAAAAACTCTCAACAAAATGAGTATAGCGAGAATGTACCTCAACATAATAAAGACCATATATGACAAACCCACAGCTAATGTTATTCTCAATGGTGAAAAATTGAAACCTTTTCCTCTAAGATCAAGAAAAAGACAAGGATGCTCACTCTTGCCACTTCTCAACATAGAATTGGAATTCCTAGCCACAGCAATTAGGCAAAAAAAAGAAATACTGAGCAACCAAATTGGAAAGAAAGAAGTAAAACAGTCATTATTTGCAGATTACATGATATTATACATAGAAAACCCTAAAGATGTCACCAAAAAAACCCATTAGAAAAAATAAATAAATTCAGTAAAGCCACAGGATACAAAATCAAGATACAGAAGTCTTTGGCTTTTCTATTCACTAATAATGAGCTATCAGAAAGAGAAATAGATAAAATATTCCCTTTTAAAATAGCATCAAAAAAAATACCTAGGAATAAATTTAACCAAGAAGGTGAAAGACCTGTACACCAAAAAGTGTAAGACACTGATGAAAGAAATTGAAGAATACACAAATAGATATTCTGTGTGCATGAAATGGAAGAGCTAATGTTGTTAAAATGTCCGTAAGACCCAAAGAAATCTAAAGGTTCAATGCAATCCCTATCAAAATTCCAATGGCATATTTCACAGAACTAGAAAAAATAATTTTAAAATGTGCATGAAGGAACTTCCCTGGTGGTCAAGTCGTTAAGACTCCACACTTCCACTGCAGGGGGCCATGGGTTCGCTCCCTGGTTGGAGAACTTAGATCCTGCATGCTGCACAGCATGGCCAACTAAATAAATAAATAAATGAAAATAATTTTTAAAAAATAAAATAAAATAGGGGCTTCCCTGGTGGCGCAGTGGTTGCACGTCTGCCTGCCGATGCAGGGGAGCTGGGTTCGCGAAATAAATAAATAAATAAATAAATAAATAAATAAATAAATAAATAAATAAATAAATAAATAAATAAATAAATAAATAAATAAATAAATAAATAAATAAATAAATAAATAAATAAATAAATAAATAAATAAATAAATAAATAAAATAAAATAAATAAAATGTGCATGGAACCACAAAAGATCCCAAACAAGCAAAACAACTGTGAGAAAGAAAAAAGGTGGAGGTATCATGCTCCCTGATTTCAAACTATACTATAGTGTTCAAAACAGTATGGGTATCTGAAAATGAAATTAAGGAAACACTCCCATTTACCATTGCAACAAAAAGAATAAAATACCTAGGAATAAACCTACCTAAGGAGACAAAAGACCTGTATGCAGAAAACTAT
>NC_041215.1:67656092-67661822 GCF_002837175.3 Physeter macrocephalus | reverse complement strand
AAACTCAGAATGGATTAAAGACCTAAATGTAAGGCCAGACACTATCAAACTCTTCGAGGAAAACATAGGCAGAACACTCTATGACATAAATCACAGCAAGATCCTTTTTGACCCACCTCCTAGAGAAATGGAAATAAAAACAAAAATAAACAAATGGGACCAATTGAAACTTAAAAGCTTTTGCACAGCAAAGGAAACCATAAACAAGACAAAAAGACAACCCTCAGAATGGGAAAAAATAATTGCAAATGAAGCAACTGACAAAGGATTAATCTCCACAATTTACAAGCAGCTCATGCAGCTCAATACCGAAAAAACAAACAACCCAATCCAAAAATGGGCAGAAGACCTAAATAGACATTTCTCCAAAGAAGATATACAGATTGCCAATAAACATATGAAAGGACGCTCAACATCATTAATCATTAGAGAAATGCACATCAAAACAACAATGAGATATCATCTCACACCAGTCAGAATGTCCATCATCAAAAAATCTACAAACAATAAATGCTGGAGAGGGTGTGAAGAAAAGGGAACCCTCTTGCACTGTTGGTGGGAATGTAAATTGATACAGCCACTATGGAGAATAGTACGGAGGTTCCTTAAAAAACTAAAAATCGAATTACCATATGACTCAGAAATCCCACTACTGGGCCTATACCCTGAGAAAACCATAATTCAAAAAGAGTCATGTACCACAATGTTCATTGCAGCTCTATTTACAATAGCCAGGACATGGAAGCACCCTAAGTGTCCATCAACAGATGAATGGATAAAGATGTGGCACATATATACAATGGAATATTACTCAGCCATAAAAAGAAATGAAATTGAGTTATTTGTAGTGAGGTGGATGGACCTAGGGTCTGTCATAAGAGTGAAGTAAGTCAGAAGGAGAAAAACAAATACCATATGCTAACACATATATATGGAACCTAAAAAATAAATAAATAAGTAGTCATGAAGAACCTAGGGGCAGGATGGGAATAAAGATGCAGACCTACTAGAGAATGGACTTGAGGACACAGGGAGAGGGAAGGGTAAGCTGTGACGAAGTGAGAGAGTGGCATGGACATATATACACTACGAAATGTAAAACCGATAGCTAGTGGGAAGCAGCCACATAGCACGGGGAGATCAGCTCGGTGCTTTGTGACCACCTAGAGGGGTGGGATAGGGAGGGTGAGAGGGAGGTAGATGCAAGAGGGAAGAGATATGGGGATATATGTATATGTATAGCTGATTCACTGTGTTATAAAGCAGAAACTAACACACAATTGTAAAGCAATTATACTCCAATAAAGATGTTAAAACCCAAAAAACAGTATGGGTAATGGCACAAAAATAGACACACAGATCAACGGAACAGAATAGAAATGTGACACATATATGTACAATTAATTTATGATAAAAAGCAAAGAACATACAATGGAGAAACTATAGTCTCCTCAATAAATGGTGCTGGGAAAACTAGCCGGCCACAAGCAAAAGAATGAAGCTAGACCACTATCTGACACCATAGACAAACATTAACTCAAAATGAATTAAAGACTTGAATGTAAGAACTGAAACCATAACATTCCTAGAGGAAAACATTGGCTGTAATCTTATGGACATAAGTCTTAGCAATGTTTTTGTGGATTTGACTCCAAAGGCAAGGGAAACAAAAGCAAACATAAACAAATGGGACTATATCAAACTAAAAATCTTCTGCACAGTGAAGGAAACCATCAACAAAATGAAAAGCAACTTACTGAATGAGAGAAGGTATTTGCAAATCATATATCTGATAAGAGGTTAATATCCGAAATATATAAAGAACTCCTCATACAACTCATCAACAACAAAAGAAAACAAGCAACCTGATTTGAAAATGGTCTGAGTAGCTGAATAGACGTTTTTCCAAAGAAGACATACAGATGGCCAACAAGCACTGAAAAGATTTTCAGTATCACATCATTATTAGGGAAATGCAAACCAAACCACAATGAGGTATCATCTCACACCTGTTAGAATGGCTATTACCAAAAAGACAAGAAGTGAAAAATGTTGGAGAGGATGTAGAGAAATGGAAACCCTCTTACACTATTGGTGGAACTGTAAATTGCTGCAGCCACTATGTAAAACAGTACGGAGATTTCTCAAAAAAATCAAGACTAAAACTATCACTTGACCCAGCTATTCCACTTCTGGGTATTTAAGTGAAAAACATGAAAATAATAATTTGAAAAGATATATGCACCCCTCTGTTCATTGCAACATTATTTACAATAGCCAAGATATGGAAGCAACCTAAGTGTCCAACAATGGATGAGAAATGCAAACCAAACCACAATGAGGTATCATCTCACACCTGTTAGAATGGCTATTACCAAAAAGACAAGAAGTGAAAAATGTTGGAGAGGATGTAGAGAAATGGAAACTCTCTTACACTATTGGTGGAACTGTAAATTGCTGCAGCCACTATGTAAAACAGTATGGAGATTTCTCAAAAAAATCAAGACTAAAACTATCACTTGACCCAGCTATTCCACTTCTGGGTATTTAAGTGAAAAACATGAAAATAATAATTTGAAAAGATATATGCACCCCTCTGTTCATTGCAACATTATTTACAATAGCCAAGATATGGAAGCAACCTAAGTGTCCAACAATGGATGAATGAATAAAGAATATGTGGTATATATACACAACGGAATACTACTCAGCCATGAAAAAGGATGAAATCCTATCATTTGCAACAACACGGATGAACCTAGAGGGTATTATGCTAAGTGAAATAAGACAGAGAAAGACAAATATTGTATGATTTCACTCATATGTGAAAGACAAAACAAACAAACAAAATAAAACAAAAAATCAAACTCATAGATCTATAGAACAGATTAGTGGTTATCAGGGTGAAAAGGGTTAGTGGAGTGGGCAAAACAGATGAAGGGGGTGTATGGTGATGGATGGTAACCAGACTTGCGGTGGTGATCACTTTGTAGTGTATACAGATGCCAAATTATAATGCTATACCCATGAAACTTATATAATTAAAAAACTTATTTCAGACAGAGCCAGGCTACAGGCTTGGAGGGCCATGGTGGGCAAGGACCACCAATGGCAGGGCAGCATCCTCTACATCATGCTCATTAGCACAAAGCAAAAGCATGCGACTCTGCAGGTGCTCAAGGCATGGATGGGCAGCACGCTGGGGCTGCTCCTGTGGCTCGGATCCCACCCCCTTCCCCAAAGAACAACTTATTTCAGAGAATACCTCTGAAAACCTAAGTAATCTACTCTGTTTTATATAATACTGTTTTAAAAAGTGTAAAGTAGGTCACCTTCCAAAGTAATTTGGCAAAATGTATTAAGATTCTTAAAAATATTCAAGCCTTTCCAGTATTTCCAGTTTGGAGAATCTGTACAAAGGAAATAAGGCAGATTGAGGTTTATGCACAAAGATGTTTGGTGCTACATTATTAGAAGGGAAAAAATGGAAATAATAAGAGAAAGGTTAATTAAATTATGAGACAACAAAAATGGAATGCATTTGTAACCACTGAATGAAAGATGTTAATGACAAAGAAAAATGTGTATTGTAATAGAATATTAAATGAAAAACAAAAATACCAATATATTTATGTAGTACAACCTCAGCTATGTAAAATATACACGGAAAAAAGCAGACAAAATATGAATTTTAAAAGATGGCCCCCAATATAACTTATCTTACAAATGTATACCTGCAGAGTTCATGGTTTTCTATAAAATAGGAAATAGTTTCTGAGTACTGTTTTAATAATTGGACACATACTCCTGTTCCCATGTGCTTCTTTCCACTAAAAATTACATCTCAAATTTTAGTCTTTCTAATGTTTTATCCATATTTCTACACCAATTTAATGAAAATATTCAAATCTACTTCTATTAGGGTATCTATACTTTAAAAAATAATTTTATGTGACTTGCATTTCATTAACTATTTAGGCATGTGTTTGTTTTAACACTACTTATATTGGGCTCACACTGGTATAGACTATTTCTGGCAAATTAGCTCTCACACCAGTTTCAATGTTAATGAAAAAAATGAAAGAATTTATGTGGAATGACTTTGTGTTACTATTTGTCTTAACTCGTCATTGTGGTATAATCTAAATTGATTTTTATGAACAGCAGGACAATGGGAAGCACTGAGAATTAGTGCAGATATTATTGATATTTTACTTCCAGTTCTTGGTTAATAAACAATTAAAAACTATCTTAAACTATCCATCTCTACCTAGTATTATATTATGAACATTTCCCTGAGTCATTAACTTTTTCTATAATAATGTTAGGAGGGCCACTAAGCCTCCCAAAATACCACGTGTAAAAAAAATTGTGTGTGTGTGTAAGTTTATTTTCTCCAAGCACCATTCATTCCAGTGCTAAGTAAATGGTGGAAAAACAAATTTAAAACGTACAGTGTGTTTGATCTTTAAAAGCTTTTGCCATTAAAAATATCAATAAAATAATGATCTTTTGCGTGGAATTTTCTGATAGATGTAGTTATAATTAAAATGAAATTTTTTTTTTTTTTGTGGTATGCGGGCCTCCCTCTGTTGTGGCCTCTCCCGTCGCGGAGCACAGGCTCCGGACGCGCAGGCCCAGCGGCCATGGCTCACGGGCCCAATCGCTCCACGGCACGTGGGATCCTCCCAGACCGGGGTGCGATCCCGGTTCCCCTGCATCGGCAGGCGGACGCGCAACCACTGCGCCACAAGGGAAGCCCCTAAAATGAAATTTTGACAATACTAAAACTGTATTTAAAGGGATGATTATGAAAAATTGAAAACGTTTGTCCTTTTTGATTCTAATGTAGACTAGGTCACAGATTAAAGACAAACATGATTTATTTATTTACAGCAAAAAAAAAAGACTGAAAAAAATACCTCAAAACAGCCTTTATTTGTCAAAAGGACCTACAGGTTTATAGCTAAAAGCACAGGCTATGGAGGCAAGCTGTGGAGTTCAGATCCTAGTTCTATAACCTTGGGATCTCTGTGTACTCTCTGCCTCAGCCTCCTTGTATGTAAAACGATGACAATCCTACTAGGGTTGTTGTAAGGATTAAGTATAATTAATACACATGAAGCAAGTTAAAGCAGTGCCTGGCACAGAGGAATCACTGAATAAATATTTGCTATTGTCATTCCAGGAAAGATATAGTTATAGTTATAGGCTTGTTATAGTACCAAAAAATGAAAAAGAAAAAACAACTGTGTAAAATAAGATTATGAAACAACCAGCAGTATATAAATGATTGAGTAGAGTTTTCAAGATCTGAGGATGGCAATGTAGACCCTTCAGACCTAGTTAAGCAGAATATGTTAAAAAAAAAATTCAGGCATATAACACAACCTTTATACTATAGTGGTTTTAGAGTCAGACAAACATTGATTAAATCTTAGATTCACCAGTTAGTGACCATATGCAAGTTGTTTAAGCTCCTAACCTCAGTTTCTTCATCTGTAAAATACACTTAATAAATGTTATCTATCTCATAAAATGTTTTTGAAGGTTAAATAAGAGAATAGGGTTTCCCTGGTGGCACAGTGGTTGAGAGTCCGCCTGCTGATGCAGGGAACACAGGTTCGTGCCCCAGTCTGGGAAGATCCCACATGCCGCGGAGCGGCTGGGCCCGTGAGCCATGGCCGCTGAGCCTGTGCGTCCGGAGCCTGTGCTCCGCAACGGGAGAGG